>NC_091132.1:48712105-49049605 GCF_040183065.1 Periplaneta americana | reverse complement strand
AAGCTCGCCGCACCATTTGCGAAGCTAAGAAGGTGTCCTGGACGAAATATGTCTCTTCACTGAAAAAGAATGTCCCAGCCACAACCGTAGGGGGAAAAGTCCGTAGGATAATGGGAAGACGTAATTCTGCTATTCCGTGTCTAGTACATAATGGCAATATGATATCCAATCATTTGGATATGGCTGAGCTCCTTGTTACATCATTCACGCATATCAGTAGCTCAGTCCATTATGAACCTAGATTTTTAAGAATTAAAGAGGCTGCAGAACGAAATGACATCTCGTTTATATCTGGTAACACAGAAAACTATAATACTCCGTCCACGTTACAGGAATTACAGTCAGCACTAGACAAATCCCCTGACACATCTCCTGGCCCAGATAATATTCATAATCAAATGCTCCGAAATTTACCACCAGCTGGGAAGATATATCTTCTCTCTTTATATAATAGAATCTGGACAGAAAAATCCTTTCCATCTCAATGGCATAAAGCCATTGTAGTTCCTGTGCAGAAACCAGGATAGGACCCATCCCTACCTAATAGTTACAGGCCTATCTGTCTCACCAGCTGCGTGTGTAAAGTTATGGAGAGAATGGTTAGTAATCGCCTAATGTGGTTCCTGGAATCAGAAAACCTCTTGTCTAAGATCCAGTGTGGTTTTCGTAAGCGCCGATCAACCGCAGATCACCTTGTTCGGCTGGAAGGAGCCATTAGAGACGCCTTCCTCAAGAAGGAGCACTTGGTAGCAATCTTCTTTGATCTTGAGAAAGCTTACGACACAACATGGCGTTATGGGATCCTACGCACTATCCACAACTGGGGTCTAAGGGGAAGTCTTCCTACTTTTCTGGCCAATTTTTTGGCAGAGAGGTATTTCCGTGTACGAATAGGTACCACACTTTCCAGTGAACATTTACAGGAAAATGGCGTTCCGCAGGGGTCTGTACTGAGTGTTCTTTTGTTCTCCATTGCGATTAATGGTATAGCTGCTAACATAAGTCTTCACGTAACACCTCTTCTTTATGTTGACGACTTTAGTTTGTATTACAGCTCACGATATCTGCCATCCATTGGTAGACAAATGCAGCTAGCCATCAACACTTTGTCTGAATGGGCTATATGCAGTGGGTTCAAATTCTCTACTGCAAAGACGCAATGCATCCACATTGTTAACTCCCGTGTACTTCACCCACACCCGGAGTTACGTCTCAACGGAGTAGAGTTACACTATACAGACACTGCAAAATTTCTGGGCTTAATATTTGACTCTAAATTAAGTTGGGAGGCACACATACGGGATTTAAGGCGGCGCTGTGAAAAATCTTTGAATATCTTATGCATTCTGTCAGGGGTACATTGGGGTGCAGACCGCAAAACTCTTTTACGTATCTATCGTGCTGTTGTACGCTCAAAATTGGATCATGGTAGTTTTATTTATGGCTCGGCAAATAAGTCGAAATTGAAAATGTTAGATCCCATCCATCATCAGGGTCTAAGGCTTGCAACGGGGGCTTTCCGTACGAGTCCGATAGAGAGCCTCTACTGCGAATCTGAAGAACCATCACTGTATCAGAGACGTAATATGTTGTTGTGTTCCTATGGGGTAAAGCTCTGAGCCCAACCTCAGCACAACACATACAAAGATTTTCATTCCATGGCTTTATATTTCCGATACAGACGGGATCCACGGCGACCTCGTCCAGCTGGCGTCCGTTTCCGGGAGGGACTCTCAGAGCTGGACATTAGGCTGCCGAATATAAAGGTAATAGAATACCCGCCTACACCACCATGGATTATGAATCGTCCAAAATTCGACTTAAGTTTGAGCCAGTCTCTTAAGAATTTTACACCCAATTTTATTTATAGCAACGCTTTTACGAAATTTTATCTCAGCTTCCTTACAATAGTATACTTTATACTGACGGCTCCCGGGTGAATGATCGTGTGGGTTGCTCCTTCGTTGTCGACGGGCAGGTTTATAAATATAAACTGAGTTTGTATACCAGTGTTTTTACTGCCGAACTTTATGCTATTTACAGAGCTTTGTTATTTTTAATTCGACAACCTCGGGGTAGATTTCTAATCTGCTCCGACTCTTTGAGTGCAATCCAGTCTCTGCAATCATATTATTGCGATGATTCTCTCATTGTACAAACCCAGGTTCTCTTCCACTCACTCCTATCGTCGGGCTCCGATGTTGGAGTGGTGTGGGTCCCAGGCCATGTTGGAATTCGTGGTAATGAGACAGCAGACGCTGGTGCCACAGACGCTGCTCTTAATGGCACACTGGTATACTGGCGAGAGAGGTGGCAAGATGTAGTGACTTGCATAAGGAACTGTATTCGGAGAGATTGGGAAGAAAATTGGTCTGCACAAGCGGGTAACAAACTACGACCAATTAAAAATACAGTTCGAGAATGGGATTCGTCATCAAGAGCGTCACGGCGAGATGAAGTTATACTTACTCGCTTGAGGATTGGTCACTGTCGTTTGACACATGGTCACCTATTGTCTGGCGAACCTCCACCGGAATGTGACACTTGTCATGCCCTTCTTACGGTGGAACATTTTTTACTCCACTGTCGCAAATATGATTTGCCTCGACGCCAGTATGCAATACGTCCAACGTTACGTGACGCTCTTGGCAATGATTTTAATTGTGTCAACGCAGTGTTGAGGTATTTACGTAACACGGAACTCGACAAGGTGATCTAAGTTTTAATATCCTTTTAGCCCATTGTTATTTCTTCTCCAGACCCTTTACATATGGAGATTATTTTAGTTACATTTCTTTTAATACACCTTATTACTCGGACCATATACATCCGATTTTTAATGATTGTTGTTATAAAACATTGCCACATATTTCTTGTAGCAGTGTTTGTTTTATATTTTATGATTGTCTCACATTATCTTGGGACTACTACGTGTTCGTTTTAATGTTATTTTATATCAGGAGTCACCTTGTCCGTCCAATATTAGTGTGTTTTAATGTGTAAAAGTTTTTAGTCAGTGTGAATTTTAGTTATACAATAATGTAATTTCACCACACAAAAAGAAAAACAATAGGCATGGGTGCAAATAGCCATTGATGCTGACGCGCCCTTCAAATTTCACTATCTGAAATCTCATACCACATTTATCAGGATGATATGGCTTCCTTTAAGGCTTGGCTCATCTTGTGGTCGTGAGAAGGCATCTTCAACAATACCACAAGGGCCGGATGATACACAAATGGAGCTTGTTCGTTACTCCTTATCTATCTTAGTCATAAACTTATGAATCTCTTGTGAATATAATCTTACAGAGGAATTTCGATGCACGTCCGGTCGAGGTGGGTTCCTCCAAGTGGTGACCGGGGGGTGCAATGGTGGCTCTCGTACTGTTCTTTTCGGCCATTTTTCGTCCTATCACCAACCACTCCTCTTCGTTCTCTCTTCTTTTTCATCACTATTTCTCTCCGCCGGCCGCCATTGCATGCGGAACGCCCACCATATCATCACAGCCATTTTCACTTCTCCATCCCCGCTGTTTTTGTTCTTGCCACGTCCGCCACCATGTCGGGATTGTTAACAATGCCTGATGAGGCTTTATTCTTCTTCCCCTTCTAATTCTTATAACTATTATTAGGTTAAGTTTCTTGGGTTTATAACTCCCGTCTCACCAGCGGGGATCTTTCCTATCTCCGTGGTCCTGTCCCACGGTTTCGAGCGCGAGTTCCAACTTGTGTGGCCCGACAGGGCGCCCAGCAACGAAGCAATAGTTGACCCTTCATACTGCCCTATATGCAAGTCTAGGTGCGGAGCCCGGACCAGTAGTCATGTACACTCACGTGGAGCTCCTGAGCGACTTAAACGTCCCGGTGACCGATTCTGCTCGCCGGGGCGGATATATCGCTCCGACGTGTTACCGCTGATGTATGGGTGTCGCAATGTAATCAACTACAAGTCCCCTGAAGCTGCGTGCGGTCTCGGATTGCTCCGGCTTTGGGAGGGTCGGTCGGAGTTAGCCCCAGTAGTCTGGCACTTGTATTCAGTGTAGAGTGGGGAGCCACGGGCGGTTATTCCCGTGGTAGGGGCATAAAACTGCGGCACGCCTCTGGTGTAAGACTTGCCATTAGGTTTGTAATGACCAGTTTGAAGGGTAACTTGCGTGAAGTGGGTTGCTTGGGATCGGGCTGTGGGGGGGTCCCCACGGCCGGCACAGACCGAGAAGAGTTTTTTGGTGTCTTTTTCTTCCGCCCCCCGGTGGCAGGCTGACACCGACAGTTCCGTAGGAGGGGCCAGTTTCAAAATGACTTCTAGGCGCTCTTCTTCTCCTCCTTCAGTAAAAGCTAATAAGAAACATAAGACAGGAGCAAGTACGACTGGTGGTCATATGACGAAAATTGCTATGGAATTGGACCCTGAGAAAGTTACTGTAAATGTGCCGCCTCCAAAGTTTATCAGTATCACATTGGACGGAACGGAAAAACTATGAAAGATATTAGTCCATTCTACGTGAGACGTGCGCTCGATGGACTCGTTGGAAAGGTTAGAAATGCAACTCGACTCCGCAACCGTAGTCTCCTCGTTGAGACTGCATCTGCAATGGGGTAATACCCCATCAGAGTTGAACGACACTCCTCGCTTAACACCACGCGAGGAGTTGTGCATACAGATTCTCTAGATGGTTTATCAGATGAAGAGATCCAATTAGAGCTGGCGGAACAGTCCGTGTCCAAGGCTTACCGTTTAATACGGAAGCAGGACGGACGGACTGAACCCCTGAGCACAGTCTTTCTGACCTTTGAAACGTCTCTCTTGCCAGAATATATCTTTGTTGGGTATGAGCGTGTCCCTGTGCGTGCGTATGTGCCGAACCCAATGCGGTGCTTTAGGTGCCAACGGTTCGGACATACGCAAAAACGTTGCACAAACAATATCATCTGTGCAAAGTGCGGCGGTGCAGACCATGGGGATTCCCCAGGTACTGGCGCCGAGCACTGTGTGAATTGTTCTGGGGACCATGCTTCAAATTCTAAAAACTGCCCAAAGTATATGCTGGAAAAGACGATTCAAGAGCTTCGAGTCCGGGAAAATATTTGCTTCTTTGAGGCACGTAAGCATATTTTAGATAAAGAAAAGAAGGCAACTGAAAAGTCCTATGCGTCTGTACTGCAGAGAGCAACAGAGGGAATCGATGCCACCACACAAACGTCACCTCTTACGAACATACCTGGGAGGCGAATTGAGATCGCAACCCAGACATGTAGACGCCGCTACTCAGACTGCTGAGTCAGACGACACTTGTGGACTTGACATCAGGCCTTACGTCCCTAAGAAAATTATTGCTATGACAGCAGAGAAGGATTGTAGGCCTAGTAGAACACTAGAACGTCGCACTCCTAGTTCGGGTGGCAGGTCGAGATCACGTTCTCGATCACGTCCTCGATCAAGATCGCGATCAGGAGTGCGACGAACTGCAAGTGAGTCGCCGGAGTCGAAGACAAAGCAGTCGCAGGCAAAAGCATCTTCCCATAGAAAGGAAAAGAAGAGAAGATCCCCTGTGAAGCCACCAACATGATTTATCTCCTCTTGATGACTGATTTTGTACAGTGGAATGTGAACGATATACGAAGCAGATATACAGAACTACAGCAATTGATCTATCATGAAAACCCTGCTATTTTATGTCTCCAGGAGACACACCTTCGGCCCGAAAACTCCCTAAGTATCTCGGGATACTACGTTCACCGGTACGATCACCTTGCCGGTATTCGTGCCAACGGAGGTTGTGCTCTCCTATTCCGCCAAAGTATCTTTTCCTCTGTTATCAACATCAACAGCCCACATCAATGCATAGCCGCTCGAGTCACTCTAGCTTCCATCCAGTTCTCAATAGTCTCTGTATATATACCCCCAGGCACACCTTTCACAGTGCATGACATTGAAGACATTTTCTCGCAGGTACCTGCTCCATATCTGGTAGTGGGGGATTTTAATGCATCCCACCACTCATGGGGCTCAAATTCCGATGATGACAGAGGAAAGAAAATAGCAGAGGTATGTACCCGTCTAAATCTTGTTACCCTGAATTCAGGGGAAGCAACACATCTCTCCTTAGCTTACGGTACATACTCCATGATAGATATCTCCATTTGTAGCCCAGTTTTGTCCACGCATTTCGAGTGGTCTGTGATTCACGACCTACATGGTAGTGACCACTAACCCATTCGAATGCGTATGTCCGCTTTACGTCCGGCGGAATCTCGATCTCCAAACTGGGTTCTTAAAAAGGCGGACTGGGTCGGATTTTCGGAGTCCATATCATTCGATGATAACGGACATGAAAATGTGGACTCCGTAGTAGACCATTTCTCAAATGTGGTTATAAAGTCAGCGGAATTATCTATCCCCCGGTCGTCTTGCAGGCCAAAACGCTTCTCTGTCCCCTGGTGGACGGATGCCTGCAGAGATGCAATCCGTGACCGCAAACGTGCTTTACGCCAATTTGAGCGCCATCCGACCCAAGAATATTTTGTCCAGTTTAAACGTCTTCGAGCCAAAGCTCGTCGCATTGTGTGCGATGCTAAGAAGACGTCCTGGACAAATTACGTCAGTTCATTGAAACACAACGTCCCAGCTAACACCAAATGGGACAAAGTCCGTCGAATAATGGGGAAACGTAGTTCTGTTATTCCGGGCCTTCTAAACAATGGAGTAACGACCACCAGTCCAATAGACATTGCTGAAATATTTGCTACCACATTTTCACAAATAAGCAGCTCAAATAATTACGACCCGGAATTTCTGAAAATCAAAGATACTGCAGAAAAACGAAACCTAAATTTTCAATCTGACAACACTGAAGACTACAATGCACCGTTCACATCTGAGGAGCTGGAGGCGGCATTAGACACATCCCCTGACACCTCCCCTGGCCCTGATAATATCCATAACCGCATGCTTCGTCATCTTCCACCAGCTGGAAAATCCTTTCTTCTGTCTATGTACAATAGAATCTGGACTGAGGGTGTATTTCCATCTGCATGGCGTTCTGCCATTGTAATTCCAGTCCAGAAACCGTGAAAGGACCCTTCTTTACCTGGCAATTACAGGCCAATCTGTCTCACCAGCTGTGTGTGCAAGGTTATGGAAAAGATGATAAGCAAACGCCTGATGTGGGTACTCGAATCGGGAAACCGATTATCTAACATCCAATGTGGTTTTCGCAAGCGCAGATCCGCCGCAGACCATCTTGTTCGGCTGGAGACCGCCATTAGAGATGCTTTCCTCAAGAAGGAACATCTTGTGGCGGTCTTTGATCTAGAAAAGGCTTACGATACCACGTGGCGTTTTGGAATTCTGCAAACCCTGTATGACTGGGGACTTCGTGGCAGTCTGCCAACGTTTATTGCGAAGTTCATGGCAGAGCGGTATTTCCGAGTTCGAGTAGGCACCACACTTTCTAACGAACATCCCCAAGAAAATGGCGTTCCGCAGGGGTCTGTATTAAGTGTTCTTCTTCTCTGCATTGCGATCAATGGCATTGCCCACTGTGTAGGTAACCGAGTATCTTCTCTCTTGTACGTTGATGACTTCAGTCTATATTACAGTTCCCGATACCTCCCATCTATCGGTCGACAGTTGCAACTGGTCATCAATGTGCTATCGGAGTGGTCTCTTCGCAATGGCTTTAAATTCTCCACTCAAAAGACGCAGTGTGTCCACTTCTACAACCAACGTGGACTCCATCCACATCCTGAACTGCGTCTTAATGGAGCGGATTTGCAATATACAGACACTGCGAGGTTTTTGGGCCTTATCTTTGATTATAAATTAACGTGGGAGGCGCATATCCGTGATTTGAGAAGGCGTTGTGAAAAATCTTTAAACATTTTACGCCTTTTGTCAGGGGTTCGCTGGGGTGCAGACCGCATAGTGCTTTTACGTCTATATCGTTCTCTTATTCGTTCAAAGCTGGATTATGGCTGTTTTATCTATGGCTCAGCAAATAAATCTAAGCTACGTTTCTTAGACACTATCCATCATCATGGGATACGACTCGCTACAAGTGCCTTCCGAACGAGTCGGATAGCGAGCCTGTATTGTGAAGCGGGGGAACCATCACTGTATCGGCGACGTAATGTCCTGTTGTGCTCATATGCGGTTAAACTCCGCTCGCAGCCTGAGCACAATTCTTTCGACTCTTTCCATCATTCGTCTCTTTACGGCCGATACAGTGAAAATCCACGGAGACCTCGTCCAGCAGGTGTGCGATTCCGTGAACTGCTCTCTGAGCTCGACGTCGATCTACCATCCGTTCGCACACTAGAATACACCACCACTCCACCGTGGATTATGCGACGCTCCATGTTTGATGTAAGCCTGAGCCAAAGTTTTAAGAATTTTACACCAGCTTTTGTTTATAGACTTCGTTTTAGTGAACTTTTATCCCGATATCCAAATTATTCTTTAGTTTATACTGACGGATCCCGAGTAAATGATTGTGTTGGTTGCTCCTTCGTTGCAAATGGACAGATATTTAAATATAAACTGAGCGAATATACCAGTGTTTTTACTGCAGAATTATATGCTTTTTACAGAGTTTTATTGTTTTTAATTCGACAACCTCGGGGTAGATACCTAATCTGCTCCGACTCTTTAAGTGCCATTCAGTCTTTGCAGTGTCTCTATTCAGAGGATCCCCTTGTGTTAAGAACTCAGCAGCTGTTCCACACACTCCTAAGCTCTGATTGCGAGATTGGAGTAGTGTGGATTCCTGGCCATGTCGGAATTCGTGGGAATGAGGCCGCAGATGCTGCAGCCAAAGATGGTGCCACGAATGGCACTCTGGTATATTGGCGCGAGAGGTGGCAAGACTTACAAAATTATTTGAAATGTAGAATATGGTGGCAAAGGGAAGGAGAATGGTCTGCACAAGAGGAAAACAAATTACGAAGAATAAAGAATACTGTCCGAGTTTGGGATTCGTCCACAAGAGCGTCACGACACCAAGAAGTTTTACTCACCCGGTTGAGGATTGGCCACTGTTATCTGACACATGGCCATCTGCTACGTGGCGAGCTTCAGCCGGAGTGTGATCTATGCCATGTTCCACTTACGGTGGAACATTTTTTATTACATTGTAGAAAATATGACCGTGTCCGTCGGCAATATGGAATTCGGCCGAATCTTCGTGACGCTCTTGGAAATGATTTTAATTGTACAAATGCAGTCCTGAGATTTTTATCGAGTACTGGACTTGACAGGGTGATTTAGTTTTTGACCCGTTTTAATTATCCTCCGGACCCTTTACATCCGGAGGTTACACTTGTTATTTAGTATATAAGTTTTTTAACAAACTTGACATTCGGACCTTTTGCATCCGAGTATTTTAGAAATAAGCCAGATAATTTATTTATGGTAGCATTTGTATTGTTATTTTATCTCTTTTTAAATATTAGTTAAGGTCAGATTTTTATAATGTTTTATGCATCACCCTGTTGAAACTGCATTTGTGTACCTCGTTTTAATCGTGACAACGTTTTTTAGTTCTTTAAGCATTCTGATTATTGTATAGTTTCTGTTGTGTAAAGAATTTTAGATAAGGGCGCAAATAGCCATAGATGCTGACGCGCCCTTTTTAAACCCCACTAACTAACTAACATAGCTACTGCTACCTCATTAAGGATGCGCTAGGCGAGCACACTGACGTCAGACAGTACCGAGGCGAAGCGGCTGGACAGAGGTTCATGGAGTCGGTTATTGCGGACGTGCGCCGCATAAGCGACATACTGTATAGTAATAGAATGCCAATGAACCCTCTTACGTCAGAGCAACAAGCCGAATACGAGAACGCAGCATTGTGTCACATATGCAAAAAGGGAAATTTCACGGACGATAACGTAAAGGTACGCGACCACTGCCACGTGACCGGCGACTACCGCGGCGCGGCCCATCATAATTGTAACATCAATTACCAAGACCAAAATTCCGTGCCATGTATATTTCATAACCTATCGAACTATGACGGTCACTTTATCGTCCAGGAGCTCGGTCTCAATGAGGAGGAGATATCCGTGATTCCGAACACGGCCGAGAAATACATTTCTTTTACAAAATACATCGGAGTGCGACGGAAGAGGAAGAGAGAGGTCATTCAGCTTCGCTTTCTCGATTCGTTCCGATTCATGTCCGATAGTCTGGACAAACTGAGCTCATTCCTCGATGTGGACCACTTCGAGCACTGCAAGCGCTACTTCCCTGCAAACGTGTTCGATCTGGTGAGGAGGAAAGGTGTGTTTCCATACGACTACGTGACTGACATGTCCGTTTTGGACGAGGAACGGTTACCACTAAAGGAAAAGTTCCTGAGTTCGTTAACGGGGAGGGCAATAACAGATGAGTCCTACCTACACGCACAAAGTGTATGGACCGCCTTCAATGTGCGCACTCTCGGCGAATATTCAGACGTGTACTTGTTATGTGACACGCTGTTGCTGGCGGACGTGTTTGAAAACTTCCGCAGAATGTGCTTGCAATACTACGACCTCGACTGTGCGTATTTTTACACGGCGCCAGGTCTCGCTTATTCAGCAATGTTGAAATGTACCGGGGTTCGATTGGAACTAATGACGGACATGACAATGATCATGATGACGGAGAGGGGGATAAGGGGAGGAATCTGTCAATGCATGAAGAGGTTGGAACGGTCCAATAATAAGTACTCGGGGACATATGATGAGACGCTGCCCTGGAAGTACATATATTACGTGGACGCGAACAATCTCTACGGCTATGCAATGTGTAAACCCCTCCCATTTGGCAACTTCCAGTGGCTGACCGAGGCGGAACTAGACACGCTAGACGTTAGTACAATCCGAGAGGATTCCGACGTTGGTTACATAATGGAAGTGGATCTGGCATATCCGGACGAGCTCCATGACATGCATAAGGACCTACCGTTCTGTGCAGAAATGAAATGTCCACCGGGGGGTAGGTACTCGAAGTTGTTGACCACCCTACAATCAAAAGTAAATTACGTCGCCCATCACACAATTGTGCAACAGGCGATAGAAAACGGGTTGCGAATTGTGAAACTGCACAGAGCAATTAAATTTAACCAGAGTGCGTGGATGAAGCCATATATAGAGCTAAATACTCAGTTGTGGCAGGCGTCACAGAACGACTTTGAAAAAAAATTTTTCAAGTTGATGAATAATGCCGTATTCGGTAAAACGATGGAAAACGTGCGGAAACGTATAGACATCCGCCTCGTTTCAAGTGGTGGGAAAGCTGTGAAACTGATATCCAAATGCAACTTTGTAGATCGTAAGGTGTTCGGTGAGAATCTTGTCGCAATCCATCTCCAAAAGGCAATGTTAATATTTAACAAGGCCACGTACGTGGGAATGAGTATCTTGGAAATGTCCAAGGTCTGCATGTACAATTTCCAACACGCGGTCATAAAGCCGTACTATGGAAACAGAGTAGAACTCTGCTACATGGATACTGACAGCTTTGTATACAGCATCACGACGGATGACTTGCATAGTGATATGAATGACTATATGGACCATCTGGGCACAAGCAACTATCCGCCCACCCACCCCTTGCGGTCACTTAGGAACAAGATGGTGCTCGGTAAATTTAAGGATGAGACGAACGGGGACAACATAGCCCTCTTTGTCGGTCTTCGTGCGAAAATGTATGCCATGCGCTATGACAATGAATGTGAAATCAAAAAGCTAAAGGGCATAAAAAAGGCCGTGATACAGGACGAACTGACCGTTGAGGATTATATTACCTGTTTACAAAGCAACGTGACAACCTACTCCAGGAATAGGTCATTCCGGTCTTATAATCATGTCATACATTCGATATGTATGAACAAAGTGACATTAGATACGAAGGACGACAAACGACACATAATGGAGGATGGCGTCTCCACTCTGCCACACGGTCACTACAAGACAAAGAAAAGGGCGCGAGAGGAGGAATGAGCGGAGGGGACCGGGGTGTCCGAGGTGGTTAAGGCATCGAACGTATGCTCTCGGGATCGCAGGACGGTGAGAGTGCAGGTTCGAATCCGAGACCGGTCGGAGCTACAAATACTTTTTATTGTTTTCCTTTGTAACAATACATTGTCCACGTCACACTGTACATAGTGTAAGTAAACTTGTATAACAATGTCTGTCGCGTTATTATTTCATAGTACATCAGATGTAGCAATCCATGAATTTTTACTTGATGGGAATCCCAACCATTTCACCAGCACTCTGTTCCCTTTCCTCCTCAGAATTTTCTCAACCAGGTAATGGTGGGGATATCGCGTCTTCTGCAGCTCCTCCGCGTAGAATGCTCCGTGGATGGGCGCACCTTCGAGATCTTCTATTATGTAGGTCATAGGATGCGTCGATTGAACTCGAATGCCTCGGAACACTTCTGTGCTCCATTGCGGTAAGTACACCTTGCGGAATACAGTCTTGTATTTCGAAAGCCTCACATGATCACCGACCCGGAACTTCGGTTTCGGTGGTGCACTGACCCCGTAGTGATACACCGTAGAAAGGAGTCTGTTATTCTTTACATCGCACGGTCGCATCTTGATTGTGGAATGCACAGTGGTGTTGTAGGAATGTATTATATCGGGCAGGACGTCAACCCACTTGTATGATCCCCGGGAGGAAAAGTTCTTATAGAGCCGGGCCTTGAGGGTGCGAATAAAGCGCTCCGCCATGCACGCCTTCTTCGTTGAATATACAGAGTAGTGGTTAATGCCGAGGTCGGACATAACCCGTCGGAAGTGCAGGTTGTAATATTCCGTTCCATGGTCCGTTTGAACATTTGTAGGCATGGCGGCGCACGTGGATAAAATGTCTAGCATTGCGGTCGCAACTTCCTTCCCCGACTTAGACGTTAGGGCTCGAGCCCATGCGAATTTCGAGTAGGCATCGACGACCACTAGGATATATCGGTGCCCTCCGTTCTCCCTCGAATATGCCTGGAGGTCCACGAGATCGCTTTGAAAGAGATCGTATTGTCCTTTGATCGTCACATGGCGCCTTGTAAAGTTGCGGCGAGCGGGCCTATGTAACTCGCGCACAATGCCGTCCTTTACATTCATTGTATGTATCCGTCCTCTCTCAACTCTGCTAAAAGTTCAGAAATCTCGTTGTCATGCGCGTCGTTCCCAGCATGTGTCGACGCCAATAGCAGCCGCAACCTGTCTACTAACTCGTTAGGGTCGTTCCAGTACTTATAGTCGGCTTTGCAGTGAGGCGACAAAACATTTTTCCATCCGGTTAGCCCGCTCCCGGCGTGTGCGAAAATGCGATCGATAACGTGCTTCTTCTTAAATGTCCTATTACTCCGCACGGGCTGCGATGGATCATTACCTTCTCTGTGAACGTGCGTTTTCATGAGAATGCGTTTATAATCATTCCGGGTGGCCTCGGTATAGTGCGTGGGCGTTTTCTTGAAGAGTAATTCATATAGTCCAACGGATGCGGGAAATGAGTCCGCGTGGGGAGGTGTGCCCACCACCACCATCCCGTTACCGAAGTCTATGGGCGTATCCCCCAGCACGAAACTTCCATTCACATACCTCACACCGTACACGCGATCGATGTCTTTGTGCTGTGATATAAGCAAATTTATATACTCATTGACAGCATCATCACGTTGCAACACGGTGGGGGACTGCGGGGGCGTCTCGCATGTCCGCTCATATGTTGAGGTCTGCGTTCCTTGTTCCGATATAGGTTTTATCTGACGCCCCACGAGTTTCTGCAGAGGAGTCGTAATGGGCTCAAATGTCTCGGTTAGGAAATGGGTCACGTCATCTTTTCCTCTGCGCAAGGCCATGTATTTCCGTCGTATGGCTTTACCAAGCCGGTTGAGTTTCCGTTTCAGTGCCCGTTCCTTATCAGTCATAATAGTCCGCGCGGGGGACATCGTGACGGAGACTGGAGGCGGTTACCGAATGTTACACCAATTTATACCGTAGGTCTATTGTTATGTGCAACCGATGCTTCGGAATGTCGTCCTCCTCCTGAAAAAAGCTTAATCTATCGCCCTCCTTTACGGGGATAGGAACACCGGCCGCGGTGCTCTTGGTCCCTATGTGTCGACCATTGGAGACGCCTGTCATTGTCAGAGCAAACTCGTTCAGGCGCAGCTGAATACCAGAGAATACACCGTCGGTCTCTAATGTTATAATTACCAGTTTCGCTATCCACCCCGTGACAGGAATCTCATAAAAGGCATCACCGTTGGATAATAAGTACGGGCTTGTGACCGGTTCCGGCTGGTCCGGTATAGTAGCCAGCGCTACGGACATAACATCGACAGCATTATTTGATATAAATTCCTTGAACCTCTCCTTCTGACGCTCATTTAACACTGCCTTTGTCTTTTTTAATTCACCCAGTAGCTCTGCCTTTACAGCCGCTATGGGCGACGATATATATTGGTTACTTTCGTCCTGCGTCTTCTCTAGTGCTACCAGTAGCTCCGTTTTTACATTATCCACAGCCGTGGAAATAAGTTGGTTGCTCGACTCTTTTACCTCGGTAATATAGGCTCGCATGTTCTTCTCGCGGTTCTCCGATACGGTATCCACATACTTCTTTGTGGACGCATCTTGGGGTTCAGATGGATCATGAACAGTTTTTAATCTCTTATTGCCGAACGTGTAATTGCCTTCCCCGTCCTGTGGGAAGGATTCCTTAACCACCCGGACCCCTCTCTGTCCTCCATGAAGAGACCGTCCAAACTTATCAATATTCATGGTGTAGGTTCTGTCTACGACTGCTGTACGCGACGGGTATATTTACTCTTTTATGGTGATGTGTGTGTCAAATCCTAGGCGGTAACGACCATTGTTCTTTTCGCACTCTCGATTAATGACGAGGAACCCATATTTCCCGCTCGTCCAACACTGATTGCATAACTGCTGGAACTGAGCAAACGACATGTCACTCGTTACGTAGTCCGCATATGCATGTTTAAGATTCATATTGTCGAGCTGGAAAAGCACGATTAGGTTACAGTTGTCGCGGATGAGGTGCTTTGGGATTCTAGCATACGTCTGCGCCAAATAGAATATGTCCAGCGAGTTGTGTCTGCCCATGCTAAAGTACGCCCGCATCACGTCCTGCTTATCACACATGATATCATCAAAGATAAACACTGAATTGGGCTTTGCATCCTCGGGCTCGATAATGCTTTCACTACTCGTGTACTTAAAAAACCCAATATCGGGCACTTTCTGTAAAATGGCTTCAAGCAGTTTGTATTTGGGTTGGAAAAGCGATTTGGAATAAATGTAAATGTTTTCGAATTTAACGCCATTGTGATGTGTTAAGAGGTTCAGTAATAGGTTTGTCTTTCCGCAATTGGAGGGACCGCATATTATACAGCGTATGTTATTCGGCAATAAACCACAGTGTTTGACTGCATCAGTCTCACAGTCCTCGCTCTATGTCGTGTATGGGGAGGGATGTGTGTTGTTTAACCACTTCCATTGTGTCAACTGACCCATGTTCGCATTACGTATATAATATATAACATACCAGCGCGTTCAGTCATAATATGGTCGCGAAGTCACGAAGACGGATCGTGCGCGGAGAGGGCATAGTGAATACTCTAATCGATAAGTTACCTTTTGAAGCGCATTTACCTGGGTATTCCTACTGTGGGCCGGGGACCCGGCTTCAACGACGACTTTTACGCAACGAGAAAGGCATAAATCCCCTCGACGAAGCCTGTAAGGCACATGATATATCATATTCTCAGAGTTCCGATATACAAGACAGGCACAGAGCGGACAGAGCGTTAGCCGAAGCCGCGTGGTCGCGTGTCATCGCACCTGACGGATCGTTGGGAGAACGCGCAGCCTCACTGCTAGTGACTAATATTATGTGTCGTGCCCCCGGGAATCGGATAAGTAGGGGATGATAAGGTAGTCCAGGTGAACGAATTATCAATCCTATAATCACTGCTGAGGATCCCAAGGAGCGGAAAAAGAACAGATTTTAAAGGAGTTGGTTATTCAACACACAAATTGCAGCTTCACGCTTGCAATAATAAGTAAACACAATAAAATAAACATAATGCTGAATATAATATAATAAAACATAATTTGAAAGAATTCTACATTAGTATAGTGAAAAAGTTGCTAACTTCTTTCGTAAGTTCCTTCCTTAAAGAAAGTCTGAATCTGGCTAAGCAAGTACGGACAATTTCCACTTACATATAAGTTGTAGAATTGCCATCTCCCGTTCTTGTAGCCAAGCTCTGAATTCGTCTAAGTGGTGAAGGGAATATTCGGACTTAGAATATTCGTGGCGTTGGAGAACCTTCTGAGCTATAGTCTGCACCCTCCTCCTGGCTCTGGAGTAGCGTAATGTAGTCTCTTCCAAGTACCGCCGATTGAGAGTGATGAGCCAGATTCATGGGGTTCTATAGTAATTATAAAAAGGGATACGCCCGAAATAACAACGTCTGATTGGTTAAGATTCTAGCTTGGGGTTGGAACTTCAGAAAGAAGATAGCTTTACAATTGGTTGTTCACCATTGAAATATCATCGATCCCTTATAAGGTCATGACAAGATATCCTGTAAACAGGATGAGTTGTGGTATAGTGACTTTACATAAAAGAGCAAAAATACAGTAATTTCTTATGACAAACAGGATATGGGTGCGCTTCTTCCTTTGTAATATCAAAGTACAAAAGTCACGTAATGCCAATAAACTAAATAAATTGCAAATAAAAAGAATACAAGTTAACTATACAATACTGCAATCTTCTCTTACTTTCTAATGTTACAAATTTTAAGTGTCAGGTTCAAGGTGGGTTAACATCAAGGATAATCCTTAAACGAACTGCAAGGCCAGAGGCCCACGCTTAAGGCCAGGTGATCAATACTAATACAGGTAAGCTTAATTACAGGGGTACCTGGGTAATTGCAGGTATACCTGGGTTCGAGCATCACATTACTCTCACCTTTCAAAATGTTTGGGTATACTCAAACAAACATTTTAAGAAAATGGTTACAATAAAACATACAAAACTCAAATGATAATCTTAGTAAACATCAAAAGCCTGGGAATTATCATTAGGTTCCCAAGTTTCAACAGGATGTGGTCAGACTGTTAATTATTAAAATGTCTTTAGTAGTCGTCATATCACCACTTCCTCTGTGAAATAAACTAATTATACTTATACAAAATGTCTTCAGGCAACTTGCTTTACATATCTGACTTCTTTATCTTGTACTTGTTGACGGACGTTAGTGGCGTACAAACAATTGGGCGGATCCCCGGTTCGAAGCGGCCTGTTGCTCCTTCGGGTCCGGATCCGATGTTGTTACTTCCTCTTCGTTTAGCTCGTCGAGGTTCATTGCTACCTCGTTCCGTTGCGCCTGACGTCGAGCACGTGGTGTCGGCCTTGGATCTGTGAGAACTGAGTAACGCTGGCGTGCGTGCTGGAAGCAACTCAATAACTTCCGTTTAAATACTACAACCAATAACGTCAATGTCATTAAAGCCACTATAGTAATTAAAAACACATTTACTGTTGCTTTTTCGGAGCTATTAGGCTTACTTTTTAATTCTGAAGTAAGACCTAATACGTCGAAATTTTGTCTCGATTGAACAGCTTCACTTTTTGCTATCACTGTATTCAATGTCATTATTGCCTCATCTGACATAGCTTGTGGTAATTTATTAATTAGTACATTTTCTTCGTCACTATTTAGCAAGTCTTTGATGTCCGGCAATACTATATGCAAATTAGTGCGTAGGTTAAATTCGCTTCTTCCTGAAGAATGTGGAAATAATTTAAATGATTCAGAATGGATGTAGCAGGTAGAGCTGTTACTAATTATACCGGTGTTCTCCAACTTTAAGTTCATGACTTTGTTTTCGGAAGCTGTATACTCAAAGCCAGGGGTATAACAACGTAGTGTTACCTCTGTGGGTTGATACAGACTATAGACCCAGAACCGGTGATCTGGTGAACGTATCCACACAGCTGGAAATGGGTGATTCAAAATCAACCTGCTACAATGTTCTCTTATGGCTTCTGCCTTACCAAGAAACAAGGCTATAGCACAGCTGGGCTGGTTTTGCCTATACAATGTATAATCGGAAGGGCAGATGGTGAAATAACTCTTTACACACTTACTTAGCATAACATCAGAAAAGGTTGTGAAAAATTGTCGGTCCTCTGATACAGCCAGATATGTTTCTTGTATGTCAATAACCATATGTTTTTGGAGAGTTTTATGGAAGAAAGGCAAGGGATGTAATCGATATAATTCAAAATGACGATCTGCTGCTTTTAATGGAATATCAATGAATAGTCTAATACTATCTGATGTGGCTGCTGCATGTACTGTGGCTAAATCGTAGTAAATATACATATCCTCAACGGTAGTCGTAGTTATCATAGATGTCCCTGAGGTCAATTTTAATGAAACTTGTTGTAAAATATCTGATAAGTTATGGGGTCGGATTAATGACGTGGATAATTTGCCTAAAGATGTCATATCCAACGCGGTTAATGTCTGTGCAAGGCAAGTTTTTATTTCAAATACTGCCATTTCTACTTCTCGAATCATAGCACTATAAGTAGTCTGTTTCTTAATTAATTGTTGGACGTCGCGTACATCTGTCTGTACTCTACTTAATCCTATTGAAAAGTTTGAAATAGAGTCTCTTAATACTTCTGCTAATTTGATAGTGTTTTGAGCATTCAAATGGGTTTCTTGGTCTAACGTTTTAATCCAAGTTAATTGGTGTTCTTCTACGTGTAATATCTTTTGTTGAAATCCCTGCAACTGATCTATTACATGGTTAATATTATGTAAGTCCCGAGAATCCATAGTTCCGAATAGATACTTTAATGTATAGCCTACCACATCTATAAGTCCTCGTCGTGTCCGATTTTGATCTTGTACTGAGGATACCTGTAATTGAAAACTTGTATCTGGTTCTGGTAAAAGTTTTGTTATATCTAGTAGTTCATCTGCTAGGTTATCTACTATGTCCCCAACTCTGTCTAGTTCGGTCCATAGCACAGTCAATCGTCCGAACATTATTCTAGGAATCTCTTGTCTAGCTTCTTCTAATATTTCCCGGATTCGTACAATTAGATTACGGTATACCTCTAAGTTAATGTTTACGACTATGGTCCACTTGTCGCCTGTCAGAAGGACGTCTCGATCTTTCAAAAACACTGCCCCCTTGTCTAAGGCCAAGTCTGCGTCTGGTTGTCTTGAGTCCTTCGTAAGTGTCCTTGTAAAACAAACGGCAAGCACTGTAAAAACAAAATACAAGCTACTGTACTTACTTATACCTAAAATATAGATATACTATATTTATTTAAATCCTAACCGAGTATTCAGAACTCTTTACGGTTATAGGGGCCTAAGCGCGTTTCCTATAACATTCTTATTACATGGAGTTAGAGCAAAAGTAACAAATTTCGACAGGTTAATATCAATCGTAGAAATGGGCATATAAAATTTAAAATTAAATTTCAAAAATAATTTGGCTCGATGCTGCGGCTGAGTATTATTCAGGCGAACTCTACCGGCCAGCACGATAGTCCCAACTACATCATGCATGGAATGTTACGTCATACACAACTCCAAAATGTGCTCTACTCCGTTACATCCTCACATATGCGTCGTAACCTATTACGTAAGGGATATTGCAATGCTGCATTATTAAACGGCACTATATTAACTTCCTCGGTAATATCTACCTGATCGTGACTCGGTTCATTATTTAATTCACTATTTGCTACATTGGTTTCACCATTATCATCTTGTACATCATCAATTTCCTCATCTGAATCAAAAGTATACTTTCTAGGCTGATTTCCTCGATCGCGTAATTTATATGGGCTAGTAATAGTTTCTTTATCCTTATTTTGACGTCTAACAGAGGTCCCCGGCTCCCAATCTTTATCACTATCGTCACAACGTTTATTTACTGCCTTTTGCTTCTTCTTGGCTGTCTCTGATAATTCATCATTAGCGGGCTCCATATTTTGTTCTGGGGTTTCCTCATTTCTTTCTTCACTCGTTATGCTAGGCGGGCTTATTATTACCGTAGCATCATTACTTGACATATGTCTGCTATTGCATTCCTTAAGTCTATTTATGTGAACGTTTATACATTTCTCTTCACTAATTTTGACGGTGTAAACCAGGTTAGATAATTTCTCAATTATCTCAAATGGTCCAGTCCAATGATATGCGAATTTCTTAGCTTTACTTCTGGAAGCTACGGGGTCATAGAGATATACTATGTCTCCTGCATTAAATTCGCGCTCCCTTGCTCGCTTGTCATAGTGAGCTTTGGACTGTTCATGACCCCTTTTGGATTGTTGTCGCACTACTTGAGATGCAACTCGAATTCTATCTGCTAATAGTTTCACATGTGCCTCATAGGAATCATAAGAATTTTGTTTTCTTCCCAAATTTCGTTTTACTTGAATGAAGCGATCTTCAATGGGTAACTTCATATGTCGGCCAAAAACTAAATAATATGGGCTAAACGTAGTTACTGTATGTGGTGTGGCTCTATACGCCATAATAGCATAGGGTACAAATTTATCCCAATTCTTCCCATCTTTATGAACATAATGTGATAACATATCAACTAATAATTTATGCATCCTCTCGCATACTCCATTACTTTGTGGATGGTACGAGGTAGTCTGAATTTTCTTAATCATCAATAATCTACACGTTTCAGAAAATAATTTTGAAGTGAATTGGGTTCCCTGATCAGTCAACAAGCGATTGGGTGTCCCCCATTGTGCTATAATTTTGGTCACAAATTCTTTTGCGACTGTCTCTGCACTTTGGTCCGGAATAGGGATAGCTTCACAAAATCTGGTGAAATGATCAACAAAAGTTAATAAGTATTTATTCCCAGATTCTGTAGTAGGTAAAGGTCCGACAATGTCCAGCGATACAGTATCCATGAAATCGTCGGCTGCTACCGCATCTCCTAATGGTGCTCTTTGAGATTTTCCAATTTTCCGTTTAGCACACTTATCACATGAGCCTATATACTCTTGAATGTCACTACTCATGGTCGGCCACCAATACTTAAGTTTTATGGCTGCAATAGTCCTCTTGGTACCTTGATGAGCCATAAAAGTATTATCGTGATAATGCTTTATCACTGTTGCTATTAGCGAACGCGGAATGACAACTTGTATCCCGTGTGCAGGGGAATGCCTACACAATAACCCATTATTATCTTTATGGAAGTCATCAAATTCAATTAACCTAATCAGCTGATCATCGGCTAACTGTTCTGACAAAATCAATTCTTCGGTTAAATTAAATTCTGAGTCTGAGGTCACAATACCCACATGTCGGCTTAAGGCGTCTGCATGAGGTAACTTTTTGCCTGGTTTGTGAATCACTTCATAATCAAACTCCGCTAGTCGTAGACTCCATCTAGTGAGCCTCGAACTCGGATCTTTTAAGTTAAGTAACCATCTGAGGGCTGCGTGATCTGTGTGGAGAGTAAATTTTCTCCCGTACAGATAACATCTGAATTGCTTCGTAGCAAAAATGACTGCAAGAAGTTCCCTTTCAGTGCAGCTATAATTTCTTTCAGCGGCATTCAACTGTCTGCTGCAATAAGCAACTGGTTTCTCTTCTCCATTTATTTTCTGTGATAGGACAGCGCCTACGGCTTCCTGTGATGCGTCTGTAGTTACAATGAACGGTAATGAAAAATCAGGATAACTCAACAATGGTTCTGTACTTAATTTTGCCTTTAGTTCTCGGAAGGCTTCTTCCTGACTAGTCCCCCATTTAAATTCAACATCTTTCCTAGTTAACATTGTTAAAGGTTTAGCAATAGCGGCAAAATTAGGGATGTGTCGTCGATAATAGGATGCTAAGCCTACAAAAGAACGAATATCTCTAACTGATCTTGGTTGCGGATAGTCCCGAATGGCTTTGATTTTCTGTGGATCGGGCTTCACACCTTCTCGCGATACAATATGACCTAGGTACTCAACCTGATCCGTTGCAAAAGTACACTTAGATGGCTGAATTTTGAAATTAATTTCTTGCAATTTTACAAACACCTTTTCTAAATTCTTCACATGAGTGGCGATATCTTCACTCATTATCAAGATATCATCAAGATAAGCCAAACAAATGGTCCCTTTCAGGCCCATTAATAGGAAATCAATACATCTCATAAACGTGCTGGGAGCATTCTGCAAGCCGAAAGGCATTCTATTATACTGATAGTGTCCCATGTGACACGTAAAAGCAGTTTTCTCTTTGTCTTTTTCATCAATTGGTATTTGCAAGTAACCAGAAGCCAGATCCAATACAGAAAATACTTTACATTTCCCTAGAGAATCTAACGTCTCTACAATGTTAGGGAGGGGATAAGCATCTGACTTTGTAACGGCATTTAATCCCCGATAATCAATACACAATCTGTGCTTTACAGTTCCATCTTGAGATTTCTTGGGTACAAGTACAATAGGACTTGCCCATGGTGAAGTACTGGGTTCAATAATTTTCTTATCTAACATGTCATTAATTTGTTCTTCCACCACCGATTTTAACGCGTGGGGAATTCTATAAGGATTCTTCTTCACTGGTAAAGCATCTCCGGTATTTATGGAATGCTTCACTTCACTAGCACAGCCTATTTCTGGACTTCCTTCGACGTAAAACAAATGCTTATACTTTCGTAAGACGGCTATCATAAGTCTCCTATCTTTGCCCTGTAAGTGCCCTAATTTTTCATCTAAAAATTTCTCAAATTCCCATAATTCTGGTACATAATTGTCTTTAGCCCTACGTCGATTTGTGTTCCATGTTCGCTTTGTTTCCCGGTCAATCATATTCACGGTCCTATTACTGTTATTCATCTCATTAGCGATTTCTGATTCTTGATCAACACCTAGGTTTGCTACACTAGCTTCTCCTATAACACGGTGTTTGACTAAACTCACAGGTTCGGGCGAAAAATTAACAATTTGAATAGGTACGTAACCTAAAATTTTCTCACACTTTAATACATTAACAGCTTCATGTGGTGCGTTTTCCATAACTAATTTTTCCTCTAATTTGAGTTCTCTATTCAACCCTACATTCACCCCCTGTTCTGACGATCGTGAGCAAAATAAAACCTCACCATTATCATCAAATGTTGAACTTTCACACAACTGGTGTTCACAATTATTTATCTGCCTAACTTGACCTTGACTATTCACGGGAATTATAGTCTCCTTATTCAGCACCGGTCGGTCGTCCAACTTTCCAGTTGCAAACGCCGACTCTGCCGCACCATTCACAGACAGTATCATAAGGGATTGTTCGTCCGAACCGACTAATTTATCCGGTGAGGGGTTTTTGCTTTGGGAAAGACCTTTTATGTTGGTAGGGAAATTTTCTTGGCCACTTGCATTACAATGAGGAACACAATTATTACTTTTATTACGATCACAATTTTTCTGGCCATTCATGGAGACTTTTCGAACGTATCCCGATCCGTGATCATCCACAAGGGAACTATGTCCCCGAGCATCATTGACAATTGTCCTAAAATTACCAAGTTGACTAATGCTGCGTGCTACATGAATTCCAGGTAGCCCATCCTGATCACTGGTTGGTTCTACCAATAGCACTTGAGAGGCCTTTGGGTTACAACTAAGATTATGGCGTCCCATAACCTTACCTCGGACTATTTTTACTGTATGTGGTGGTAAGACAACGGACTCGGCTAGCAAGATAGGTCCGCTCCAGTCAAGCTGATCGTGAGTCGATGACTGCGAGGCCATTGCAGACACAGAACCCGATTTTCCAGACACTGATGCGACATTGCACGATTGTAGATCAGTGTTGATCAATGTCACAGTTTGCCTGCCTATTACCAAGGAGTTCGACTGGACGTCTATACGCGCACCAACATAGCGCAAAAAATCCATCCCTATGATGCCTGCGGCGCTGATTCGTATGTCGCTTATCACAAATTTAAATTCAAATTGCTCACTTCCCATAAGGAATTTGACCGTCTGGGTTCCAAATGTTTTTACCTTTTGCCCGTTTGCACCCCTGATCACTACATCAGATTCTGTAATTAGCGCTGAGCTTACTGTGGGTTTAATTAATGATACTGTGGCGCCGGTATCCACAACGAATTCCCAAATTTTCCCCTCTATTTCTAAGTCTACCCGAGGCTCGCTAACTACCTCGTTTAAAGCAGACGGCGCTACCAGAACTGAGTGTGACTGTAATTCGGCTCCTACGACGGGGTTTTCTTCGTAGGACCTATCCCGTTTGGGTACTGTCGCGGATGCCCCTCTGATCCCTTCCTACAGTCCCGTTGATAGTGACCCATAATCCCACAGTTGTAACATTGGATGCTCGATCGGTTACTATTTGAATTTCCACGTCCCGGAGCTAACCCTCGCCCCCTTGACCCGTTATACTGTCCCCTAGTATAATTTCCCCCGGGTCGTACATCTCGACCGCGAGCGAATCCCCTGTTGAAATTCGGCTCATATCTGCGGTTGTTGCTCCATGCTTGATAATTACCCGAATTTTGTTGTCTGTTCCCTGCTTGGGCTTGAACCATAAACAATTTCTTATCTTTTTGCTCCTTCAAAACGGATGCACCTTCATCCTTTTCCGTTTGATACACTTGATTCGCTATTCGTAGCGCATTATCAATTGTAGTGGGTGCCTGAAATCTAACTTCTCGGCCAACAGTTCCACGTAAACCATGTATGAATGCGGCAACTAATCGCCTATCTGCTTCCTGCTTCAAAATCTCTCTAGTATTGGCATCCTGATCATGCACTATTGTCTTTAAGCTTAGTCTTCGCACTCTGTCGCAAAATTCTTCTGGTGATTCGTGCTTTTCTTGCATGGCATTTTGTAATTTTAAGTAGTGATATTGCATCGATCTCTTATCTTTAAATCTAGCAATAAAATTTTCCTTGAAGTCTTTAAAAAAAATATCTACTGCTTGTAATTCAGGTGTGGTGTCATAATATGTTCTCGCTGTGCCTCGCAATTTCAATATGGCAATCTGAACTGCATCTTTATCTGTAAGTCGTCCCATGGTGGTAATTCTTTCAATTTGGTCAAAGAAACTGGTAACTGGTATACTATACGAGTCCCCTTTCCATGGCTCTACTAATTTGGTTACGCTTAAGTCTTTGGAAATTAATGCAGGTGGATCGTTTCCTTGCGGCATCTTGTTGGTATTTGATTACACTAGTTATTTAATGGATACCTTCCCACTCGTCAAGTATGGATTCAACGCTGCTGTCTACTGGTCATCTGTTCAACAGTTACGTGGTCTGTGTACCTACGCTTGTTGGTGGGGTTTGAGCTATTATGCTGACTCAATTCCTCCCAACCAGCTTATGTGCGCATTGACACCCTCGATCCTGCTATCAATTCGTCGCTAAACTCACCACTCTGGCAATACTGGGGAAGATAGTCCGTACGTTCGATTTCCAAAATAGGGTAGTCGAATTCTGGTGGTACGTAGCGTATAACTAGTCGTATGTCTACTTCGAAAATTACCTCTAACCCTTGCGAATGTTCGTAACGGTATGTTTTTAACGCTGGTGTCTTAAAAGTTTTAAACGGTCTACCTGCAAAGGCAATATCAAGGCGAGATCCTGCCTTCAAAGCAACAAATTTCATACGATGCTCTTGAATTAAATTCGTATTAATATTAGTATGTTTTCTAAAAAATGTCTCAACTAAACTTTGGGCGTAATTGCTTGATCCTTCCAAAGCTAAAGGATGCGATACCCCAATTACATGTACAAAAAGGACGGTAAATTCTGTATCACCTTCGGATACACCCGAACAACATTGAAAACAAGCCATACAAAATTAAATCAATGCAACCACATTAGATAATAAATTCAAAACAACAACTAATAAAAATTCAAAAACACAAATAAAACATAAATAAAATAAACACATAAACCACCCCCTGTTAAAATCTGACACCGCTGCCACCAAATGTCGTGCCCCCGGGAATCGGATAAGTAGGGGATGATAAGGTAGTCCAGGTGAACGAATTATCAATCCTATAATCACTGCTGAGGATCCCAAGGAGCGGAAAAAGAACAGATTTTAAAGGAGTTGGTTATTCAACACACAAATTGCAGCTTCACGCTTGCAATAATAAGTAAACACAATAAAATAAACATAATGCTGAATATAATATAATAAAACATAATTTGAAAGAATTCTACATTAGTATAGTGAAAAAGTTGCTAACTTCTTTCGTAAGTTCCTTCCTTAAAGAAAGTCTGAATCTGGCTAAGCAAGTACGGACAATTTCCACTTACATATAAGTTGTAGAATTGCCATCTCCCGTTCTTGTAGCCAAGCTCTGAATTCGTCTAAGTGGTGAAGGGAATATTCGGACTTAGAATATTCGTGGCGTTGGAGAACCTTCTGAGCTATAGTCTGCACCCTCCTCCTGGCTCTGGAGTAGCGTAATGTAGTCTCTTCCAAGTACCGCCGATTGAGAGTGATGAGCCAGATTCATGGGGTTCTATAGTAATTATAAAAAGGGATACGCCCGAAATAACAACGTCTGATTGGTTAAGATTCTAGCTTGGGGTTGGAACTTCAGAAAGAAGATAGCTTTACAATTGGTTGTTCACCATTGAAATATCATCGATCCCTTATAAGGTCATGACAAGATATCCTGTAAACAGGATGAGTTGTGGTATAGTGACTTTACATAAAAGAGCAAAAATACAGTAATTTCTTATGACAAACAGGATATGGGTGCGCTTCTTCCTTTGTAATATCAAAGTACAAAAGTCACGTAATGCCAATAAACTAAATAAATTGCAAATAAAAAGAATACAAGTTAACTATACAATACTGCAATCTTCTCTTACTTTCTAATGTTACAAATTTTAAGTGTCAGGTTCAAGGTGGGTTAACATCAAGGATAATCCTTAAACGAACTGCAAGGCCAGAGGCCCACGCTTAAGGCCAGGTGATCAATACTAATACAGGTAAGCTTAATTACAGGGGTACCTGGGTAATTGCAGGTATACCTGGGTTCGAGCATCACATATGAAAGGGAAACTGCATATAGGCGCCGGCATGAATTTAAAACAGCTGTCCATGCTGCGAGCGGCACTGAAACGATCGACTACACGTGTGCGCCGCAAGCCGACCAAGAAACGGGCACGCCGAGTTAAGGTCCCTAAAAAGGGCGGTATCCTGCCGTTGCTCCCGTTGCTTGCGGGGCTATCTGCAATCGGGGGTCTTGCCGGAGGGGCGGCTAAAATTGCACAGGCGGTTAATGCGAAGAAAGCGGAAACACATCAATTGGTAGAAGCCATGCGTCATAACAAGGCAGTAGAAAACCGACTGGTAGACAAGGGCGGAAAGGGTCTGTATCTGCATCCCTACCGCAAAGGCAAGTGTCTCTATCTAAAAAAAAAAAGCCCTAACTGATATCGACCTGATGCGGTTGTGTAAACAAATGCGTGTTCCATACTTCCGAGGAGTCTTCATGAGGGACGCGCTTCCTAAACGACCGTGGAAACATGAACGTATCATCGTTAACCTGGACAGTGTATATAATAATGGCACCCATTGGGTGTGCGTTATGAAGATGGGCAATACCGCCGCGTATTTCGATCCAATGGGAGACCTTGGTCCCCCGTCTGACATATCGTATCTTGGAAAGGACGTTGCTGTGAAATATAATACCGCACGTCACCAACCGTTTAACAGCGTGCTTTGCGGTCATCTTTGTCTCGCTTTCCTAACAGTATAATACCTGCGTTATACAGGGATAGCACATCATAATGGAGTACGCGTTCACATTATCTGGACGGTCGTCCGAGCTGTCCAGCAGCATCTACCCACCTCTCCAGCTCGATGGGACATACGAGATTGCGTTACTTAACTTCGAGACATTCAATTCCATACCCAATATCACCGAGGCGAATAATAAATTTCCATTTTACGATGGTGGGACGCGCCATGTGATTACCATTCCTACGGTGACATATGAGCTGGATGACTTACATACCTACATCGAACGCCAGCTGCCCCTCGACCTCAATCGCACCCGCATGGGCAGTGCGGACCGCTTTTTTATGCGTGCAAATCTCAATACAATGAAAACCGAGCTCTGCTCACCGTTTGACGTCGATTTCTCCGAGCAGGGCACCATAGCCCCGCTTCTCGGTTTCTCGAACAAGCGGCTGGGGGCGATCGCTGTCCACGTGTCGGAGGACGTGGTCAACATCTTCGGTGTGAGCATTATAAGAGTAGAATGTAATTTGGCTACTGGTTCAATTATGAACGGGAGACCGACGCATGCTATCTACGATTTTTTCCCATCCGTTCCGCCAGGGTACCAAATCACGCAAGCACCCTCCGCGCCTATATACCTACCGTTGATACCGACAAAGCATATAGCTGATCTCACCGTCCGCATTGTGGACCAAAACGGTGATCTCGTTCCGTTCCAGGGGGAGATAATCACTATTCGTTTACATATTCGTCGTCATGGGACTCCTGTTTCATAGGCATAGGTATATTAGACCTGCACCCTATCACCGCGGGGTTACCTTGTCGACGACACGCAAGTCAATAACACCGTCTAACCGCCAATTTCTCGAAGCACTTGGGTTCGCGGTAAACATACATGGATCCTCTCGCGATAACGGCACCGGAGCCCTCCGACAATAGAATAACGAAGGTGGAGGAATTTGTGTTTAAACCGTATAACAACACCGCACTGAACGAGAGCGATGAGATCAGGATATCGGTTCAGACTGAGGATCTTCTCACGCTTCCGTCTAACAGCTGTCTGTACATTGAGGGTACATTTAAGAAGACTGCTGCTTCGAATGACAAGACGACCGCGAAGCTAGTTAATAATGCCTTGGCATTTCTCTTCGATGAAATCCGACTAGACCTAAACGGCGTAACGATCGATGAAGTGCGCAATGTCGGTATCGCCAGCCTCATGAAGAATTATGCATCCCTTAACATCATGGAAGCTAAACGGTTGCAGAATGCAGGGTGGGACCTTGAAGGCACTAACGCGATCGTTACCAATAACACGTTCAGTGCTGTTGTGCCCCTGCGGATGCTACTAGGCTTCGCTGAGGATTTCACGCAGGTTCTACTAAATTGTAGACAGGAGCTGATTCTAATCCGAAGCAAAAATACAAAAAACGCAACCATCGGTACCGATCTGGACCCCGGGCTAATACAAATAACGGGCGTAGAGTGGAGGATGCCCATCGTGACCGTGGAGGATACGGAAAAACTCATGTTCTATAAGCTCTTGGAGGGTGATACACCAATACGTGTACCGTTTCGGTCCTGGACTCTCTACGAACGCCCATCGCTCCCCCAGGCCACTACGCATTCCTGGGACGTTGGCACGTCTCTTAAGGCGACAAAGCCGAGATTTATAATTGTGGGATTCCAGACCGACAGGAACGGTGTGACTAAGGACGCGAGTAAATTCGACCATTGCAACATCACGGACCTAAAGGTGTACCTAAATGGAGAACGGTTTCCCTATAGCAACTACAATCTAGATTTTAAAAATGATAAGTTCGCAATGCTATATGAGCATTACGCCAGATTCCAAGGCGCCTACTATGGGGGCGAAAGCTATCCTCTCCTTCAGAGATCACAGTTCAAGGACACCGCCCCCCTCTTTGTAATTGACTGCTCCAAACAAAAGGACCAACTGAACGTCGGTTCCGTCCACGTGCGCATTGATTTCACAACGTCGGAAAATATACCGGCTCAAACTAATGCGTATTGCCTCATTCTGCACGAGAAGGTTGTGGACTATACACCGCTCTCCCGCATTGTACGAGACGTCGCGTGAACATGTAAGTCGGCTATCGATATACGTTACTTGTTCACACATTCATGTGCATTGGTCGTACTTAGAGGTGGACGAAATACTAGGTTTGTCCATATCGTAACTATTGCTCTCATTCACAGGGAAACCTACATTATACTCGATGTTCAGGGATTCCACACCACTGCAGGGAACTTTGTCTGCAAAGAATTAGCTGCCGTGACGGATGACTACCAGATGGTGCATTGCATATTCCGCCCACCTTCACACTGCACACCGTCGAGAAGTGCATCCTGGCTCGAGTCCAGCTTCCACGGGCTCCAGTGGGACAGTGGATGCATTCCATACCCCGAACTCCAGCGCATACTGCATATGGTCGTCCAAGGAGTGGATAAAGTGTATACCAAAGGAGAGGAGAAGAAGGCGTACTTGGAATCAATATTGGGGCGTGATGTCATTGATTTGTATTCATGTGGCTGCCCACCGCTAAGGACATTAAAACAGCATGTGGGGATAAAGGCCAGCTGCCTTTTCCATTGTCGACGTGCGAATATTCAATGTGCGTTACAGAACATATATGTACTGTACAATTGGATGTCAGGAAAATAAATATGCTTTTTTTGTGACACCATAGTCTTATTTCCTTACTCCCATGTGCGGGATGTAGGTACAGGATAGCTCCCCCCTACGCAAACGATCCCACCCCCCGGTCAGGTGATTGTAGGGTTCCAATACCAAACACCGATGCATGGAGTCATCTACATTTATTAATTAAGTTTTTACAATTGTGTATTTTCATTACGCACACACACTCACACACACACTCACACACACACACACCTACTCCTCACGCAGCGAATACCTGTCGTCAGCGTCGGATAACACCACGCCCTCGTCAGAGGACGGGGTGTCATCCGTCACGAAGTATTCGAAGCCGTCCGATGACGATGCGTCTTCCACCTCTCCACCAGAGGTGAAAACGTCGTCGTCACCGGACGACGGCAGGTCCGCTGCAGCCCTCAGCGATGGCGACGCCGGTGCGCTGATCGTGGATGCCGTGTCCCAATCGATGTGCATTGGGGACGGCGTCCGCGACCACGGATGGTCGTAGTCCGGCGTTGGGGTGAGAACCCTGGACTCTGACTCTGACGGCAGCCTGCACCACGTCGGCTGCCGTGGCGGTGTCTCGTCCAGGGGCCGCATCCCGGAGTTGGAAGGGGCGGCGAGGTCATTGCTCGGTGGGAGGCCTGCTGCAGGAGCCGGCTCGCACGTGAGGTCCAGCGCCTGGCTGTCCCTCACTCTTGCACACAGTACGTTCTCCAAGAACTGAAACATGTAAACAGTACATCAATACATCGTCGCTCTGTGATACATATCCGGTCCCTTTAAGACAATGTTGTTTTTCTGCTTACCGTTTGAGCCGTCCTGGCGAACGTGAAGCAGGTGTACGAACAGGGGCTTCGCTGTTCCATACACCCGCCCTCCCTCGGGTCGGAACACGTCTCAACGTGTACCAACCCGTAGCACTCCTCCGCGTGGAAGGCCGTGCGATGGGCTGCTGTGGCCTCCGATCCACAGAACAGCACCCACCGGTGCTGCCCAAACCTCGCCACGTACTGTAACAGCAGACACCACATGCATTAGCTCACTGATCGCCGGTACCATATATATATTTCATCACTCCATTTATCATCATTACGTACCTCGCCCAGGCAACGGTAAAATTCAGGGCAGCCCGGGTAGCACGTCGTCGTCGTCGCCTCGGCCTCCCCCACCCAGGCGTGAGTGCACACAATAGTATGGTTCATCCCATCACAGAGATGGGTGTGGAACTCTTCACTATGGTGCTCCCACGCCTGGAGCACCCCCCGCAAGATGCTGTCATCTTGCTCACTCCACAACTAGAAGACAAAACAAGATACATAATACCCTTTATGTTCACCGTGCACAACGACTAAGTCACCCTCATTGTCTATACGTACCTCCGGCTGGTTCCTCGACTCTGCCATTGTACCTTTGTGAAAACTGGTGATGGTCTGTCTGATAGGTGACCGTTTATATACATTTTGCAGATGACTTCATCTCCCCCCTGCTCCGTTGTGAGGATGGGGCACGTGGACCCCACATCCGCTGTAACCGTCACTTCTCTACAAGTGCAAAATTAACGATTGTCTTGTATTCTGTACTCATCTTCCGAGGAATATATGGGACGTGTTTGTAATTTTGCGTTGAGACCCCCATTGTTGCCACCAGTAGTGACCCAGCGTCCGCTACCATGGTTCTCACACCATCGCATTGTGTTCTGCTCGGCGACGGCACGTGTAGTACATCCAGGTCTAGACGATACGTTGTGATCGATAAATTGCACTCCGCGTATATTTCTTTAATTGTATCAACCCCGGTAAAACTTGGTAGTAGCACAACAAAATCGCCGTGCTCGCCTAGTGACGACACAGTCTCTTCCTTTTCTAGCCCTGTCGGTCGCATCCGCATCGTCTGCCCGTCTTGTCGTGTCAGGTGTACGGCTACCGATCTCGATAATGTAGGATTGTATATTACAATCGCGAACTTGATATGGTCACTACGGTAGTCCACATCGCGCACTATCTTCACTGTTGTTGAGGTGCCACCCACCGTGATAGAGTCAATCTGCGCTTCGTTTACCAGTTTTATCTTCGCAAACAATGCGTTGCCAATATAAAAGTATGATGACTCCATGATGCCTCCTACTGACGTACTAACCGCTCTTGTTGCTCCCCATCGCCCTTTTAGTAGTGCGGCGCCCAGTCCGCTGGCATCCAGCCCATCGGGGAGGGGTTAATTTCCACCATATTGTACTCTCTTTCGTTATCCATGGTCTTCCGACGCCCATAGTAATATAGGCTGTGCGGTGTCCTGGACATTAGCTGCACATCGGTATACGTCAGTCAATCAAATTTCGATGGTAGGAAGAGCGACTCGCCATTCTTCAGGTCGGCTATTACCTTCCGCCCGTACTTCGTGTAAGCAAATCGAAGTCGCTTAATCGGGTACTCCATCCCTTTCACTAGATCGCCCACTTTATTGTTACACATCTTGTCCGGTGGTGGCCCCTCCGTGTAACCGTCCTCGCACTGCATTTCTTGAGGCGATGGCTGCCTCCTAGCAAAGCAATCACATTTGCACGTCGGTAGGTGATCCATGGTATTCCTCAGAATGATGCTCGTTTGTGGTAAATTCATCGTTTTTATACCCATAATTCACATTTTCTCTACATCACGTTCGGTACAAGTTCATACCTGTCGTTCTGCATGCATTAGCATGCATGGGTAGGTCTCTGCTTCCTGTCGTTGGCTAGGGGCGACATCCTGCTGGGGTACGTGCCTCCTACCACGTACGTCCTGTGCATTGGTATGCATGCAGGCGGGGGTCGGCTTCCGGCCGGGTACGTGCTTTCTGACACGTCTTCTTGATCATTGACATGCATGCTGGCGGGGTGGTCCGCTTCCGGCGGGGAACGTGCGTCCGGTATGGTACGTGCTACCTCATGTTGCGACATGTCTTCATTAACGCGGGGTACGTGCTTCCGGCGGGGTACGCTGCTCCCTCAAGGCCAATGACCATGACCTACCTCAAGGTCACTGACTTACACAAACGCGTACGTGACCAACCTCAAGGTCACTGACCTACCCTACGCGCACGTGACCTTCCTCAAGGTCACTGACTTACGCGTACGTGACCTTCCTCAAGGTCACTCAAGGCCGCGCCATTTCCGGGACTCCGCCATGCTTTGACGTCACGCGCAAACCTTCTCTACTATCGATGATGTGCGCAATGTCGGTACCGCTACCCTCATGAAGAATTATGCATCCCTCAACATCATGGAAGCTAAACGGTTGCAGAATGCAGGGTGGGACCTTGAAGGCGCTAACGCGATCATTACCAATGACACGTTCAGTGCTGTTGTTCCCCTGCGGATGCTACTAGGCTGCGCTGAGGATTTCACGCAGGTTCTACTAAATTGTAGACAGGAGCTGATTCTAATCCGAAGCAAAAATACAAAAAACGCAACCATCGGTACGGATCTGGACCCCGGGCTAATACAAATAACGGGCGTAGAGTGGAGGATGCCCGTCGTGACCGTGGAGGATACGGAAAAACTCATGTTCTATAAGCTCTTGGAGGGTGATACACCAATACGTGTACCGTTTCGGTCCTGGACTCTCTACGAACGCCCATCGCTCCCCCAGGCCACTACGCATTCCTGGGACGTTGGCACGTCTCTTAAGGCGACAAAGCCGAGATTTATAATTGTGGGATTCCAGACCGACAGGAACGGTGTGACTAAGGACGCGAGTAAATTCGACCATTGCAACATCACGGACCTAAAGGTGTACCTAAATGGAGAACGGTTTCTTTATAGCAACTACAATCTAGATTTTTAAAATGATAAGTTTGCAATGCTATATGAGCATAGCGCCAGATTCCAAGGCGCCTACTATGGGGGCGAAAGCTATCCTCTCCTTCAGAGATCACAGTTCAAGGACACAGCCCCCTCTTTGTAATTGACTGCTCCAAACAAAAGGACCAACTGAACGTCGGTTCCGTCCACGTGCGCATTGATTTCACAACTTCGGAAAATATACCGGCTCAAACTAATGCATACTGCCTCATTCTGCACGAGAAGGTTGTGGACTATACACCGCTCTCCCGCATTGTACGAGACGTCGCGTGAACATGTAAGTCGGCTATCGATATACGTTACTAGTTCCCACATTCATGTGCATTGGTCGTACTCAGAGGTGGACGAAATACTAGATTTGTCCATATCGTAACAATTGCTCTCATTCACAGGGAAACCTACATTATATTCGATGTTCAGTGATTGCACACCACTGCAGGGAACTTTGTCTGCAAAGAATTAGCTGCCGTGACGGATGACTACCAGATGGTGCATTGCATATTCCGCCCACCTTCACACTGCACGCCGTCGAAAAGTGCATCCTTGCTCGAGTCCAGCTTCCACGGGCTCCAGTGGGACAGTGGATGCATCCCATACCCCGAACTCCAGCGCATACTGCATATGGTCGTCCAAGGAGTGGATAAAGTGTATACCAAAGGAGAGGAGTAGAATGCGTACTTGGAATCAATATTGGGACGTGATGTCATTGATTTGTATTCATTTGGCTGCCCACCGCTGAGGACATTAAAACAGCATGTGGGGATAAAGGCCAGCTGCCTTTTCCATTGTCGACGTGCGAATATTCAATGTGCGTTACAGAATATATATGTACTGTACAATTGGATGTCAGGAAAATAAATATGCTCTTTTTTGTGATACCATAGTCTTATTTCCTCACTCCCATGTGCGGGATATAGGTACAGGATAGCTCCCCCCTACGCAAACGATCCCAACCCCCGGTCAGGTGATTGTAGGGTTCCAATAGCAAACACTGATACATGGAGTCATCTACATTTATTAATTAAGTAATTACATATGTGTATTTACATTACGAACACACACACACACACACACACCACAGTTTACTACAAAGTATACGACACACACACACACACACCACAGTTTACTCCTCACGCAGCGAATACCTGTCGTCGTCAGCGTCGGACAACACCACGCCCTCGTCAGAGGACGGGGTGTCATCCGGCACGAAGTATTCGAAGCCGTCCGATGACGATGCGTCTTCCACCTCTCCACCAGAGGTGAAAATGTTGTCACCGGACGATGGCAGGTCCGCTGCAGCCCACAGCGATGGCGAGGCCGGTGCGCTGATCGTGGACGCCGTGTCCCAATCGATGTGCATAGGCGACGGCGTCCGCGACCACGGATGGCTGTAGTCCGGCGTTGGGGTGAGAACCCTGGACTCCGACTCTGACGGCAGCCTGCACCTCGTCGGCTGCCGTGGCGGTGTCTCGTCCAGGGGCCGCATCCCGGAGGTGGAGGGGGCGGCGAGGTCATTGGTCAGTGTGATGCCTGCTGCAGGGGCCGGCTAGCACGTGAGGTCCAGCGCCTGGCTGTCCCTCACCCTTGCACCGAGTACGTTCTCCAAGAACTGAAACATGTATACAGTACATCAATACATCGTCGCTCTGTGATACATATCCGGTCCCTTTAAGACAATGTTCTTTCTGCTTACCGTTTGAGCCGTCCTGGTAAACGTGAAGCAGGTGTACGAACAAGGTCTTCGCTGTTCCATACACCCGCCCTCCCTCGGGTCGGAACCCGTCTCAACGTGTACCAACCCGTAGCACTTCTCCGCGTGGAAGGCCGCGCGATGGGCTGCTGTTGCCTCCGACCTACAGAACAGCACCCAGCGGTGCTGTCCAAACCTCGCCACGTACTGTAACGGCAGACACCGCATGCATTAGCTCACTGATCGCCGGTACCATATATATTTCATCACTCCATGTATCATTACGTACCTCGCCCAGTAACGGTAAAATTCAGGGCAGCCCGGGTAGCACGTCGACGTCGTCGCCTCGGCCTCCCCCTCCCAGGGGTGAGTGCACACAATCGTGTGGTTCGTCCCATCACAGAGATGGGTGTGGAACTCTGCACTATGTTGCTCCCACGCCTGGAGCACCCCCCGCAAGATGCTATCGTCTTGCTGACTCCACAACTAGAAGACAAAAGAAGATACATATTAATCTTTATGTTCACCGTGCACAGCGACTAAGTCACCCTCATTGTCTATACGTACCTCCTGCTGGTTCCTTGACTCCGCCATTCTACCTTTGTGAAAACTGGTGATGGTCTGTCTGATAGGTGACCGTTTATATACATTTTACAGATGACTTCATCTCCCCCCTGCTCCATTGTGAGGATGGGGCACGTGGACCCACATCCGCTGTAACCGTCACTTCTCTACAAGTGCAAAATTAACGATTGTCTTGTATTCTGTACTCATCTTCCGAGGAATATATGGGACGTGTTTGTAATTTTGCGTTGAGACCCCCATTGTTGCCACCAGTAGTGCCTCAGTGTCCGCTACCACGGTTCTCACACCATCGCATTGTGTTCTGCTCGGCGCCTGCACGTGTAGTACATCCAGGTCTAGACGATACGTTGTGATCGTTAGATTACACTCCGGGTATATTTCTTTAATTGCATCAACCCCGGTAAAACTTGGTAGTAGCACAACGAAATCGCCGTGCTCGCCTAGTGACGACACGGTCTCTTCCTTTTCTAGCCCCGTCGGCCGCATCCGCATCGTCTGTCCGTCTTGTCTTGACGTGTACGGCTACCGATCTCGATAATGTAGGATTGTATATTACAATCGCGAACTTGATATGGTCACTAGGGTAGTCCACATCGCGCAATATCTTCACTGTTGTTGAGGTGCCACACACCGTGATAGAGTGAATCTGCGCTTCGTTTACCAGTTTTATCTTCGCAAACAATGCGTTCCCAATATAAAAGTATGATGCCTCCATGTTGCCTCCTACTGACGTACTAACCGCTCTTGTTGCTCTCCTTCTCCCTTTTAGTAGTGCGGCGCCCAGTCCGCTGGCATCCAGCCCATCGGGGAGGGGTTAATTTCCACCATATTGTACTCTCTTTCGTTATCCATGGTCTTCCGACGCCCATAGTAATATAGGCTGTGCGGTGTCCTGGACATTAGCTGCACATCGGTATACGTCAATCCATCAAATTTCGATGGTAGGAGCAGCGACTCGCCATTCTTCAGGTCGGCTATCACCTTCCGCCCGTACTTTGTGTAAGCAAATCGGAGTCGCTTAATCGGGTACTCCATCCCTTTAACTAGATCGCTCACTTTAATGTTACACATCTTGTCCGGTGGTGGCCCCTCCGTGTAGCCTTCCTCGCACTGCATTTCCTGAGGCGATGGCTGCCTCCTAACAAAGCAATCACATTTGCACGTAGGTAGGTGATCCATTGTATTCCTCAGAATGATGCTCGTTTGTGTTAAATTCATGATTTTATACCCAAAATTCGCAGTTTCTCTACATGACGTACGGTACAAGTTCATACCTGTCGTTCTGCACGAATTAGCATGCATGGGTAGGTGTCTGCTTCCTGTCGTTGGCTAGGGGTTTGCGTCCTGTCAACACTCGCGTACATCCAACGGGGTACGTGCCTCCCACCACGTACATCCTGTGCATTGGTATGCATGCAGGCGGGGGTCCGCTTCCGGCGGGGTACGTAACAATTGCTCTCATTCACAGGGAAACCTACATTATATTCGATGTTCAGGGATTCCACACCACTGCAGGGAACTTTGTCTGCAAAGAATTAGCTGCCGTGACGGATGACTACCAGATGGTGCATTGCATATTCCGCCCACCTTCACACTGCACGCCGTCGAGAAGTGCATTCTGGCTCGAGTCCAGCTTCCACGGGCTCCAGTGGGACAGTGGATGCAACCCATACCCCGAACTCCAGCGCATACTGCATATGGTCGTCCAAGGAGTGGATAAAGTGTATACCAAAGGAGAGGAGTAGAATGCGTACTTGGAATCAATATTGGGACGTGATGTCATTGATTTGTATTCATTTGGCTGCCCACCGCTGAGGACATTAAAACAGCATGTGGGGATAAAGGCCAGCTGCCTTTTCCATTGACGACGTGCGAATATTCAATGTGCGTTACAGAATATATATGTACTGTACAATTGGATGTCAGGAAAATAAATATGCTCTTTTTTGTGATACCATAGTCTTATTTCCTCACTCCCATGTGCGGGATATAGGTACAGGATAGCTCCCCCCTACGCAAACGATCCCAACCCCCGGTCAGGTGATTGTAGGGTTCCAATAGCAAACACTGATACATGGAGTCATCTACATTTATTAATTAAGTAATTACATATGTGTATTTACATTACGAACACACACACACACACACACCACAGTTTACTACAAAGTATACGACACACACACACACACACCACAGTTTACTCCTCACGCAGCGAATACCTGTCGTCGTCAGCGTCGGACAACACCACGCCCTCGTCATAGGACGGGGTGTCATCCGGCATGAAGTATTCGAAGCCGTCCGATGACGATGCGTCTTCCACCTCTCCACCAGAGGTGAAAATGTTGTCACCGGACGATGGCAGGTCCGCTGCAGCCCACAGCGATGGCGAGGCCGGTGCGCTGATCGTGGACGCCGTGTCCCAATCGATGTGCATAGGCGACGGCGTCCGCAACCACGGATGGCTGTAGTCCGGCGTTGGTGTGAGAACCCTGTACTCCGACTCTGACGGCAGCCTGCACCACGTCGGCTGCCGTGGCGGTGTCTCGTCCAGGGGCCGCATCCCGGAGGTGGAGGGGGCGGCGAGGTCATTGGTCAGTGGGATTCCTGCTGCAGGGGCCGGCTAGCACGTGAGGTCCAGCGCCTGGCTGTCCCTCACCCTTGCACCGAGTACGTTCTCCAAGAACTGAAACATGTATACAGTACATCAATACATCGTCGCTCTGTGATACATATCCGGTCCCTTTAAGACAATGTTCTTTCTGCTTACCGTTTGAGCCGTCCTGGTAAACGTGAAGCAGGTGTACGAACAAGGTCTTCGCTGTTCCATACACCCGCCCTCCCTCGGGTCGGAACCCGTCTCAACGTGTACCAACCCGTAGCACTTCTCCGCGTGGAAGGCCGCGCGATGGGCTGCTGTTGCCTCCGACCTACAGAACAGCACCCAGCGGTGCTGTCCAAACCTCGCCACGTACTGTAACGGCAGACACCGCATGCATTAGCTCACTGATCGCCGGTACCATATATATTTCATCACTCCATGTATCATTACGTACCTCGCCCAGTAACGGTAAAATTCAGGGCAGCCCGGGTAGCACGTCGACGTCGTCGCCTCGGCCTCCCCTCCCAGGGGTGAGTGCACACAATCGTGTGGTTCGTCCCATCACAGAGATGGGTGTGGAACTCTGCACTATGTTGCTCCCACGCGTGGAGCACACCCCGCAAGATGCTATCGTCTTGCTGACTCCACAACTAGAAGACAAAAGAAGATACATATTAATCTTTATGTTCACCGTGCACAGCGACTAAGTCACCCTCATTGTCTATACGTACCTCCTGCTGGTTCCTTGACTCCGCCATTCTACCTTTGTGAAAACTGGTGATGGTCTGTCTGATAGGTGACCGTTTATATACATTTTACAGATGACTTCATCTCCCCCCTGCTCCATTGTGAGGATGGGGCACGTGGACCCACATCCGCTGTAACCGTCACTTCTCTACAAGTGCAAAATTAACGATTGTCTTGTATTCTGTACTCATCTTCCGAGGAATATATGGGACGTGTTTGTAATTTTGCGTTGAGACCCCCATTGTTGCCACCAGTAGTGCCTCAGTGTCCGCTACCACGGTTCTCACACCATCGCATTGTGTTCTGCTCGGCGCCTGCACGTGTAGTACATCCAGGTCTAGACGATACGTTGTGATCGTTAGATTACACTCCGGGTATATTTCTTTAATTGAATCAACCCCGGTAAAACTTGGTAGTAGCACAACGAAATCGCCGTGCTCGCCTAGTGACGACACGGTCTCTTCCTTTTCTAGCCCCGTCGGCCGCATCCGCATCGTCTGTCCGTCTTGTCTTGACGTGTACGGCTACCGATCTCGATAATGTAGGATTGTATATTACAATCGCGAACTTGATATGGTCACTAGGGTAGTCCACATCGCGCAATATCTTCACTGTTGTTGAGGTGCCACCCACCGTGATAGAGTGAATCTGCGCTTCGTTTACCAGTTTTATCTTCGCAAACAATGCGTTCCCAATATAAAAGTATGATGCCTCCATGTTGCCTCCTACTGACGTACTAACCGCTCTTGTTGCTCTCCTTCTCCCTTTTAGTAGTGCGGCGCCCAGTCCGCTGGCATCCAGCCCATCGGGGAGGGGTTAATTTCCACCATATTGTACTCTCTTTCGTTATCCATGGTCTTCCGACGCCCATAGTAATATAGGCTGTGCGGTGTCCTGGACATTAGCTGCACATCGGTATACGTCAATCCATCAAATTTCGATGGTAGGAGCAGCGACTCGCCATTCTTCAGGTCGGCTATCACCTTCCGCCCGTACTTTGTGTAAGCAAATCGGAGTCGCTTAATCGGGTACTCCATCCCTTTAACTAGATCGCTCACTTTAATGTTATACATCTTGTCCGGTGGTGGCCCCTCCGTGTAGCCTTCCTCGCACTGCATTTCCTGAGGCGATGGCTGCCTCCTAACAAAGCAATCACATTTGCACGTAGGTAGGTGATCCATGGTATTCCTCAGAATGATGCTCGTTTGTGTTAAATTCATAATTTTATACCCAAAATTCGCAGTTTCTCTACATGACGTACGGTACAAGTTCATACCTGTCGTTCTGCACGAATTAGCATGCATGGGTAGGTGTCTGCTTCCTGTCGTTGGCTAGGGGTTTGCGTCCTGTCAACACTCGCGTACATCCAACGGGGTACGTGCCTCCCACCACGTACATCCTGTGCATTGGTATGCATGCAGGCGGGGGTCCGCTTCCGGCGGGGTACGTAACAATTGCTCTCATTCACAGGGAAACCTACATTATATTTGATGTTCAGGGATTCCACACCACTGCAGGGAACTTTGTCTGCAAAGAATTAGCTGCCGTGACGGATGACTACCAGATGGTGCATTGCATATTCCGCCCACCTTCACACTGCACGCCGTCGAGAAGTGCATCCTGGCTCGAGTCCAGCTCCTACGGGCTCCAGTGGGACAGTGGATGCATCCCATACCCCGAACTCCAGCGCATACTGCATATGGTCGTCCAAGGAGTGGATAAAGTGTATACCAAAGGAGAGGAGTAGAATGCGTACTTGGAATCAATATTGGGACGTGATGTCATTGATTTGTATTCATTTGGCTGCCCACCGCTGAGGACATTAAAACAGCATGTGGGGATAAAGGCCAGCTGCCTTTTCCATTGTCGACGTGCGAATATTCAATGTGCGTTACAGAATATATATGTACTGTACAATTGGATGTCAGGAAAATAAATATGCTCTTTTTTGTGATACCATAGTCTTATTTCCTCACTCCCATGTGCGGGATATAGGTACAGGATAGCTCCCCCCTACGCAAACGATCCCAACCCCCGGTCAGGTGATTGTAGGGTTCCAATAGCAAACACTGATACATGGAGTCATCTACATTTATTAATTAATTACATATGTGTATTTACATTACGAACACACACACACACCACAGTTTACTACAAAGTATACGACACACACACACACCACAGTTTACTCCTCACGCAGCGAATACCTGTCGTCGTCAGCGTCGGACAACACCACGCCCTCGTCAGAGGACGGGGTGTCATCCGGCACGAAGTATTCGAAGCCGTCCGATGACGATGCGTCTTCCACCTCTCCACCAGAGGTGAAAATGTTGTCACCGGACGATGGCAGGTCCGCTGCAGCCCACAGCGATGGCGAGGCCGGTGCGCTGATCGTGGACGCCGTGTCCCAATCGATGTGCATAGGCGACGGCGTCCGCGACCACGGATGGCTGTAGTCCGGCGTTGGGGTGAGAACTCTGTACTCCGACTCTGACGGCAGCCTGCACCACGTCGGCTGCCGTGGCGGTGTCTCGTCCAGGGGCCGCATCCCGGAGGTGGAGGGGGCGGCGAGGTCATTGGTCAGTGGGATGCCTGCTGCAGGGGCCGGCTAGCACGTGAGGTCCAGCGCCTGGCTGTCCCTCACCCTTGCACCGAGTACGTTCTCCAAGAACTGAAACATGTATACAGTACATCAATACATCGTCGCTCTGTGATACATATCCGGTCCCTTTAAGACAATGTTCTTTCTGCTTACCGTTTGAGCCGTCCTGGTAAACGTGAAGCAGGTGTACGAACAAGGTCTTCGCTGTTCCATACACCCGCCCTCCCTCGGGTCGGAACCCGTCTCAACGTGTACCAACCCGTAGCACTTCTCCGCGTGGAAGGCCGCGCGATGGGCTGCTGTTGCCTCCGACCTACAGAACAGCACCCAGCGGTGCTGTCCAAACCTCGCCACGTACTGTAACGGCAGACACCGCATGCATTAGCTCACTGATCGCCGGTACCATATATATTTCATCACTCCATGTATCATTACGTACCTCGCCCAGTAACGGTAAAATTCAGGGCAGCCCGGGTAGCACGTCGACGTCGTCGCCTCGGCCTCCCCTCCCAGGGGTGAGTGCACACAATCGTGTGGTTCGTCCCATCACAGAGATGGGTGTGGAACTCTGCACTATGTTGCTCCCACGCGTGGAGCACACCCCGCAAGATGCTATCGTCTTGCTCACTCCACAACTAGAAGACAAAAGAAGATACATATTAATCTTTATGTTCACCGTGCACAGCGACTAAGTCACCCTCATTGTCTATACGTACCTCCTGCTGGTTCTTTGACTCCGCCATTCTACCTTTGTGAAAACTGGTGATGGTCTGTCTGATAGGTGACCGTTTATATACATTTTACAGATGACTTCATCTCCCCCCTGCTCCATTGTGAGGATGGGGCACGTGGACCCACATCCGCTGTAACCGTCACTTCTCTACAAGTGCAAAATTAACGATTGTCTTGTATTCTGTACTCATCTTCCGAGGAATATATGGGACGTGTTTGTAATTTTGCGTTGAGACCCCCATTGTTGCCACCAGTAGTGCCTCAGTGTCCGCTACCACGGTTCTCACACCATCGCATTGTGTTCTGCTCGGCGCCTGCACGTGTAGTACATCCAGGTCTAGACGATACGTTGTGATCGTTAGATTACACTCCGGGTATATTTCTTTAATTGCATCAACCCCGGTAAAACTTGGTAGTAGCACAACGAAATCGCCGTGCTCGCCTAGTGACGACACGGTCTCTTCCTTTTCTAGCCCCGTCGGCCGCATCCGCATCGTCTGTACGTCTTGTCTTGACGTGTACGGCTACCGATCTCGATAATGTAGGATTGTATATTACAATCGCGAACTTGATATGGTCACTAGGGTAGTCCACATCGCGCAATATCTTCACTGTTGTTGAGGTGCCACCCACCGTGATAGAGTGAATCTGCGCTTCGTTTACCAGTTTTATCTTCGCAAACAATGCGTTCCCAATATAAAAGTATGATGCCTCCATGTTGCCTCCTACTGACGTACTAACCGCTCTTGTTGCTCTCCTTCTCCCTTTTAGTAGTGCGGCGCCCAGTCCGCTGGCATCCAGCCCATCGGGGAGGGGTTAATTTCCACCATATTGTACTCTCTTTCGTTATCCATGGTCTTCCGACGCCCATAGTAATATAGGCTGTGCGGTGTCCTGGACATTAGCTGCACATCGGTATACGTCAATCCATCAAATTTCGATGGTAGGAGCAGCGACTCGCCATTCTTCAGGTCGGCTATTACCTTCCGCCCGTACTTTGTGTAAGTTAATCGGAGTCGCCTAATCGGGTACTCCATCCCTTTAACTAAATCGCTCACTTTAATGTTACACATCTTGTCCGGTGGTGGCCCCTCCGTGTAGCCGTCCTCGCACTGCATTTCCTGAGGCGATGGCTGCCTCCTAGCAAAGCAATCACATTTGCACGTAGGTAGGTGATCCATGGTATTCCTCAGAATGATGCTCGTTTGTGTTAAATTCATAATTTTATACCCAAAATTCGCAGTTTCTCTACATGACGTACGGTACAAGTTCATACCTGTCGTTCTGCACGAATTAGCATGCATGGGTAGGTGTCTGCTTCCTGTCGTTGGCTAGGGGTTTGCGTCCTGTCAACACTCGCGTACATCCTACGGGGTACGTGCCTCCCACCACGTACTTCCTGTGCATTGGTATGCATGCAGGCGGGGGTCCGCTTCCGGCGGGGTACGTGCTACCTCAAGGTCGCTAACGTACGCTACCTACCATGTCGCAACATGTCTTCTTGTTAATTGACATGCATGCGGGCGGGGGTCCGTTTCCGGCGGGGTACGTGCTCTCTCAAGGTCACAGACGTACGTGACCTACCCCAAGGTCACTGACCTACACCAACGCGTACATGACCTACCTCAAGGTCGCTGACCTACACCTACGTGGACGTGACCTACCTCAAGGTCACTGATCTACGCGTACGTGACCTTTCTCAAGGTCACGCCATATCCGGTTCATCCGCCATGCTTTGACGTCACGCGCAAACCTTCTCTACTCCCACTAACTTAACATTACGGCCATCAATGAGAAGGCCGAGATCCGAATTCCAATACAGACCGAGAATGCATATATTCTACCTTCTGAGAGCTTCATCATGGTCACGGGTAGCATCGTTAAGTGTGATGATCCCACAACCAAATATGATGGGTTTTTAGTGAATAATGGTATTTCTCATCTGTTTGATTACATTGGGTTCGATGAGAATGACATTACCATTGATCACGTGAGTAATCGAGGGATTACAAGTACAATAAAAGGTATATTTTCTTACAGTTAATTGCAAAGTAGAAGGCTCTGAACTACTGGATGAGCGAATCCTTCTGAAACTGCGAAGGTCCTAGATGACAATAACAAATTTAATGTCTGAATTCCATTGAAACATTTCCTAGGATTTGCAGAGGATTTTCCAAAAATTTTACTTAACACAAAAATTGAATTGATTTTACAGCGATCAAAAAATTCCATGCATGTCACAAACGGATCTGCGAGCAAGGTTAGCCTGACGAATGTTGAATGGGATGTCCCTATCCTAAACGTATCTGATGTGGAAAGGTTGAAACTATTGAAATATGTGGAACATGATAAAAGTCTACAAATTGCATTCAGGAGTTGGCAGTTATATGAATATCACGATCTGCCGCAGACTACCTCCATCTCATGGAATGTCACCACTAACCCCCCAGTTAAGAAAACCGAGATATGTCATCGTGGGATTTCAAAAAGATAGAAATAAATCTGATGCAGAATCTTCAAAATTCGAAATTCGAGGGAAACAAATTACGAAATATAAAGAATACTGTTCGAGTTTGTGATTCGTCCACAAGAGCATCACGACACGAGGAGGTTTTACTCACCCGGTTGAGGATTGGTCACTGTCGTCTGACACATGGCCATCTCTTACGTGGCGAACCTCAGCCGGAGTGTGATATATGCCGTGTTCCACTTACGGTGGAACATTTTTTATTGCGTTGTAGAAAATATGACTGTGTCCGCCGGCAATATGGAATTCGGCCGACACTACGTGACGCTCTTGGAAATGATTTTAATTGTACAAATGCAGTTCTGAGATTTTTATCGAATACAGGTTTGGATAAGGTGATTTAGTTTTTTCTTGATCTGTTTTACTTATTCTCCGGACCCTTTACATGTGGAGGATATATTTGATTTTACATTGTTGACACTTCGGACTTTATACATCAGAATATTTTATTAAATTTTATTGTTTTTAAACTGAGGCGTCTAGAATCAAAACCCGCCAAGTCCATCGAAGAAAAAAAATGAGATAAAGTTATTTTTCTGTGTATCTTCGCATCGCCAATCCGATGCTGGCATTATTTTTCTGCAATATCCGCTGGATTCCTCTGAAAATGCTGGACAAAAGTTGGGGTTAGTTTCAATATCCGCTAGATCTAACTAAATTTCGGCCATTGTTAGTTTCAAAAACCTCCATGTCCCTTTCTGCCAATCAGGTTGTGGGACTGCTTTACCCAGCATTCCTCAGCTGTGCGATGTTGATTTATTATTTGTGTCGTTAAGCTCTTGTTAAATCTTATTACGTTTAATTTCTACTCTAATAATATTCAGTGAAATGGTGGATAGAATGAGCAGTGAGTTACAAAAATGTTCACAGAGAAAAGCTACTGTAAAAACACTAAATAGGGAGAAATGGAAAACAGAAATGAAAAGGAAATAAAGGTATGTGTGGTTGAAATTATATTTTAATCACACAGAAAACATAATATGATGAAAATAAATATTGTGACAGCGACGTGAGAATCGAACTCACGACCAGCGTCCCGCATGAAAGCAGATCGCACAGGCTCCACGGAACATTGAGTGACGTCGCGCGGTGGAGAGAAGAGAGAGGGTGTATTACGTCACGCGATGAGTTTGCGCGCGCATCTGGTGCTGGTAGAGAGGAGAGGGCCCTGGATTTCTCTGGAATGCCATCTCTAGAGACGGGTGGAACTTTCGAGGTTACGTCGCTGTGGTTATAAATTACGGTCGCGAAGGAACGACGGCAGTTTTAGAGTTTTCAGTTATTCAGTCAGTGAGAAAGCCAGAGCAAGCAAGCCAGCCGGAGTTCGACTCGAGTGTGCGTCCGCATCTGCGTCAGCATCCGAAGACCTGTGTTCGAGTGCAGTGGACCGCAGTTGGAGGGACCTGAGTTCGAGTGCAGTGGACCGCAGTTGGAGGGACCCGAGTTCGAGTACAGTGAACTGTCTCTGAAGGTCTGTGGTTCGAGATACCGTGACCTCGAGTGACTGAGATAGAAGAACTGTGAACTGAGAACTGGTAGTTCTGATTTGTAAATAGTGCTTTGTAAATATTAGTTAAGATTAACAGTTCATTGTTGTGCGTAATAGTCCAAGTAAATTGTCATTGTCGTCGGTAGAGTGCTATAACGAATACTGTGTTGAGTGAAGATCCAATTGTTGACGAGAGCGTTTAAGGTGAATTGTAGAAAGGAATTATTGTTGTGACGAATAAATTACATTGTTGTTACTAATAAAACTCACAATATTATGTACAGTATTAAATTATTATAACATACTGTAGGCCTATTCTTACCAATTAATAATTAATTACATAATTTTGTCGGTACTCCTCTTGTGCCCTCCTATACCAGCTTGTAATCATGCTGTTGGGAGTAAATGAAAATCCAACAGTTTAAGTTTGTTGGACATGAAGGAGTTCCATTCCGTTTTATACTCTTCATCAGATAATCAGCAATAAGACAATTTTATTACTGCACAAAATAAAAATACAACAATGATTGGAATGTGATCTAAATGGCTACTCACTAAAGCACATCTAACTATTAAAAAAGTGCAAGTAAAAGTGTAATTGGAGGAAGAGGAATGTGACAATATTGTGTAAAATTTGTATGAACTTAAAAAGTGTAACATATATTCAAATTTAGACTGATGTTATGTTTAAAGTATGTGCATAATCATACTTCATGTCTGGGTTTCATTGCCTACATAATTTGTAAGGTTTAAGTTAGAATGTTTTCCTTTTTGACTCATTTTTATGTTTAGAACTAATTCTCTTACTTTAAAAAGCCTCCAAATACACTTTTCAATTTGAAAATCGGTTAGGTGCTAATTGAACCTCACGAATTTGTTAGTTTCAATGAAGGGGCAATCCTGTAATTTGTTTCAACGTATCTAATAATAATAAAATACTTGATAAGAGCATTGTTTATATCCCAAGAATGTTTATTTATATGGAAACAGTTTTTTTCCATTTTCCCACAAATTTTGTTTTATGGACTTGGAGGGTTTTGATTCTAGACGTCTCAAATATGATACACAATTTATGTCTGGTGGCCTTAGTTTTATTGTTTTATTTGTTCGTTTTGAATACCACCAAGGGTGGTAGAATTGCTCACTTTTATGATTCTGTAGAAATCACCTTATGTATACTGCATTTGTATGCCTCGTTTTACCGTGACAACGCTTTTTATTTCTTTTAGCACTCTGATTATTATATTATTTATGTCTTTGTTATATTAAGAATTTTAGATAAGGGCGCAAATAGCCATAGTAGCTGACGCGCCCTTTTTAAACCCTACTACTACTACTACTACTACCACTACTACTACTACTACTACTACTACTACTACTACTACTACTACTACTACTACTACTATTCTTCAAAATTTGATCTGTGTAACGTGACGGATGTAAAACTGTACCTCAATGCCGATAAATATCCTTATCACTCTTTCTCAGTCGATAGCGACAACAACACCCTCGGGTTGTTTTATGAGATGTATTCTCAATTTTAGTCATATTATGAACAAGAATCGACTCCTTTATTAACAAGAAATGATTTCATAGCTAATACGCCACTCTTCGTTATCGACTGATCGAAACAGGGCGAGGAGATAAAATCTGGAGCAGTAAATATCAGGTAAATAGCGGCCAGAACTAATATACCACCAAAAACAAATGATTTGTGCCTTATGATTCACGATAGGGAAGTGGAATATAATCCATTATCTAACATTGTCACCAACATCATATAATTAGTTCATTTGTAACAAGATTTCATAACATGGCGGAGGTATACATCTTAGATTTGCAAGGATTTCACGCAATAAACACAAAAGAATTCATCGTTAAGGAGATTGCTGTTACAACAGTTACAGATGGATTGCTTGCCCATTACCTTTTCCAACCACCAACCAACATTCAGCCGGACAACACGTCCAGATGGTACGTTGAAAATTATGTGCATGGACTGTCATGCGATACTGGATACATCCCCTACTCCACCATTGAAGAAGTTCTTCACCATGCAGTCAGACAACATAGTGCTATTTATGTTAAGGGATTGGAGAAAAAAAGGTTTCTTCAAAAATTGTTAGGATACGATTCATAGCGTTCGCCTACGGGTGAGGCCAGGAAAGCGGCATGTAGGCCTACTGATACGCCGCTTTGTGCGCGCAGTTGTTGAGACACGCTCGACAATCAAGGACAGCAAGGTCGACAAGTTATCAGTTGTGAGCCAGATGTTGCAGTATTTAACACGTACAGTGCAGTTTCTTGACACAGTTGCTTAAATATTCAGCGTGTGTGTAAAATTTAACAATGCAAAACGCAAAATTCACGCTTGAACAGAGAGTTTTTTTTAAGTAGGCCTATGATGCATAGGCCTTTGTGAAAACAGTCATGTAGAGAGGTGCGTAGGCAATTTGAAGTGAAATATTCGGGTGCTCCAATTCAGGGTAGAGAAACTGTTAGACGTCCTGTTAACAAATTAAGGACAACAGGGTCGATAAATGCTACAATTCCTAAGCGAAAACGAAGAGTATTGACGGGAGAAAAAATTGATGAAACCAGTGCATCATTTACACGCTCTCCTAATAAATCTCTAAGAAGTGTTTCACAGGAAGTTAGTGTTTCAAAAACATCAGTCTTTACTGTTGCTAAACTTTTAAAATTAATACCCTACAGAGTATAGTATAGAAAGCGGAAGCTTACGGATAGACGATTCCCGCAAGTGACACAGCAGGCAGGCCGCTTTCCTGGCCCCACCCGTAGGCGAACGCTCTGTATATACAACATGGATGATATGGACTGTCCAAACATTCTTATATTAAGACAAAATTTTAGCGGTAGACCTATGTGTATTTATCATAATACAATGTATGAAGTTAAGTGTGCTTTACAAAATGTGATAATTTTTAGAGACTGGTGAATTCAAAATCATATGTGCAAGTAAAGACATTTCTCTTATGAAATGGAAAAAAAAAAAATTGTGTTACAACATTTCAAATATCACATGACATATTTCTGTAATTACTGTATACGTTACAATATATTTTTTTCTTAAAAAATATTCCATTCATTTAATTATTCCCATAATCAATTAGGATGGGTTAGGATTCCCTAGGAAATATCTCTTGTGATCCCGTTTAAGGTTAAGTTGAAGGAAAAATAATTGTGTTTATATTACAAATAATGCAATGACAATGTACCACATAAAAATAAATATTTATTGATTTGCATGTTATTACATTACTTTTTTCTTAGAGGTTTGGACATTACTCAATTTTCTTTCTTAGGCTCTTCCTGCTTTACCTGAGAACATACAAATAATTATAATATCATTAGTATTTAATAAGCAAGAAATGATAAGGAAATATTTATATATATAGGACTCGAACCTATACATAATTTTTTTTCCTTAACTAATTGCAATGTTATCTTCCTGCCTTTTTCAAATAATTCAAACTATTTTTTTTTTATATTTACCACATGCAGGATTCGAACCTGCGCCTCTTCATTACAGAGACCTGATCTTGAAACAGGCCCCTTAAACCGCTCGGCCAATGTGGTTCACTTTAAAAATTCCACTTCTTATGCGAAACATTATAAACAATTTCAGTCAATGTTTCCTGTACAATTTCTATATATAAATTATCGTAACAATTAAAAAATAAAAAAAATATATACCACATGCAGGATTCGAACCGTGCCTATTCATTACAGAGATCTGATCTTAAGACAGGCGCCTTAGACCGCTCGGCCAATGTGGTTACCTTAAAAAATTGTCACTTCTTATGCAAGAATTATAAACAATTTTACTCACCATCTCCTTCGCCATTTTTTGATACAGCTTGCAGTTCTCAGTGCATTGCCGGGACCACATCCCCATTTCTGAAATGGCTGGGTTTTTACAATGTGTCGAGTGCTCGATGCCATCACAGTATTCATGATGGTACATGTCCTCATGGTCGTCGTCGCCAATAAAGTGATACTGAGGTTGGCCGCATAAAAAAAAACATCGCACCAAGTCTTGTGCAATTGATTTGGTCCATATATGCAATGTATTCCTACTACACTTTCAGCACGATTGAATTCCACTAATAAATTTCTTCTTGCACTACAATCTAACACTCTTCCTCTCTTGTCGCTTATTTTCGGCGCCCAACATTTTTTTCCACTACTTAGATTTGCATTTTCCATCTTCCTATTTACACGTTAATAATTAACAATACAGACCTTACTACACAAAACAACTGTTGCTTCTTTCAGTATGCACTCACATTTATAATACAATATAAATGTAAAAAAATCACGTTACATTATTCTAATAAGTCATTGCTTTGCAATCGGTTATATTTAATTTTTCAAAACTAACATTCATTTATTATTCTATAGTCGCAACGCTGTTATTCCCGGCGTGACTCCTCCTCTTTGCTTACGTCTTAGGAAGTGAAGGCTCTATAAAGTCTAGGTAGGTAGTATCGTTCACCGTTCTTGTCCTTTCGTTGCCGAGCTACAATACGAGGAATCTATTTGCACACACCGTTAAACATTATCATATTGTAGCTCCTATGATAATAAATGAAACGCACTGTAATTCAGAAAATAATTGAGCGCCAAATAACGTCTTCGTGTGCTTTCTGCGAACGCCAACGAAAGAGCCAAAATGGCGGGCGATTATATTAAGTATTTATCGAGCCTTAAGAAATGAATAACGTCTTCCTCAGCGAATCACAAGACGCATACGTTTAAATGTAGCCGACCTGCAACGCGATTGGCTGCCGGAAATTAGAGCGACGGGACTATAGTAACAGACATTTATTATTCTACTTTCCTATTGGTTATTTTAAATTCTTAACATCACTGAAAAATATTAGCAACATTTTCTTATTGGTTCAAACACAGGAGACCGGAAGTGGTAACGTAGAGACGCCATTACATACGTCAAGTTCATTTAAATGTTTGACATGTCTCTACTATTTCAGGGTATTGCGGTTTCTTTGAATTATATTACGGATTGCAATAATTAATTCTATCGTACAGTATCACTTCAAATTTCTTTCACCGTAAATTTTATTACTGTCACGCATTCGGTTTCCTTCCTTTTGTTTCTTTCTGAAGCAGTATGAAAACTTTGAGATGAATTACCCTTGGATGCAAAAAAAGTCTGTAAACAGTTCCTTCATTACCATTGCATGAATAATTAGACATTCCTTCCTGTTCCAAACATTGCTTAGGGCTGAAGCTATCCATTACGCATTGCCTCACATGCTCTCCATAAATATTATCATTCTTCTCGTCTGTTTATGTATGGCACTTGTGACGGACAAACGGAACATATTCATCCTCCAATTCCCAAGTACTTAATACCATATTGCATTCTCCAAAATTTGTTTCCATAAGCGCTGCTTCCCTTGCATTCCTCAAAACTATTACAAAGTCTCCACCGTCACAACCAAAAGACCTCAAATCCCATCGATCGTACTGCTCCAACCTAAACGTTTTCCTAGCACCGTCTGCTTTCTCAATCCTCAGATCTTTCAGTTTCTTATCCGCATTATGAATTCTTAAGTGGAATTTTATGTCGTTACAATCTTGTTCTATGCTCTTCATTATATACACTTCCATAAATCTTTTATACAGTATAACTTCACTTTTGAAATTTCAAATCCCAATGGTAACGGATACTTCAAATTATACCTTCCGATATCTCTCTCAGCGTGTAGTACAATCTCAACAAATACGTCATTACCAATATGGAACTCCATCCTTAGCTACTGCACTTCAAAAATTTACTTCTCAAACTGACGGTTTTTACCAACTTCTGCTGCATTTAAACATTTCCTATCAATTTCCAATATGAGGAAGAGCGGAAGAGGATTATAAATATTTTCAAAGGAACGTGTTGTAGGATAACCCATTACCACATTCCCCATTTCTAACTGAAAACGAACCCAACCCTTGGATATGTGAAATGGAAAATAGTTCATTACAATTAATTTCAATAAAACACACATTCATGAATAACTTTTATTACAACTTCAACAATATTTATAAACAAACTTCACATTTCATACATAACATGATATGTTACTTCTTTATTTGTTATTTTTGGAAATTTACTACCTCAACAATGAACATAGAAATGTTAAAGTCTTTTCTTGATAATTAATTCTAAGTACTATTTTTACGATGCATTGCACATTATGGTATGTTAACCCAGTTCAGAATGAGCACAAAAAAATTAAAGTCTCTCTTCATAATTAGCCACTTCTGGCTACTGATGTCTCAATACATTGCACATTATGATATGTCACCCCATTCCTATTCGTTTGCAGTCCGTGATAGATTAAACTGTGCGGTGATTCATTCAACTATTGCACTTCATAGGCAGTTAACTCTGCGAACCTTGCCGGTAAGAAAACACTACCACCATCACTTAGATCACACACGATCCTTCTATCTAAACGAGTTTTCACAATTCTACTTGAAATGACTGGTTATTTAACTCTAAACAACAGACTTTGCAGTGAAACAATCGGTCTGATATTGTACTCACATCTGGAAATCTGGTTGAAACGTGATGAGATGTCGTTCATCGGAAGATGAACATTCTGCGGCTGCTGTACTACTATTGAATGCTGCTGTTCCTGGTGTTGCTGCTGCTGGTTGAAACGTGATGAGATGTCATTCATCGGAAGATGAACATTCTGCGGCTGCTGTACTACTATTGAATGCTGCTGTTCCTGGTGTTGCTGCTGCTGGTTGAAACGTGATGAGATGTCATTCATCGGAAGATGAACGTTCTGCGGCTGATGTACCACTGTTGAAGAACGTGATGAGATGTCATTCATCGGAAGATGAACGTTCTGCGGCTGATGTACCACTGTTCAAGGACGTGATGAGATGTCATTCATCCGAAGATGAACGTTCTGCGGCTGATGTCCACTGTTGAAGGACGTGATGAGATATCATTCATCGGAAGATGAACGTTCTGCGGCTGATGTACCACTGTTGAAGGACGTGATGAGATGTCATTCATCGGAAGATGAACGTTCTGCGGCTGATGTACCACTGCTGAAGGACGTGATGAGATGTCATTCATCGGAAGATGAACGTTCTGTGGCTGATGTACCATTGTTGAAGGACGTGATGAGATGTCATTCATCGGAAGATGAACGTTCTGCGGCTGATGTACCATTGTTGAAGGACGTGATGAGATGTCATTCATCGGAAGATGAACGTTCTGCGGCTGATGTACCACTGTTGAAGGACGTGATGAGATGTCATTCATCGGAACATGTACATTCTGCGGCTGATGTACCACTGTTGAAGGCTGCTGTTGCTGCTGTTGTGCAATTTCTGGATGTTGTACCGGCTGATCATCACGTACAGGTAAGTGTTGAGGATGGTCGGCTGATGATGCTGAGAATAGGAACGGCTTCTGCTGTTTATGGTGGTTATTACCACTTTGCGAATTTTGCGTGTTGTCAAAAATTTCTGCTACTAAAGAGTCATATCACCGGCTATCTACGAATCTGCCCTTTGTTTGCTACTGATTAAAAATAATTGCTACTGTTGCTTAATCTGTTCCCAGAATTAAGCAAGAAAAGCTATTGAAAACCAGAGTAATTGTTATGTCACATAAAAGTTTGACATGACTTTGAAGTTGAAAAAATGTCACTTTTGAACCAAAGACTGTGGAAGTGAGCGCTCTTGTGCTTCCCCGGAACTTCATGGCAGGGATTCTCCACAGCTAATCGAAACCCAGTCGCACAGAGGACCGCAGCTTCCTGCTGATAATGAGTCACATAAGAAATCCCTTCCTCATGGATTGCGAGTTAGTTGCAGTACGGCTGAACTAGTGCAACAGAAAGTTCGATCTGCGGAACGTGAAATTTGCATTCGAAGGTAAGTACCGATGTCATTTCCAGAATTCATTATGGATATCACAAACCTAGCATGATAAGTTTAGCTTATGAAATACTTCGTCTGTGTGACAAGAATTAAAGGAAGAAAATAAATAAGAACAGTAAGGCAATATTAAAGTTTTATGGAGAAAGAAGAAAAAGTTTGAAACCATGAAATAAATAAACCAACCGAGAATTAAAATAATCTTCCCAAAAAGTTTTTTTTTAACATTTCTTAAAATACCGGGGAATTTGGTGAAACTTAATTCCTTTCGTACCATATGTTACTGTACCATGCTGAGAAAAAAAAAAAGGATTTCCTTTTTTTTATATGTAAAAGTTTAAGCTGGAATATAATATTGCTATGTATTAAATTGTTAATAACTTCATACATGAATATGGCAGCACTTAATTTGATAATTAATTAAACTGGTAGAGCGAAAGAAAATTGATATAGATATTTAACTGGTGTCAAATAATACATTTCTTAAAGCTCTATTTTGAATAAATTTTAAAGGCCTCAAAGTAGTTTTTGTTATGTTCCCAAATAAATGACATATAGGCTACATTAAATGAGAATGAATAAAAACATAATATACATTCCATGGGGACTTGACAGGGTGATTTAGTTTTTGACCCGTTTTAATTATCCTCCGGACCCTTTACATCCGGAGGTTACACTTGTTATTTAGTATATGTTTTTTAACGAACTTGACATTCGGACTTTTTGCATCCGAGTATTTTAGAAATACGCCGGATAATTTATTTATGGTAGCATTTGTATTGTTATTTTATCTCTTTTTAAATATTAGTTAAGGTCAGATTTTTATAATGTTTTATGCATCACCCTGTTGAAACTGCATTTGTGTACCTCGTTTTAATCGTGACAACGTTTTTTAGTTCTTTAAGCATTCTGATTATTGTATAGTTTCTGTTGTGTAAAGAATTTTAGATAAGGGCGCAAATAGCCATAGATGCTGACGCGCCCTTTTTAAACCCCACTAACTAACTAACTACATTCCATGGACCTCGGTAGAAATTCTGATATAAACTTACGATCTGATAAATTGTTTGGGGTACGGTGTCTCTAAAGTTCTGTGGTACAATTTTCCTGGGTATCTGAAAAATTATGATCTGATTCTTGGGGTACCAGTGAAGTCATAATCTGACTATCAAAATTCACATGTGACATATCTTTCTTAGATATCTATAAAGTTTTGAGTTAGTACCTTATTTGAATATCTGGAAAACTATAATTGGACTACATCTTTTTTGGATATGTGTGAACTTTCCATGCGACCATGTTCCTCGGATATGTATGAAGTTATGATCTGACTGTATCCTTTGATATTAGCGAAGTCACATTGACTACAAATCATCTTCCTTGTTCATTCTCATCAAAAATTATGGAGCGCATATAAGTCAGTATCACTGCTTCTGTGAATTTTCTTATCGTGGCATTTCATGCATGTGACGCAGATAATGCAACAGGTAGAGGAAATTTTGTAATCTTTTACGGATATTTCGATGAGAATGTGGGATGAACAGGAAATGAGGCTAGAAAGTGAAGAAATGTATAGATCAGAGTATGTTAACTTGTCCATGCACATCCTTTCGCCAAGCATTGGTGAACAGTTCGTTTTGTACTTTTTTTTTCGATTCATGAGGGTACAATAGGCCTATAAGAATTTAATATCACCACCATAGTTGAAACCTTGCATAAATACAGAACCAATCGTTGTCTGTTAATGCTGCTTGTTGGGTGAGAGATGGCAAAGTCTGTTAATTTAGATTTAAAGAAATCAGTTTTATTGCATTGAAAGATGCAATGGTATGCACAAATGAGAAATGAATTGCATGGAATAAAAGACACAGACGATGGAATTCATGTCGATCACTGTTCTTTATTGCATCGAATCTAGTTAGTGATGATCCTCCAACTGATTGTGTACGGTATCCATTATATTCTACGTTACATGACGCTTTTAGTAATAGCCTATGTTATTTGTGTGACTAAAGGTAAAATCAATTCCATTACAGGCCAAATCGGCCCAGAGGGTGATGGGAGTTTAAATCTCCCACCTTTATATACAATCGGCATTAATTGCAGTTGTAACCGCGTTTACCTCCAAGGAAATACCCCTGGTACTCATTTCTGTTTATTGGTTCGTTTTGAATAGTACTTAAAGTCTGAGAACTGTTAATTTTTATGATTCTTTACAAATCACCTTGTGGATACAACATTTGTATACCTCGTTTTTACCGTGACAACGCTTTTTAGTTCTTTTTAGCATTCTGGTTATTGTATTTGTGGTTTTTGTTTTGTGAAGAATTTTAGGTAAGGGTGCAAATAGCCATAGTAGCTGACGCTCCCTTTTTAAACTTCACTAACTAACTCATTTCTGTTAAACCCCAGACCCATAATGCGGTTGGAAGGAGAATATCCATGATCCCATCGGAAATCAAACCCGCGCGACCTTGTGACTTCGTAGCTTAACGCCTTGACCGTAACGCTACCATGCGCCCTTTATTTGTGTGAGTGGCGTTGTAAAATGTTTATCATCTACAGGTCTTGACAGTCATATCATTTTATAATGTTATTGGCCCTTCTTATCTGTCTTCCAGACTCTCCCTCTGGAAAGGAAATTTTATTTTAAGTAACGTATGTGTTAACTACTTTATTTCCTTGTTCCATTCCGTACTATATTTCAATAAAACGATATGATTCATTACAGGTTCTGGTTTAATGTAATAAATAATAAGAAATTTAACCTGCTAGATTCCGTAAGGGCAAGGGCCTCCTGATTAACAGGGCTTGGCTCAGTAGACTTCACTCATTAGGTGAGCTGGTCCTAAGGAGTGATATCGAATTTGGCTGCACTTATTCGCTTCTATGTACACAATCTAAACACTATATTCACTTGTAAGTTCCCTATTCACACCACACTACACACTGGGGACGGTTGCTTCTAGAACTCTCCATAGCTGTCTGTCTCTTGCTCTGCTCCTCCATTGTGATCCTGCCTTCTTCTTGAAGAAATCGGCCCATCTAGTCGTCTGGCGTCCCACGCTTCTGCCGATCCTGGGATCCCACAATGTGACTCTATGCGTCCATCTTCTATGGTCCATCCTTATCACGTGCCCTCCCCATTTCCACTTTAGGCTTTCGTGTACCTGGCAGATATTCTGAATGTTTGTTGCATCATTTTATGTTTCCTTTCTGGTCTCTGGAAATCCGAGAATTATAGATGATTTATTTCGTACCGACGCTAAACATCTTACATCCTGTTGATGTTTTATTGTTGTTGGTTATAAATAAATAGTTGCTGTTTTCGGGCTGAATAATTAACATTTATGTTGTTTGTTGTGTAGTCAACTGTCCGAAGACAAGTTCTAACCTCATAATTGATACAAATTTCATCACTAATGAGGTAACTGAGCCAGGAGGTAATGGGGTAGGGTGACCAGTTTCTTTCCCCGTTCATTGCATGCATCACAGACTATAACGTATTTCACTAATCAGACTTCAGATGTATACAAGCAATTGTTCTTCCTCGGACACTTATCGTCAAGTGAGATATTATACTGCCTGATAAAATAGATGTACATATGAGCCAGAACTTCAGTCAGAGGTGGACATGTTAAATTACTTCATTTAAATACAAATCATCTTGTCATAGATATTTTTGTGTTTACACTTTTAACTTGAGATTAATTTTGTTATCGCATTTCATATTTCTCGATCTTTACATTTTGTACTTTTAAACTAATTCAGTTGGAAGAAACTGGCCACCCTACCCTGTTATCTCCTTGCTTAGTTGCCTCATGAGCGATGCCTTATTGGTGTCACTTATGAAGTTCAGACCTGTCTTCGGACAGTTGACGAAACAATAGACGTAGTCGCGGATGTGCCCTATAAACAATACTACTATTACTACCACTACCATTACTACTACTACTCAAATTTCTGCACATTCATTACAGCGAAACTAAATTTCTTTCAATTATTTAGTATAATACACCGCTCTCTTAAATTGACTGAGCATATTGGAAATTAAATCAATGGCTTTCCCAAAACACGCTACGAAATACAGAGTGATTTATATAGAACTGACACATTTCTTCCTTTCTTTATTTCAAAACGAATGATGCTAGCCACAATTTGTTATACCTCAAATGTAGAGTATCTTTTGGAGATTACTAACCTCTATTGCAAATGTTGAAGATTCTTTATTTATTTGGCTGGAAAGTCACTTAATGACCAGTTTTTAACGTCAAATTAAACAGAAGTTTTGATTCCCTGTCATGAGATGCGCAGATGTTTATTTTTTATTCTGTATATTTGTCATATTCTTTTAGAGATCCAGTTGTTTCCAATTTGTTTACCAATCCCAGTATTGTGTTTTTTTTTGGGGGGGGGGATTACGAACACCAAATTCTCTCTGGTATGCCCTTTGAGTAGCTGTAATTGAATTCCTAATCCAGTATTGCTTCACAAGGTAGAGCTTTTAATTTAATGTGTACTGCATTTTCAGTGACTAAAACAAAATGTCGAAAACATCTGCCAACAATAAGGAATAAAGAATAAACATCTGCGCATCTCCTGACAGGGAATCAAAACTCCTGCTTAATTTGACGTTAAAACTGGTCATTAAGTGAATTTGCAGCCGAATAAATAAAGCATTTTCAACATTTGCTACAGAGGTTAGTAATCTCCCAAAGATACTCTACATTTGAGGCATAACAAACTGTGGCTAGCATCATTCGTTTTGAAATAAAGAAAGAAAGAAATGTGTCAGTTCTATATAAATCACTCTGTATTTCATATAAAACAATTTTTATCTCGGAAAGGAAGCAAAAACGAGCAAAAATTGTATTAAACTTTTTGTTTGAAATATCTCAAAGAATAACCCCTTGAAATTAAAGACATTACTTACAGTTAATTCTGTATATATATATATATATATATATATATATATATATATATATATATATATATATACATATAAGCAGATATTTTTATGTGAATGTCTTGTACGCAAATCACAAAACAAAAGTTTAATTTGGATGTTTAGTAAATTATTCTCTTTTTGTGGGTTATGGTTCAAGAAAGTATAACATTTTAAAATGTAGTGAGTAGCATGGGAAATATTGTGAAAGGAAATAACGTAACACATGTAATAAGAAATCGTGTCATTTTTATTTGTATTGGAGTTCTAAAACAGTTGGTAGCAATGTGTAGATTACACTTCACTCACTTTGCTAGTAGAAGCGGCGTGTGCTTCAAATAGCAGCAAGTGGTGATGCATTCTCGAAGTTTGTTGGTTCTCGGCGAGTGTTTGCTTATACGATTGATAAAGACATGTGAACTTCAAGTTTCAGCGACAGGCTGTTGACTATGTGATACTTCAGGTAACGCGAATCAAAGATACCTAATTGAGAAATGAGATGAGTTCAATTGCATTATTTTTGTTTTAGTACACTGTTGTTTGTATATATTGCAAGGTATTTAACTACAAAATCGTGAGGGATTATCAGTGCACGTGCGGCGACGTTTAAACCGTTCCTGCGTCACACAACGGTGATGTGATAACAGTGACAGTTATTGTGATTAATGGAGTTACTCTTTATCAATTGGCTGTTAATGGCATTTAGTTAGGGACGTCAATTCATAGAAAATAGTTTCGTGGTTTTCTATGCGATCCGTCACGCTCCTTTCTCTTTTTAATGTGCACTAAGGTGAAGAGCCAATTGGCTGGTCTCCTGATCTGAGAAAAATCATCAAAGAGCCAATTGGCTATTGCCGTTAAGATTAATCCCTACGCGTTCGAATCTTCAAACAGCCAAACTGGCTATTACCATTTCGTGCCTAGACTCCTCCTCCTGGTTGGTACCATTCGCGTCGCTCCTCCGGATCAGGTCGCTGTACTTCTGCCCCCCCCCCGTATGTTGTAGCTAATCAGTTACGTCCATTTTCGGCTTACCCACTGGAAATTTCTAGCGCTCCTTCACTGGGGCGGCGAAACCCGAAGTGAGACAAGTGGCCAAGAGGCTTGGAGCTCACATATTCAGTTTTTCACAGTCCCAACTCCCCCCCTTGCAAGGACGTGTTTTCACGTACCTTTAAAGCTTCCCCCCCCTCATTCATTCATTCATTCATTCATTCATTCATTCATTCATTCAAAAGAGTTCCTTCAGTGGAATATCGAAACGCGGAGTGAGACAAGTGGCCAACAGGCTTGGAGTTCACATATTCAGTTTTTCTCAGCCCCGAATTCTCTTCCAAGGACGCATGTTTGGTACCTTGTAATGTTTCTTTACCCATTTTTCCCCTTTCATTCATTCAAGGTTTTCCACAGAATTGTCATGGAACTGTTTGGTATAAATGATGGGTTGTGTATTGAAGTGAGACTTGGAATATCAGAAAAAGGAAATTGAATCTGTATTGTTGCAGAGATGAAATTCGTAAAAAGAAAAGCGAAAATGCACATGGCAAGACTACAAAACAAACGGAGATATATTATCACAGATTAAAGTCAAACCTGATCTTGAAATGAGTCAATACAGGAATGGAATGACATGCAGTGAGTTACGGAATTTAATTTCGGTGTCAAATTGTTACGCGTAACGTCATATTTTCAGATAAACAAAATTCAAGTGTAAATTTCTTGTGCAATATTGTCGTATCTATATTTCACTTCCAGTGAATGGCCATCTCCTACGTGGCGATCCTCAGCTGGAGTGTGATATATGCCATGTATCTGTTACAGTCGAACATATTTTATTGCATTGTAGGAAATACGACCGTTACCGTCGACAATATGGAATTCGGCCGACTCTACGTGACGCTTTTGGAAATGATTTTAATTGTGCATATGCAGTTTTGAATTTTTTATCGAATACAGGACTTGACAGGGTGATTTACTTTTTTATTGATCCGTTTTACTTATCCTCCGGACCCTTTACATCCGGAGGTGACATTTGTTGTTTTAGTTATGTTTTTAACATACTTGGAATTTCGGACCTTTAACATGCGCTAGATAATTTATTTCTGGTGGTATTTGTTTTATTATTGTATTGTTTCTTTTTAAATACTACCTAGGGTCTGATTTTTATGCACCACTTTGTTGAAACTGCATTTGTGTACCTCGTTTTTACCGTGACATACGCTTCTTAGTTAGTGTTAGTATTCAGCTTATTGTACTTTGTATGTTTTTGGTTTTGTTAAGAATTTTAGATAAGGGCGCAAATAGCCATAGCAACTGACGCGCCCTTTTAAACCCCACTAACTAATTAACTAACTAACTAACTAGCAGTATACAGTACATTTAGACCTGCCCCCACTTTTCATATAGTGTGTAATGGGATACAGTACTTCGTTGTTTTAAAGGCAACTGAAACTTGATAAGACGAACTGGGAAAGGCCGGTTTATCAGTCCTCGCTTATGCGCATATATTTACTCGCTCCGAGATTGCAAATTACGTTTCAAGTTCATAAACTCAAACAGACATAGGCCTAATACCCCGACCCGTCTTCTGTCTTAGGAAGATTGTGCGACTGCACTAGGCAATCCACTTAGCTGAGCTCTTAATTATCTGAAAAACGGAATATTGGAGCTTACAACACAGAGGACAATGGCAGTGACACATATAAATTTGCCAAACGAGGATGAAACTTAATTGTGCAGAATTTATACCCATAAATGTTACAACATCCAAAAATTAAAATATCTTCATCAAACTATCTCAAATGTATACACTGTGTTTGAAAATGATTGTAAAAATCTTCGCTTCGCATCTCCTACATGGCGAGCCTCAACCGAAGTATGAGTACCAGTTACGGTCGAGCATATTTTATTGCACTGTAGAAAATATGATCTTGACCGTCGACAATATGCAATTCGGCCGACTCTACGTGACGCTCTTGGAAATGGTTTTAATTGTACAAATGCAGTTTTGATATTTTTATCAAATACAGGAGTTGACAGGGTGATTTAATTTTTATTGACCCTTTTTACTTATCCTCCGGACCCTTTACATCTGGAGGTGACATTTGTTGTTTTATATTTGTTTCTTTTAAATGCTTAAGTTAACATTTCGGAATTTTTACATCCGAATATTTTATAAAATTTTATTATTTTGAAATGCGCTATATAATTTAACTCTGGTGGCTTCTGTTCTATTGGTTTATGTTTTAGTTTTATTAAGAATTTTAGATAAGGGTGCAAATAGCCATTGTAGCTGACGCGCCCTTTTTTTAAACCCCACTATCTATCTATCTTCGCTTCGTGGCGTTATAGGGCAGGACATTTGGAGCATGTGCGTTGAAGCCTTTTCATGGAGATACGTCATTGTAAATGTGCTAACTCTTGTAGGTGGGCAAGTTGCTTGAAATTAGAGGCCCTTTTGGTGCCTGGTATCTGTGACCGTGCAAGAAACAACAAGCTAGCAATACTGTAGACGAGAATTAAGCATACTTGGATTGATTTGCGTTGCTGTAGTAGGCAATAGCTCTCCCCGTGTGTCAACAATAGAGATAATACGTTCGCGTCGTCTCTTACTCTGAGTGGTAGTCTCTGTTGACAGTGCATATTGAATGCATCATTACTCGTTCCTCCTTCACGCCAATAGGTAGAGGAGCGATGACAAGAGAAGAGCGCAACACGGTGAGTTTATATTTCATGTATGTATTACGAACTGAGACATTTTAAATGTGTTTTTAATTGGAATTGTTGATTTTATAACACAAAACAAAAACTACACAGTATTTTATGCAAAACAAAAACTACACAGTATTTTATGCACAACAAAAACTTCTAGGGTCTTTAATCTCAAGAAACTTGCCTACATGAAGGAGTTAGCACTTCTACACTTACGTAGCTCTGAAAGAGCGTTTCGGTGAACATACATTCCGTATCTCAAACGGCTCCAAACGACCTGTCCTAGTGCCCCATGAAGTATTTTTATATTTTTGTAACACTGACACAGTTAGTAGGCGCCAAAAATAGAAGTAAGTTGCTTATCTTCAGGGATTAGAACTTTTACAATGACGAACGTAGCTTTGAATGAAGGCTTCATTGGACATGCATTCCTGATATCAAACGCCTCCAAATAACTTGCCCTGCAACATTAGAGGTTTTACAAACTTTTTGAAACACCCTATACACATAGATATATATATATATATATATATATATATATATATATATATCTACCTATGTATAGGAATACATTTATCACTCAGAATATTTTATGTCTACAGATTACTTTATACATTAAGCTTCCCCCACACTGCAAGCTCAGTTTCTTGTTATACGCCTGGTACAGTTCCCGCAAAGTCGGCCGTTTTATCTACGGTAATAAGTTTATTTTCCAAAACCTATTTAGCGGAGAAAATGTTTATAAACAACTTAAAAATGAAAGCAGTAAACCATAGCTGTATTAAAAGAGTTTTTTTAATACATTTCTGATATATCCGAAGACTATTCTGAAATTCTCTACTAATTTCTTCTTGCGAAATGTTAGAAATGACTTGTCGGATTTTATTTTCACCTTTCGCATAATTGAATAACTGATTCAATTTAAAAGTACAAACTTTTTGCATTATGCTATACACAATTCTCAAATTTTTAGAAAAAAAAATGTCTAGCATTACACTACGAACGAATGAGTAATCACATCATTTTCTCAAACAGTTACAAAAACACAGTAGCTTTCATTACACTATGTAGGAATGAATAATCCATTTATCGTACCCAATAAATTATAGAAAATAATAACTTGCACTACATTACACACGAATGAGTTGTTCAGTCAGTAGCTCGGAACACTGCAGTGGTGAACTGCACGCATGCAACACCCTACAAACTTCCTTGTACTTTGGCGCGTACGAAAGGTGCTCTTTAGGAGGCAATGGTTTTGTACGTCCCGTAGTATAGTAAGTTAAGTGGAAGACTATCTACTACACTGATGGGACCATAGACTTTTTTAATAGATCTAATCCTTCCTGGTGCATTATGATTCTGGAGTCTATTTAGCCTCTAACAGAAGAGAGTTCCAGAAAATTTTCCTTGGTGGTAAATGCGGCAGTAATGTAGGACTGACGTCTATAATTCATTTAATAAGAACTTATTGATAATCTCACACATTATATAAACAGTGAATCATAAGAAAATAGCTAAAATTCAAGAAGTCTTTCTACTAGGTAGGGGGGAAGTAGGGGGGGGGACACACAAAGAGTTGGTGGCTTGAAAACAGGTTTGATAGAAAGAGTGAAAGAATGCCACTATCAATACCACTACAAGCAATGGTGGGTCATAATACCGCTCGTCATTTTCTTTGTGGATGAATCACGGAATTTTAGTTTAACACGTTTCAAGCATTTTTTTGAAATGGCATATTAATAAATATAACAGAATGATTACTGGCTTATATTTTAGTTATTTTAATTATACAATATAACACAGTATAACGTTCAAACTAGGCTATCAAGGAAAGTATAGTAAATGAATTAAATCTCTTAACTGCTGCAATACAATAATGTGAACATAAATCTTCTTGACAACAATTTATCCATTAAATTATTAATCAGTTGCTTTTATGAAATTAACTTTTTAATAAATTGTAATAATGTACACAGTATTAGTATTAAGAAAAGAATTTTAATATTTGCTCTGGATTATTAAAGCGATTCTTGGATAAAATTTGATATTCCAAGTCGCAGAACCAAATTCAAGTTTCCGTTGCTTATTTTATTTTTATTGGGTTATTTTACGACGCTGTATCAACATCTAGGTTATTTAGCGTCTGAATGAAATGAAGGTGATAATGTTGGTGAAATGAGTCCGGGGTCCAGCACCGAAAGTTACCCAGTATTTGCTCGTATTGGGTTGAGGGAAAACCCCGGAAAAACCTCAACCAGGTAACTTGTCCCGACCGGGATTCGAACCCGGGCCACCTGGTTTCGCAGCCAGACGCGTTGACCGTTACTCCACAGATGTGGACCTCGGTTGCTTATGTTTGACCTTACAGAAGATTTCGTAATGTTTACATGTGAGAAGAATTTTTCACACACCTGCGTAGATCCAAATATTGCCACTAACCTGGCTCCAAAATCATACATCTGTGGATATTTATCTTTCCGCGACTTCCTGAATAAATCCGTTCCTCTAAGAGACGAATACTCATTCCTGATGTGAATGCCATGTTTAAGATCATTTACTTCCATTTGCAACTCGAGAGGAACCTCAATGTTTTCTATTGCAAATGGATTTCAAAATAAAGCACCAACAGTAAATAACTTTCACTCAATTTCATCAAAATCCTAGCCCTACTAATAAGTTTGCTTCTTATTACAGGCCAGCAGGATTCCTTGTCTGAAAGGGTGTGTAACAGAAGTCGGCTGCTCTGATAGGCGGAGTTGGATATGTTTCCTGGATTGAGTAATGTGGTGAGTTTATCCCAATATCAGATTTTTCACTTCCGAAGCTCTGTTTTCCGCAAACAGAAGCATTGGAACTTCCCTCAGATGTTCATAAAGTGAGGAAGTTACCGATTATGGAGCATTCTCCTTTAGAAGAAGGAAAGTGAAATAGTAGACGGACGTTTCCTCGAATTCTTATCTTTACTTCGCTTATCGTACACTGGGACGAGTGCCGGAAGAATGTGAGGGCAAGATTGCATTGTGAATATTTTTCCGGGAATTCCGCGAGCGTGTCTTGGAAGAGTAATCTCAGACAGAATTTCAGTATTTAGTAATAGGTCTACCAACCTTTCCTCCTCAAAATGGTCACAAGTCTCCCAACAGAAACTGTTATCTTCCAGAATTATGGCAACTCCGCTTTTTAATTTAATTTTTTTTTTTTCACAAACGAAAAGTGAGAATACTTGATTTTTAGCAATTTTGCGAGTTTTACTGTATTATCATTTACATGCCGTAGTATTATTATAAGCTGGTATAAATTATCAGTGACGTGCAATGCTAGTTCCTTCTGTGTTATAAAAACACAACAACAACAACAATAATAATAATAATAATAATAATAATAATAATAATAATAATAATAAAATGTGTGAACGAATCCAGAAATGCTTGTAGAGTTTTAGTAGGAAGACCGGAGTGAAAAAGGCCTTTGGGGAGACTGAGATGTAGATGGGAAGATAATATAAAAATGGTTTTGAGGGCGGTGGGGTATGATGGTAGGGACTGGATTAATTCTTGCTCAGGATAGGGACCGATGACGGACTTATGTGAGGGCGGCAATGAACCTGGAGATTCTCTAAAAGCTATTTGTAAGTAAATAATAAAATGTTCACGACATTAGCAACATAAGAACGGCACGCATTCCTTCTTTTTTAACTGCATTTACCAATTTATATTATTCAGAAAAGAAACGTGTCAATATAAAGAAGTTAATAATAATAATAATAATGACCATCTCCTATTTGGCGAACCTCAGCCGGAGTGTGATATATGCCATGTTCCACTTACGGTAGAACATTTTTTACTGCATTGTAGAAAATATGAACGTGCCCGTCGGCAACATGGAATTCGGCCAACTCTACGTGATGCTCTTGGAAATGATTTTAATTGTACAAATGCAGTTTTGAGATTTTTGTCGAAAACAGGACTTGACAGGGTGATTTAGTTTTTTTTTTATTGACCCGTTTTACTTATCCTCCGGATCCTTTACATCCGGAGGCTATGTATGTTTTTTTTAACGAACTTAACATTTGGACTGTTTACATCCAAGCATTTTAGAAATGCGCCGGATAATTTATTTCTGGTGGCATTTGTTTTATAATTTTATTGTTTCTTTTTAAATACTAGGTAGCGTCTAAGAACTGATCACTTTTATGATTTTTATGCATTAACTTGTGAAACTGCATTTGTTTGCCTCGTTTTAACAGTGACAACGCTTTTTAATTCTTTTAAGCATTCTGATTATTGTATTGTGTTTGTTTTGTGAAGGATTTTAGATAAGGGCTCAAATAGCGCCCTTTTTAAACCCCACTAACAGAATTAATAATAATAATAATAATAATAATAATAATAATAATAATAATAATAATAATAACAATAACACACAAAAAGAAAAACTATAGGTATGGGTGCAAATATTTTCTCTATTAAATAACTTAAATAGTGATACAGCAAATAATAAAATCTTCTGTATGTAATTATATTTCTTTGTTTCGAAAATGTAAGAATTCACAGTCTCCTATGTACGGCTGCCGTAGGATGAATAAATTTGTTTTCTCTTCCTACAGAAAAATTTTATATTTTTCACATAGGAGTTATTGCAGAAACAACGACGACTTTCTATTACTTGTTAGCCCTAGTTTCCTTTAAAGATATGTTTCCGAGTACCTTTTAAATGTCTCCCCTCTCATTTACCCCACTGACATTGACAGTGTGTTAGGTTGTGGAAATTTTTTGTTTTTTGTTTCGACGTTGTTTCGTTTGATTTCATTTTATATGATGAGTCATCTTTGTATTATTGTATGTGTCTCGAGATTTTAGTCTGACAGCGCCTTTAACGTCTAGTGTTTTTATTTTACGTGTGCCTACCAAAATAGTTATACTGAAGCGTCCTACTGAATATAGTCTACTACTACCAGAGAACGTTGCTAACTTGTAAAAGAATCCTTCCTGTTTTAAGAGAAACCACTCGTAGTGCGATTGGACTTTTAAGGACAGTTACAAAATAAATTAGATTTCGGTGGAAGAAATTTGGAAGTCAAAGGTGAATTTTTGATAAGAATGCTGTATATTATGATCTTAAGACGGTTTATATATTGAGATTATATAAATTTCCAGTTAGCCACTTTGTGTTTCTCTCTTCATTTTCAGTATAGATATTAGGGCCTATCTTTTTTTGCCAATGCCTGCCACTGTGCACTATGAAAGGTGGTGTACAGTGCATCAGTATGATTGCTATGTTTGTGATTAATGGAGCAATTAATGCTGATAAAAGAAATGGGAATGACTCGCGAAAAGCTGTCACCGAACCGTCTTTGTGTACTATAATTTTCAATTTGATCCACCTGGATTCGAACCTGGGTTATCAGCGTGGAATCTCGACCCTCGGGTCGTTCGTCTGTAATATTATCTATATATAATAATAAATATAATAGTGGATTAAAGAATTGCGCACAATATTTTTAGATCTTCTAGTATTAGTGCCATATTACTTCCCACAGGTTGACGTCTTACTTCACTCTCACTGACGTCAGAAGAGCATTCTAACTCTAGCGATGAGTGTAACAGTACCGGGAAACAATGGTGATTATGTCCGATGCTATTTGAGGTCCTTGGTAAAATGTTACTTCTATAAGCACTGCTTTTTAATTGTTACGAAGCACAGTTTATATGAATTCTAGAACAACATCCGTTTCATTGCCCTGAAACCATAATTCATCCTGACAATATTTAAATACTTGTCACACTTAAGTTGGTCATATATATATAACTTATGATTTGTCTTAGGATATACAGATCATGTCCCACGCTTTATTTTCCTCATCCTGTCGTATCTTGTTATCTCCGTCATAGATCTTAAAAGGCGCATAATTCTACTGATAAGTACTTCCTTCTGAGTCGACAGTTTACTGCGTAAAAATAATCCGTAACTGTCGTACTTATATGATAAAGACTCTGCAGAAACATCTGCTTTACTGTCTTAAGAATCCGTTTAAAAGCAAGAAATAGCTTTAAAAACTTCTTTCAATTAGGTGTGAATAGAATGTCTAATGCAACTACACAACAATAAAAGCATAATGTTAAATTAATTTCTAACACTTTTATATTCTTAATAATTGTTGGTTTTATCCACAGATCTTACTGACAACAATGATGGTGGTTCAGAGTAGCAGCCTGAAATCTGAGACTTCCATCCTGAACAGTGGTGCAGCAGACCTTAAAGTATTGATCATTGAGGACTTAGCCCTCAACATGACCTGGAACAAAACGTGGGACATCGTCTCCAAGTTTCTCTTTTCCGGAAACATGGACGAAGGCCTAACAGCAACGGAGAATATGCGTCGATACGTCACAGAGAGGAAAAGTTGGATCCAGAGTATGGCTGTTAATGGTGACATCCTGACAGATGGTTCGCTACTGGAAAACCGCAATCGTTATTTAGAAAATGCAGAGACGTCACTTAAGGCCCTGTCAACTATGTATGACATTTCAATGAACTATTCCGATTTCGAGGATATGAAAAAACAGTTTTTGAATTTGAGTAATGAATTTAATGACACATATGAATATGAAATCGGTCTGGAGTCGATCATTGTAACAGAAGAATATTTAATCCAGTTGGAAGTTGTGAATGAATGTGTTGCTGGCATAAATAATTCCCTAGTATTACATAATCCCGGTAACCCGTCGATTAGTACTTGGATTGATAACTTTCCTAATCTGAAAGAATGTGAGAAATACTATATTATCACGCGTGAAAGCATATCCGAGCAGAAGATTTTGTTGTCAAGGATAAAGTCGTACTTAATCTTCCGCGATTACATTGATCCTCCATTGTACATTTTTATAATGCTGATCGGTATGGTGTGGAATATAGTGCTGCTAATCATGTTTGTCCGAAGAAAGGAAGTGCGCACAGCTCCAAACATCATGATATTCAATATAGTGATCGCTGATGTGATGAACTTGACATTCAACTTACCACTTCAGTACTTCGGCTTCTATTATCCGTCTCATGTGCGCCTTAGCGAACCAGTGTGCATCCTCTTCATCAGTCTGCGATGCATGTTTACTTCCGCAAGTGCGTTGTCTGTTGTTGCGCTCAGTGCCCAGAGGTTTTGCGCGACATTGTCAGCATTCCACAACTTCAAAGCTCGCTCTCAAATCTCTTCCACCGTCATCACAATTGTCTACATTCTCTTCATCTGGGCCGCAGCATCAAGTATCGTTCTTCCAGACACTCTGCTCGAGAAAGTCTGTGATGACAAACCTTCAGGGAACAGTGGCAGGAAGTCCGCCAAAGTGGTCTCTCTGCATGAATTCATCGTCTACTGCTTTGCACTTCCCGGCTTAATGTTCTTCTTCACCTTTCTCACAGCCAGGAGGCTCAGGAGAAGTGCACGGGAAATGCCGGGCGATACACGGCACACAGTCCATGAAGAAGCCCGCAACAGGGGAGCAACTGTGGTTACTGCCCTGTGCATCGTCTTCACTATCAGCTATGTTCCGTTCTTCATGTGGGGACGTATCGCCACTTTGCTGTCTCTGGATAGGTGGAAGCTGCCATTCCGGATCCTCGACAACATTACTTATTACTTGCTGTTTTCAAATCCCTGCTTCAACCCATTGGCTCTCTATGTAAGCAGTCGTACATTCAGAAGACTCTTCAATTCGTACCTTTTTGGCTGGTTTCTGAGGCGTCGGAAGTTGAAACGCACAGATACAGAGCTCTCCACTGACACTACAACTCAGTCTACAAGACAGCAGGAATCAGACATATCCAGGCGGCAAGAGTCAGATATATGAATTTTTGTACCTTTTTTAATAATTGAAGTTGCTGAAAGCTGAAAAGCACAAGAATTTAAATGTTCTGCACACTGCAACCTACTTCACAAAGCAGCACGAATTAGGTACCTATATCTAATCAACAGGAGACTGATGTATCTAAGCAGCAGGAGACAGGACGTATCCAAGTAGCAGTGGTTAGATGCAAGCAAAGAACAAAAAAGTCGGATGTGTACAAGCAGCAAAAGTTAGGTATATCCACACAGGAGTCTGATGTATCTAAGCAGCAGGAGACATGACGTATCCAAGCAGCAGTGATTAAATACGAGTATATGCAAGGAACAGAAATCGGATGTGTATAAACAGCAGGCGCTAGGTATACTTATCCAAGTAAGAGTCTGATGTAGCCAAGCAGCAGTGATTAGATACGAGTACATGCAAAGAACAGATGTCTGATGTGTATAAACAGCAGGAGCTAGGTATACTTATCTAAGCAAGAGTTTGATGTATCCAAGCAGCAGTGATTAGATACGAGTATATGCAAGGAACAGAAATCGGATGTGTATAAACACCAGGCGCTAGGTATACTTATCCAAGCAAGAGTCTGGTTTATCCAAGCAGCAGTGATTAGATACGAGTACATGCAAAGAACAGATGTCTGATGTGTATAAACAGCAGGAGCTAGGTATACTTATCCAAGCAAGAGTCTGATGTAACTAAGTAGCAGGAGACATGTATCCAAGCAGCAGTAGTAAGATGCATACAAGGAAGAGTCAGATATGACTGTATAAGCAGCAAGATTTAGTTACATCCAAGCAGCTGTAGTTAGACACAAGGAACAGAGGTTGGATGTGTATAAGCTGATGTCAGATGTATGCAAGCAGCAAAAGTTGGATTATGTAAATTGAAGGATTGGTTGCATCGAAGCAAGAAGTCAGATATATCTGAGTAACACCAATGGGATTTTTTAAGCAGGAGTCAAATGTATCTAAGCAGCAGAAGAAGTGTATCCAAGTGTCAGGAGTCAGATACATGAAAGGGGAAATCGAATGATTCAACCAACAGAAGTTGACTGTACCCAAGTGATGTATTCAAGCATCAACAGTGAGGTGTATCCAGATTAATACGAGTCATGTGGATTCAAGTGATAAGATTTGTATGTATGAAAGTGGCAGGAGCTAAATGTGTGCAGTGCAAAAGAACTATATAGGAATATGAATCCTACTTGTAGTTGAAATGACATGAATTTCCAATCAAACAGACAATGAGGACCGAAATAAGAATTCTCTCTCGCACTGTCTAATAATGTTTAATTTTAGTTTGTATATTTAAGTGGACCCCTGTGATGTATGATATTCGTTAAACAAATATTTTGTACCATATTAAGGTTACAGCAGTACCAAAGGAATCATTCGTACTCATAAGCAAAATGGAACTGTTTTTGGTCATCTTCACAGCGTAGTGTGAAGAGACAACCATGCCTCTTGTTTGTGATCATATCTATTGTTACTGCAGTATTTACTGGACTAGAATGTCCAAAGTTGAAAGATGATGCAGATGATATTAATAAATAACAGTATTATTTATATCTATGCTGTTGTAGCCTCTACTCTTCAGTATTTCTCATTATCACTATTGAGAGGCTGCATGGTAAAACAACCACAGTTGAATAACTTTATTTTCAGAAAACATCTTTTAAAATGAGGACTTATAATTTTATTTTATAAATCACTCTATTAATTTCGAATATCACAGCTAATTAAATACTTGACTTTTATTTTTATATTTTATTGTTTTCTTTTATTACAGGTATTAATACATTGTCACCATTATCTCACACTTGAATTATCTAAAAAGGTCGTTTTTCCATCAGTACGTTTCATCGATCAGAACTATGTGCATTTGTAGCCTATACTTTTCATTATTATATGTCACAAAAGAGGAACTGCATTGGAAACAACCCCAGTTGAATAACTTTATTTTGAGAAAATAACTGTTGAAATGAAGATAGGTAATAATTTTATTGTATAAAACAGTCTATTGATTTCAAATATAACATTTCATTAAATATTTTACTTCTATTTTTATATTTTACTATTTATTTTTGTAATAGGCATTAGTTTATTGTCAGAATATCTCACTTAAATTATCTACAGTATTCTTTTCATCAGTATATTTCATCAGTCAGAAATATGTGTTATTTTAGTTTCTATTTTATGTAAAAAAAAAAACTCACGAAGTTGTATGGTTTATTTTGAAGACCTTAATAAAGAACTGGTTTATTTGTATAAATTAATCCGCATGATTTTTATACTGCAAACAAATCTTCAATCAGTGTCGTCAGCCTTAGCAAGAAAAATGTATTTGAGATTAAACAATATGCAAAGTATTCAGAAGAGATGTCATGTGTGGTCCACCTTCATCTTAAGCTGAACACAGTGGAATGGGAAAAAAGTGTGTCTTGTTGATTGGATTGTTATGAATGGCCAAATCCACATAACTGACCTTCAGTTCTTCCCTTTTCTGTTTACGTTAAGGCAACAGGATACTCAAAAATTCAATTTTTTTTTTATCAGAAAGAAATCTTTGAAGTTTCTTCATTTAGAAAATATGTACTTTTTATGTTAGCTTCTTTATTTTGCGATTATAAGTATGCATGAATTACAAAAATTATTCCAAGATTATAATTTTAACATTTCAGCTGAAAAATCAAAGATATGACTTTTAGAGGAAAAAACCTAATATAATAATTTTATACAATAAAGTACCTATCTAGATTGCAATGTAACATATGAAAATAACAACGAAGAGAGAAAGAATAAACTACCAAATAAATTTCAACACATTTGTGGAGTACTAGCATATACATACATTAAAAAGAAAAACTCGAAGGGACACAAATAAAAAATTGTATAAAACAATGACTGTTCCGGTTTTATTATATAGTTCTGAAACATAGACTGTAAAGAGGACAGATTGGATTCATATAAAAGCACCAGAAATGAAATAACTTCGAACATTAAAAGCACAGTCTGCTATATACAGTCACGAAGCTTGAATATTGAGGGTGCTAGAAACAATAGACTGTGACGGTACTATTTTGCATTGCCTGTAATGAGGCGATATTAGCGATCCTAGTGGTGAGCAACTATCTAATGTTTGCATATTTACTACGTATTAAGCTTCGCGACTGTATATACTAGACTGTGGTAAAAGGATCTATTAGATTAGACCAAATTGAAAATGAAGATATACGAAAAGATTTAGATATATTTCCTTGAATGAGAAAATAGTAGTCCAAAAGGGAAAACATTAGTGGGATCTTTTCCTTCTGCATATCATTGGATCTTTCACAGCTGCTAATTTTAAAAGAGTAAAAATTAAGGAATATTTTCTTTCTTTTTACCAATAGATGGGGCTTGAGTTCTTTTATTTAACAGCCTTCGTTCTGTTTGCCTTTTCGTGGTAAATTTGTTTTTATTTTTTTGTTTTTTTTTTATAGGAAAGATGTTGGCTAACCTGTTGGTCACTCTTCAGCATTTGTTTTTCCCAACGAATTAGAAGAGAGATTATCTAACTCGTTGCTTTTTTTTTTTTTCCAATTTCGTTTGTTTTTAATCGCTTATGAGTTTGTAAATCATTCTTTGTGATAAAATATTTCTCAGGTGATCTGAAAAAGTGTTAACGTGCCAAGGAGCCCAAAAATATCCATCTTTATGGAAATAGATTTGCAAAAGGGAAGAATAAAAGTGATAAGAGTGCTAAATGTGACCCTAACCTAGAATGTGACCTACCAAGTACTTAGTAATGCATACAGAGACGATGTTTTAATCCCATGAACAGTAATTGTACAGATGTTCGAAACGGAAACACGACACATATAGGCCTAATCAAATCAGGACTGCAAACTGCCGTCGAATTCAACTATTACGTGAGACAAAATCTATCTCAAAATAGCCTACTTTTAATTTAAGCCTAGCTCCCAAAGTGTAGAATGAAAGTTTTTTTTAACGGAACTGAATAAGTTGTCAATTTTCTAGGTCGAATCCTTAGTCTCCCGTATCTTCTTGAGAAGAAGTTGGCAACCCTAGTTAACGAATAAATATTTATAGGGTTCGCTTTTATTCGCAGTTTTACGCATCCGCGGTAGGTATCGGAATGTATCCCGCGCGGATACGCGAGAATTACTGCATTATTTTCGTATGAATCAAGAGTCTGCAAAGATCTGTGAAGGTCATTGTAGCCTTTGAAAAATCAGGAGAATTATGTGATCAGTGAGAGCAGGCTTCAGTGATTCTATACATTAGTTTATGATATAAAATCATATTCGAAATTTTCTTTATTTTATTTCATGTAATTTTCTTTCCAATTACAGTTGTAACATCGTTACGCTGAAAACAGTTCCAAAGCTGCAGTTCCTCACACTTTGCTCTTTCTTGTGTGTCCCAAGACCTCTTCGCACAAAGCCATGCGCTCTTTTCGAAGGCCTCGTTTCAGTTCAAGTTCCTTCCCCATGTCGAGGTATACTTCATCGGACGTAGTGTAGGGCGGCCATTTGATATTCAAAAGAGAGTCTTCTGTTGGTGTCGGGTCGCTGAAAGCAGTTCCACAATTTTACATTTAGTTATTATTAGGGCTCGGATTTAAATGACATAAAAACTTGGAAATACGATACAAAACAAATTGTCAAAAATTACTTACAAAATATTAAATATTTGCCATTCTATCATTTTGTAAATATTAACTCCGTGTATTGACCATAATGGACTTTTCACCCTATAAAAATGGAAGAGGAAAAAGAGGGATGAAGCGTCACCTGTTTTGGAGATGTGATGAGGGCGAAGGTAAGACCGACCAGCAACAATCTGAACATATACCTAACAGTATTTTATCTTTTGTGTTTTGACAACTCACTGCTGGCGAATCCAGTTACCTCGAATAGTACATTATGCAACGAGCCTATAATGATAGTAATTAAGACGCGAGTATGTTTGTTTATGAAACTCGCTTGCGCTCGTTTCATAATTTTCATACGAGCGTCTTAATTACCATTATAGACAAGTTTCATACGACTTTTTATGCTCTACCATGTTTCTAACTTGAAATTATTGAGAAGTATTCATTTTATTCGCATCTCACTGAAGAGCAGAAGTGACCTTGTGCAAACTCGTAAATTGTGAGATGTGCGCAGACGCGAAAGTATTTATTTTTTTCCGAGGAACAATAATGTCATTGACCTTGATATAATTTAGGGAATAACATGAACTAATTTTGATATGACCTGGAAATTGATTTAGAATTGAAAAACGAGATGACAAATTGAATTTATTTGAATAATATTTACAATTAACGCTAATTATTATAGTAACGGAACATAACCTTCTGCGACAGTATTGGATTTCCAGCCTCCGTGACATTTCCCTCATTGTCTTTCGATTGCATATCCGAGAATAATCGAAAACCTGAACTTTAATGAATAGGTGTACTTTAATGATATGCATTAAAGGACTGCTACCAGGTGTATAATTACTACATTTCGGCATGGTCGAGCATAAACTTATTTAACCAGAAATATTTTTAAGAAAGGAAATCCAAAATGAATAACGAAACAAACAAAATCTCTATTATTAGCACAAAACGTGTGAATAATACTTGGAGAACTTAGCAATATTATGATATGATCAAAAATATTTTAATTTAACTTAAATTTGTGAGACCAGATTAAAAATATGACGTCATAGAAATCCAAGCCTAGTAATTATAGAGGTAAAGCTATAGACAGATCCATGCAGTATCGAGTACATGGGGAAGGGATTTGTATTTTAAAACTTTCCAGCTATTATCTCGAAAACAATGCGTTTGCGAGAGCACATATTTGGAAAAACTTTTCTAAGTATCAGGTGAAATGATTTGTTAGAGGTTACTAAGGTCATTTTGAAGTGAACTTAGTTTTTGACGTGAATACGTCAAGTTCGGTACAGTACTAGTATTTCATGCCTGAAAGTCTACCGACACATTTTGAGGCGAGTTTTGTTGCACCTGTAGGCCTAATTTCTAAATTAATCAACATATTATTTGTGTGCCACTTAAGTAAACTGCGATCCACAGACAAAGGAACAGTGTATCCATCGTGATCAGGGGGAAATTGAGGTAGAAACTGGCGGGTCGCACGGCAGTCGAGGCAGTGTAACTCGAGAATGCGCAGCGATAGAACGTTCGCTGTCGTGCCAAACGATTCGTGACGAACCAGGCTACAATCTTAATTTTTTTTTTATCACAATCAGCAGTGGACAAGTTCAATTGGAAAAATTCGCGAGTGTAAGTCGCATAAAAAATTTATATGCGGTGCAAATGGGAGAGGGCGTAAAAGAATGCGTAGCGAACGATAGAGCGGGATGGTTACTATAGCGACTAACATGTTTACTCTCAGTGCATACAAGGTGATTACTTTCAGGAGTCCCAGAACAGCGAAGATATACCGGATTTTCAGGTATCTGGAAAGAAGATATGTCACTGGTGAATTTTACCGTAACAGCAATTCCATCAGCGACGTATCCACGCATTAAAACTTGCGGTTGTGTCTCCGATACAGTCTACCGCGATTCTTTTAAATGAGAATCTAAACTGTTTTTTTTTTTTTCATAAAATTCTGAGTTTATACAAACAAGTTTTGTTTAAATTTTTTTCATCAAATCCTTATTATTATTATTTTTTTAATATTTAACAGCATTGAAAAACATACTCTACGCGAAAGAAAGGAAGAAAAAGAAACAAAGATAGAAATGCATACTTTTAAATATTGCATCTTATTCGTTTTGTTTACCTTTCACATACAGCTGCTTGTCAATTTCATTAAATACTAACTTCTAACTTAGTAACGGTCGTGGTGGCATTCGTCGTTAAAACGAATGTTTATGTTCGTGTTAAAAGTAAACAAAAGAGATCTGACTAAGATACCCTCTTCGAAAGTACCATGTACTGTTGTTTTTTAAATTTTGTTAAATGTTTGAGAAAAAATGTTTCACGGAAAAGTTATTTGTTTTTATAGTGTGTAAAATTGTTGTTTTCGAGATAAACAGCTGGAAAGTTAAAAAAAAAAAAACACACACACACTGTATACATACAGTAGAAAATATTTGTAAATACAGTAACAACTAAGTGATGAAATTTTTCCTGCCCTCTCCGATTTTCCTGATAACAAAGCTGCAGTGAAAGACGGTGCTATGAATGGCTCTCTGGTGTGTTGGGGTGAGAGGTGGCAAGAAATACAAAACTACAGTATTTAAAATGTAACATTTCGTGGCAGTAGGAAGGCGAATAGTCTTGAGAAGAGGGATATAAATTGCGAATTATAAATAATAGTGTAGCGTTGGAACATGTTTTATTACATTATAGAAAATATAACCGTGTTCGGTGTCTACACGCAGTTCGGCCGATACTACGTGACCTTCTTGGAAATTATTTTAATTGCATAAATGCAGTTCTCAGATTTTTATCCAGTACAGGACTTGACAAGGTTATTTCAACTTTATTGGGCTGTTGTTGCTTACCATCCGGACCCTTTACATCACTTTTCGGATATTTTACATCTGAAAATATTATAGAATTTTATTGCCCTTCAAATCGGCTGATAAATTGCTTCTGGCCGTCTCTATTTTATTATTTGAAGGTCTCTTTTTAAACATTGGCTGTTCATTTTTTATGTTTTAGGATTCACCTTGTCAATAAATTTGTATAACTCATCTTAGTTCGCGTTCGCATTTTGTTTATGATATTGTTTGTTTTTTGTTTTTTTCTTTAAGAACCTTAGATAAGGATGTAAATAGCCATAGTTTGGTGACGCTCCCTACTACACCTCACAAACTAAATAACCCTCTCCGATTTACATGCTATAGGGTCCCCCATTTTAACACCTCGGAAGATTGTTCCAAAATACTCCACTGATCTCTGTTCGAGAAATGTTCTAAATCAGTGGTCGTCAGCACTCGCTGAAATGTGCAACAGGTACGCGGTGCCGTCCCATGTGCACCGTCCTGCAGCAGGGAGAGATAGAGAGCATACTCGCTAACAGCTACGCAGTGCACCAAGGTGCTCTGTGCTGACGACCCCTGTTCTAAATGATTTGGCCGATATTTTCTTCCACTTTTTGCATAACTTAAAACTGAATAACTTCTGCACTTAGGAATGTCGTTAAATGATATGCTAAATAATAATAATAATAATAATAATAATAATAATAATAATAATAATAATAATATATTATTATTATTTTATTATAACAACCCTGTGCGTGGGCGCGACTGTCCAAAGAGGCCGACTGATGGCCTCCAATCGGTGCAAGGCTATCGTGTCATCACAATGATCACCCCAGCCGTTCTAACTGGTTGAGAAATCGTCAATATTGAAAACGACGTAAACTAAATAGTTACTGAAGTTTCTCAATTATATCCATAACATTCAGATCCAACACTATTTTGTTACCGTAAGCTTTTGAATCATAATATTGTCAAATAATACACATTTATAATGAGAATGCTAAATGAATAGTGATGAAACTTTACCTGTCTTTAGCGAAGTTGGCCCACATTCTGACCAATTTCCTTGACATCATAACATCACTCGATTCCTTGTCTAAATCTGGAGTGAAGAACGTGTGAAATAAATTACCGAGCTCATCAGCATGAGTTGGACCTGCAAAACAAGCACCAAGAATTACTGAAACATCAGTTGAAGTTCGAGGTATTGATTTTTTTTCTTTTCAATTTTACTCCGTAAATCCAAATCATCTTTCTTGTTGTCAGAGGAATCATCGGAGTTTTTATTGTGCAAGGCAATGTTAATCACACCGCATTTTCAATATATATGTTCAATTTTTTTTAGGTAAGACGGGGAGGTATCCCATAAAGTACTTAGTTCAACAAAAAGTGGATAAAGGCCATTTGATTTTTCGAAGTACAGACAGTCAGAATTTTTTTCTCACAACGATCTTCTTCGACAACTATTGATTCGCAATACAAAATCCTCGTTAAGTCCTAGAATTTTTCAGAAGGTCTAAGCGCTGTTATCATTCTTCCCAGCTGCCGCGCCGCGTCAGCCAGTGGTACTAATCGTGTTGTGAAAGAAATTTAGTTTTTGAGCTGAAATAGATTATAAGCTTAAAAATCCGGAAGTGGATATAAGAGCAGAGCGTGCAGCAGGCAATGTTTGCTCTCATCTTTTTCACGTAACACTGTCAGGGCAGTGATATCTTCGTATTGAGTACTTTCGACATGTTACGCGTTCTTACGAAACAAAATTTTACCTTTTTAAATTATCTTTTGTTTGTTATATTCATTTATTTAAAAGTAGTTTTCAACAGCTGACGGAACTGGTAAAGTAACCTTTATTCAAACAATTGATGTGAAGAATTAAATAAATGTTATCCTCATGGTGCAATCAATTCAAACAACGATACAAATTCCTTTTTTTTTTTTTTTCCTTTTTTTTAAAGTAAAACAGAAGTAAAATTTAGGTCAAATGCGGAGGTAAAATCAGATGTATGAAGAATTCAAATTCACTGTTCCTGTAAGAACACTATACACATCTTTAGAATAGCTGACGCGCCCTTTTTAAACCCCACTATTATTATCTTGAGAGTATATCTTTTTATTTATAGAGTGCATCAGATTACAATGATGCGTGCAAGCGAGGAGATATCGCCTCTTTATGAAGTAATTTTGTGCCAAAACAAATGTAGGCCTACTGGACTTTACTAGGCCTACATATTGTGACAGCGACGTGAGAATCGAACTCACGACCAGCGTCCCGCATGAAAGCAGATCGCACAGGCTCCACGGAACATTGAGTGACGTCGCGCGGTGGAGAGAAGAGAGAGGGTGTATTACGTCACGCGACGAGTTTGCGCGCGCATCTGGTGCTGGTAGAGAGGAGAGGGCTCTGGATTTCTCTGGAATGCCATCTCTAGAGACGGGTCGAACTTTCGAGGCTACGTCGCTGTAGTTATAAATTACGGTCGCGAAGGAACGACAGCAGTTTCAGTTTCTGAGTTTTCAGTTATTCAGTCAGTGAGAAAGCCAGAGCAAGGAAGCCAGTCTTGTGTACCGGAGTTCGACTCGAGTGTGCGTCCGCATCTGCGTCAGCATCCGAAGGCCTGAGTTCGAGTGCAGTGGACCGCAGTTGGAGGGACCTGAGTTCGAGTGCAGTGGACCGCAGTTGGAGGGACCCGAGTTCGAGTACAGTGAACTGTCTCTGAAAGTCTGTGGTTCGAGATACTGTGAACTCGTGTGACTGAGATAGAAGAACTGTGAACTGAGAACTGGTAGTTCTGATTTGTAAATAGTGCTTTGTAAATATTAGTTAAGATTAACAGTTCATTGTTGTGCGTGATAGTCCAAGTAAATTGTCATTGTCGTCGGTGGAGTGCTATAACGAATACTGTGTTGAGTGAAGATCCAATTGTTGACGAGAGCGTTTAAGGTGAATTGTAGAAAGGAATTATTGTTGTGACGAATAAATTACATTGTTGTTACTAATAAAAAGTCACAATATAGTAGAAACGAGCAATTGTTGAAAGTTTATTAACGTAATATTTGTCTATTTATTATTTCTGGAAATAGAAAAGTGATTATACCATTACTTGAACTAGTTTCTTTAAAAATCCTGACTGTACTGTAATGTGTGAGGAGAGAGAGTACCGGATTTTAATGATTAATTGTGACGTCTGGAACAGGAAGTTAACTGCTAAATCTTGAATTTGAGATACAGAGCATCTTAACATTTTAGATCTCGTTTAACAGCATTGCATAAGACGACATTCGGATGTTTCTAGAGGGCTCCGTGTTATCTGGAGGGAAATAATACTTTGTCAGGAATAAGATTGTTATTAAGGATTCAGTATACGTTGGAAACTGAAAAACGACGTAACATACGTTAAATCGTTATTCCAGGAAACGCCTCAATTTAATAATGCACAGTGATGGCCTACAGTGTTAATTGGAATGTGTATAATTTTTACTCATGAAATGTCGTAGTTTTCCTTGATACTGACAAATTATTTCATTAACCTTGCAAAAATTCGGGTTAATTCAAGGAAGACGTAGTAATAATTATAATAATAAATAACACTATAATGTTTCAGTATTGTTCCACTGCCGACAGCCGATTGCACTATGCCGGCTTTGTAAACCCACAAATTCCATTACAACTTGGCCGGGATCGAACTCGGGCCGCCAGAACGAAGTGTATTAGCGCTCGGGCCAATGACGCGGAGTATAGAATTCTCATTCTAAATGCTTACATGTTGTGACATACCGTCGTTGATTTTTATGAAACCTCCTTCATATTTAATTCTCCTTTGTGTGTATGTGTTTATGTAATTTTCCTCAGTGTTGTATAGTTATAATTTCCGTAACTGCCATCAAATAATTAAATTACTTAAAAATAAATAGAAGTCAGATGCTTAAAAGTAAACAAGTTCTCATTTTAACTGCAATAATACGACATTATTCGTACAAATTGCAGGCGTGAGTACTCACCATTCTTATACTTGCCCAGGTAGGCCTACTTTTCTGATAAACCCAACTTTTTGCAGATATGAAGCGGATGTTTGAAAGGATCATTTATATTGTTACATTTAACATAGATATCTGATTTAAAATCAAGTAGAGCTTTTATAAAAGTGGCAATGGAAGGATGTGGAGAGTAGAAAGCATTGTCAAGGTGTGAATGAAAGGGTTCACAAGCATTTGTAGTTTTGGTCAGTGCAGCGGAAAAATCAGCCCACATTGTCTGTGGGAATGAAGAAAACGGAAACAAAGAAGTGTTCGTCAAATACTCTTCAAATTTTGCCACTCATTGATCATTCAGCGTGATTGGCAGCAAATCGAAGATGAAACATTCTACTTCAGACAGATCTAAGTACACAAGGCCAAAACACCATCTCAGCCTTCCCCTAATTTCATTGTTTTCTTTATAGTCATTTGACATACCAAGATTACGAATTTTCGCCCACCAAACCTTCGTCAGTTTCTGTCAGATACGTTTCCAATTCACTATGGGCTAAAGAAAGGAGATGCACTATCACCTTTACTTTTTAACTTTGCTCTAGACTATGCCATTAGGAAAGTCCAGGATAACAGAGTGTTTTGAATTGAACGGGTTACATCAGCTGCTTGTCTATGCGGATGACGTGAATATGTTAAGAGAAAATCCACAAACGATTAGGGAAAATGCGGGAATTTTACTTGAAGCAAGTAAAGAGATAGGTTTGGAAGTAAATCCCGAAAAGACAAAGTATATGATTATGTCTCATGACGAGAATATTGTACGAAATGGAAATATAAAAATTGGAGATTTATCCTTCGAAGAGGTGGAGAAGTTCAAATATCTGGGAGCAACAGTAACAAATATAAATGATACTCGGGAGGAAATTAAACACAGAATATATATGGGAAATGCCTGTTATTATTCGGTTGAGAAACTTTTATCATCTAGTCTGCTGTCGAAAAATCTGAAAGTTAGAATTTATAAAACAGTTACATTACCGGTTGTTCTTTATGGTTTTGAAACTTGGACTCTCACTTTGAGAGAGGAACGTAGGTTAAGGGTGTTTGAGAATAAGCTGCTTAGGAAAATATTTGGGGCTAAGAGGGATGAAGTTACAGGAGAATGGAGAAAATTACACAACACAGAACTGCACGCATTGTATTCTTCACCTGACATAATTAGGAACATTAAATCCAGACGTTTGAGATAGGCAGGGCATGTAGCACGTATGGGCGAATCCAGAAATGCATATAGAGTTTTAGTTGGGAGGCCGGAGGAAAAAAGACCTTTAGGGAGGCTGAGACGTAGATAGGAAGATAATATTAAAATGGATTTGAGGGAGGTGGGATATGATGATAGAGAATGGATTAATCTTGCTCAGGATAGGGACCAATGGCGGGCTTATGTGAGGACGGCAATGAACCTCCGGGCTCCTTAAAAACCAGTAAGAAAGTAAACCTTCGTCAAACCTACAGCCACTTATTTTTGGCGTAAGGCCATACTTTGTTAACAGCATTGTGAATAGCCTTTTCAAAATGTAGACCACTGTGGTAGGCTCCAAAGACAAGTTATGTTACTACAAAAGTCTGTGATTGCCAGAATTGGAAATATATTTAGGTAAACCAGAGACGAGACGAGTTCCTGGAGCAACGAAACATATTTCAGCCGGGCCGAGAGGCGCTTCGCCGATAACTATTAACTTGTATTATTGCAAATTGTATCAGTTTTTGTTTGTGGCTAAATGGAAGATGGCCTTAACTTCGCCAGAATAAATAATAATAATAATAATAATTATTATTATTATTATTATTATTATTATTATTATTATTATTGTGTGACAATACCGAGCATAATTATTTTTCAAGGATTCTTTACATCCGGAGGTTACATTTTTTAGTATATAAGTTTTTAACAAAGTTGACATTCGGACTTTTTACATCAGTGCATTTTATAAATGCGCCAGACAATTTATTTCTGGTGACATTTGTTTTATTGTAGTGTTATTTATTTTTAAATACTACTTGGGGTCTGAGAACTTCTCACTTTTATGGTTTTTTTTTATGCATCACCTTGTTGAAATTGCATTTGTTTGCCTCGTTTTAACCGTCACAACGTTTTTTTAAAGTTATTTTAAGTATTCTGGTTATTGTATTGTGTTTGTGTTTAGTAAAAGATTTCAGATAAGGGCGCAAATAGCCATAGTAGCTGACGCGCCCTTTTTTAAACCCCACTAACTAATTTTTTCAAGAATAAGAAAAAAGTAATTCAATATCAATAGGCTTATATAAAAATATTAGATAAATAGTTAGAAAACGTTGGTGAATATGATGGACATCAGGTGGTCGAGGTGGGTTCCTCCAAGTTGGTGACCGGGGGGTGCAATGGTGGCCCTCGTGCTCTTCTTTTCGATCATTTTTCGTGTTATCACCAACCAAACCTTTTCGCTCTCTCGTCTTTTTGATCACTCTATTTCTCTCCGCCGGCCACTATTGCATGCGGAACGCCCACCACATCATCACAGCCATATTCACCTCTCCATCCCCGCTGTTAGTTTTCGCCACGTCCGCCACCACGACGGGATTTGTTAATGCCTGGTGAGGCTACATTATTCTTCCTCTTCTAGTTCATTATATTCATTATTAGATTAAGGTTCTTAGGTTTATAACTCCCGTCTCACCAGCGGGGATCTTCACTATCTCCGTGGTCCTGTCCCACGGTTTCGAGCGCGACTTCCAACTTGTGTGGCCCGAGAGGGCGCCCAGCAACGAAGCAATAGTGGACCCTTCATACTGCCCCTATATGCAAGTTTAGGTGCCGAACCCGGACCAGAGGTCAAGTACACTAACGTAGAGCCCCCCAGGGGGCCCGGGGCGATTTAGATGTCCCGGTGACTGACTCCGCTCGCCGGGACGGATATGTCGCTCCGACGTGTTACCGCTGACTGATGGGTGTCGCAGTGTAATCAACCACAAGTCCCCTGAAGCAGCGTGCGCTCTCGGATTGCTCCGGCTTTGGGAGGGTAGGTCGGAGTTAGCCGCAGTAGTCTGGCGGTTGTGTTCAGTGTAGAGTGGGGAGCCACGGGCGGTTATTCCCGTGGTAGGGGCATAAAACTGCGACACGTCTCTGGTGCAGAACTTGCCGTTAGGTATGGGTAATGACCAGTTTGAAGGGTAACTTGCGTGAAGTGGGTTGCTTGGGATCGGACTGTGGGGGGGTCCCCACGGCCGGCACAGACCGCGAAGAATATCTTGGTGTCTTTTTCCTTCGCCCCCCCCCGGTGGCAGGCTGACGCCGACGGTTCCGTAGGGGGGGGGCCAGTTCAAAATGTCCTCGCGCTCTCCTCCTCCCTCTTCATTACCGAAGAAACAAAAAGTGCAATTGAATGACAACATGGATTTGGACCCGGATAAAATTACAGTGAAAATGCCGCCTCCGAGATTTGTGAGTCTAACTATTGACGGGAATGAAAAGACGATGAAAAATATCAGTCCCTTCTATATCAAACGCGCTCTCGACGCAATGATTGGTAAGGTTAGAAATGCTACTCGCCTTCGAAATGGAAGTCTTCTGGTTGAAACTTTAAGTCCTAAGCAAAGTGAGACCCTTCTGAAAGCGAAGTTACTTGGTTCTTATCCCATTAAAGTTGAGCGTCACTCTTCTCTCAACACCACGAGAGGAGTGATTACTACGAGCTCTTTAGAAGGTCTGTCCGATGAAGAAATCCAACTGGAGCTGGCGAAGCAGTCTGTTTCCAAGGCCTACCGTCTTTTAGGTAAGCGGGATGGACAGACTGTTCCACTTCGGACCATATTCTTGACCTTTGAAGTCTCATCTCTCCCGGAGTTCATTCTCATAGGCTACGAGCGTGTCCCTGTTCGTGCATATGTACCGAATCCTATGCGGTGCTTCCGGTGCCAGCGATTCGGTCATACACAACAGAGATGTACAAATAACATCGTGTGTGCAAGGTGCGGTGAGGGCGATCATGGGGATTCCCCGTGTCCTCACAGTGTGCACTGTGTAAATTGCAATGGGGACCACGCTTCTAGTTCTAAAGAAAGTCCGAGATACATAGAAGAGAAGGATATCCAAGAACTTCGTGTCAGAGATAACATAACATTTTTCGAAGCACGTAAGCGGTATTATGACGACCAGAAGAAAAAGTCGACCACAACATATGCGTCAGTACTCCATAAAGGTCTTAAGGGATGTGATGCCTCCACGCAAACGCCACCTCTGGACGACACCCGTCAGAGAGTATAGATATCTACTCAAACTTATGTCGATGCTGCCACTCAAACAGCAGAGCCTGATGATGATAGCTGTGGGCTTACTATCAGACCATACAGTCCAAAGACCAGTGTATCGACGACAAAATCTACCGGTTCCACGGCGGAGAGAAAACCACGTCGTCGAAGTCCCCGATCAGACGAGACGCCCCGCTCTCGCTCCAGGTCGGGAGAACGAAGGTCAGAAAGTGAATCCCCACAGCAGCGAAATAAGCAGTCGAGACAATGCAGCTCTGGTGATAAGAAAAAGAGAAGAACTCCCGTGAAACCACCATGATCTAAAAATTTTTGATGCGTAACGACATAATTCAGTGGAATGTGAACGGAGTTCGCAGCCGATATGCAGAATTACAGCAGCTAATCTATGATGAAGAACCCGCTATTCTATGTCTCCAAGAGACACACCTTCGGCCTGAACATTCCCTATCCATTCGTGGTTACAGGGTTCACCGGCACGATCACCTGGCTGGAGTCAGGGCCAATGGAGGATGTGCTATCTTGGTGAAAAATAGTATCATGTACTCTGCAATTAACATTCAAAGCACCATTCAGAATATAGTAATCCGAATACACCTGCCTACCATAGAATTTACAATAGCTTGCGTATATCTACCACCCGACTTCGAATTAACGATACGTGAATTACAGTTTTTTGTAGATCAGCTCCCCGCCCCATTTCTCTTGGTGAGAGATTTTAATGCCTCCCATCACCGCTGGGGTTCGATGAATGACAGTGACAGAGGGCATGTAATAATGGAGATTTGTACTCGTCTTAATCTCATTACTCTTAATACAGGAGCAGCCACACATCTTTCTCTCGCCCACGGCACCTACTCCATGATAGAGCTGTCCATTTGTAGCCCAGTTCTGTCGGCGCACATGGAGTGGTCAGTCATGGATGATCTCCATGGAAGTGACCATTTTCCTATCCGACTTCGTCTCTTTGTATCATGTCCCACGGAGTCGCGCTGGCCTAACTGGGTTATAAAAAAGGCGGATTGGACTGGATTTGCCGAGTCCCTTTCGTTTAATGACAATGAAAATGACGATGTCGACTTAATCATAGAGCACTTCTGTACAAATATCATACGGGCAGCAGAACTACATGTACCTCGTTCCTCATCAACACCAAGACGTGTCCCTGTACCTTGGTGGACAGAGGGATGTAGAGACGCTGTCCTGGCCCGTAAATGAGCTCTACGACTCTTTCAAAGGCATCCAACGGAAGAGAACTTCATCCAATTCAAACGCTTCCGTGCCAAAGCTCGCCGCACCATGTGCGAAGCTAAGAAGGTGTCCTGGACGAAATATGTCTCTTCACTGAAAAAGAATGTCCCAGCCACAACCGTATGGGGAAAAGTCCGTAGGATAATGCGAAAACGTAATTCTGCTATTCCGGGTCTAGTACATAATGTCAATATGATAACCAATCATTTGGATATGGCTGAGCTCCTTGTTACATCATTCACGCATTCAGTAGCTCAGTCCATTATGAACCTAGATTTTTAAGAATTAAAGAGGCTGCAGAACGAAATGACATCTCGTTTATATCTGTTAACACAGAAAACTATAATACTCTCTTCACGTTACAGGAATTACAGTCAGCACTAGACAAATCCCCTGACACATCTCCTGGCCCAGATAATATTCATAATCAAATGCTCCGAAATTTACCACCAGCTGGGAAGATATATCTTCTCTCTTTATATAATAGAATCTGGACAGAAAAATCCTTTCCATCTCAATGGCATAAAGCCATTGTAGTTCCTGAGCAGAAAGCAGGAAATGACCCATCCTTACCTAATAGTTACAGGCCTATCTGTATCACCAGGTGTGTGTGTAAAGTTATGGAGAGAATGGTTAGTAATCGCCTAATGTGGTTCCTGGAATCAGAAAACCTCTTGTCTAAGATCCAGTGTGGTTTTCGAAAGCGCCGATCAACCGCAGATCACCTTGTTCGGCTGGAAGGAGCCATTAGAGACGCCTTCCTCAAGAAGGAGCACTTAGTAGCAATCTTCTTTGATCTTGAGAAAGCTTACGACACAACATGGCGTTATGGGATCCTACGCACTATCCACAACTGGGGTCTAAGGGGAAGTCTTCCTACTTTTCTGGCCAATTTTTTGGCAGAGAGGTATTTCCGTGTAAGAATAGGTACCACACTTTCCAGTGAACATTTACAGGAAAATGGCGTTCCGCAGGGGTCTGTACTGAGTGTTCTGTTGTTCTCCATTGCGATTAATGGTATAGCTGCTAACATAAGTCCTCACGTAACACCTCTTCTTTATGTTGACGACTTTAGTTTGTATTACAGCTCACGATAACTCCAGTCCATTGGGAGACAACTGCAGCTAGCCATCAACACTTTGTCTGAATGGGCTATATGCAATGGGTTCAAATTCTCTACTGCAAAGACGCAATGTATCCACTTTGTTAAGTGCCGTGCACTTCACCCACACCCGGAGTTACGTCTCAACGGAGTAAAGTTACACTATACAGACACTGCAAAATTTCTGGGCTTAATATTTGATTCTAAATTAAGTTGGGAGCAACACATACGGGATTTAAAGCGGCGCTGTGAAAAATCTTTGAATATCTCATGCATTCTGTCAGGGGTACATTGGGGTGCAGACCGCAAAACTCTTTTACGTATCTATCGGGCTGTTGTACGCTCAAAATTGGATTATGGTAGTTTTATTTATGGCTCGGCAAATAAGTCGAAATTGAAAATGTTAGATCCCATCCATCATCAGTAGTAGGGTTTAAGAAGGGCGCGTCAGCTACTATGGCTATTTGCGCCCTTATCTAAAATTCTTAATGTAACAAATACATAAATAATATAATAATCAGAGTGCTAAAAGAACTAAAAGCGTTGTCACGATAAAACGAGGCACCCAAATGCAGTTTACATAAGGTGATTTCTACAGAATCATAAAAGTGAGCAATTCTACCACACTAGGTGGTATTCAAGACGAACAAATAAAAGAATAAAACTAAGGCCACCAGAGATAACTTGTCAATTATATTTTAAAAACATAAAATTTTATAAAATATATTCCGATGTATAAAGGTCGAAATGTCAACAATGTAAAATCAAATATAAAACAACAAATGTAACCTCCGGATGTAAAGGGTTCGGAGGATGAGTAAAAAAAACTAAATCACCTTATCCAAACCTGTATTTGATAAAAATCTCAGAACTGCATTTGCACAATTAAAATCATTTCCAAGAGCGTCACGTAATGTCGGCCTAATTCCATATTACCTCCGTGCATGGTCATATTTCCTGCAACGCAATAAAAAGTGTTCCACCGTTAGTGGAACATGGCACATATGGCACTCCGGCTGATGTTCGCCACGTCAGATGACAATGGCCAATCCTCAACCGGGTGAGTAAAACCTCCTCGTGTCGCGACGCTCTTGTAGACGAATCCCAAACTCTAACAGTATTCTTTATATTTCGTAATCTGTTTCCCTCTTGTGCAGACCATTCTCCTTCCCATTGCCACCAAATTTTATATTTCAAGTAGTTTCGAATGTCCTGCAACCTATCGCGCCAATATACCAGAGAGCCATCCAGTGCGCCAGCCCTGGCTGCAGCATCCGCGGCCTCATTTCCTGCAATCCCTACATTGCCAGGAATCCACACTACTTCCATCTCATAATCAGAGCAAAGGAGAGTATGGAACAGCTGCTGAGTTCTTAAGACAAGCGGATCATCACAATTAAAAGACTGCAAGGACTGGATGGCACTTAAAGAGTCGGAACAGATAAGGAGTCTGCCCCGAGGTTGCCTAATTAAAAACAATAAAACTCTGTAAAAAGCATAGAGTTCAGCAGTAAAAACACTAGTATATTGGCTTAGTCTGTATTTAAATATCTCTCCATTTGTAACGAAGGAACAACCAACACAATCATTGATCTGGGATCCGTCAGTAAAAACTAATGAATAATTTGGATATGGGGATAAAAGTTCACTAAAACGAAGTCTATAAACAAAAGCTGGTGTACAATTCTTAAAACAGTGGCTCAGACTTATATCAAACATGGGACGTCGCATAATCCACGGTGGAGTGGTGGTATACTCCAGTGTGCGGACTGATGGTAGATGTATTCAGCTCAGAGAGCAGTTCACGAAACCGCACACCTGCTGGACGAGGTCTCCGTGGATTTTCACTGTATCGGCCGTAAAGAAACGAATGTTGGAAAGAGTCGTAAGAGTTGTGCTCAGGCTGCGAGCGGAGCTTAACAGCATATGAGCACAACAAAATATGACGTCGCCGATACAGTGATGGTTCTCCTGCTTCACAATACAGGCTCGCTATCCGACTGGTTCGGAAGGCCCCAGTAGCGAGTCGTATTCCATGGTGATGTACAGTATCTAAAAGACGTAATTTAGAGTTATTTGCTGAGCCATAAATAAAACACCCATAATCCAGCTTTGATCGAATAAGAGCTCGGTAAAGGCGTAAAAGCACTGTACGGTCTGCACCCCATCGGACCCCTGACAAAAGGCGTAAAATGTTTATGGATTTCTCGCAACGCCTTCTCAAATCACGTATATGCGCCTCCCACGTTAACTTATAATCAAAGATAAGGCCCAAGAATCTCGCAGTGTCTGTATATTGCAATTCCACTCCATTAAGACGCAGTTCGGGATGTGGATGTAGTCCACGTTGGTTGTAAAAGTGGACACACTGCGTCTTCAGAGTGGAGAATTTAAAGCCACTGCGAACAGCCCATTCTGATAGTACGTTGATGACCAGCTGCAAATGTCGACCGATGGACGGAAGATATCGGGAGCTGTAATATAAACTGAAGTCATCAACGTACAACAGAGAAGATACTCGGTTACCCACACAGTGGGCAATTCCATTGATCGCAATGCAGAAAAGAAGAACGCTTAATACAGAACCCTGCGGAACGCCGTTTTCTTGGAGGTGTTCGTTAGAAAGTGTGGTGCCTACTCGAACTCGGAAATACCGCTCTGCCATGAACTTCGCAATAAACGTTGGTAGACTACCACGAAGTCCCCAGTCATGCAGAGTTTGCAGAATGCCATACCGCCATGTGGTATCGTAAGCCTTTTCTAGATCAAAGAAGACCGCCACAAGATGTTCCTTCATGAGGAAAGCATCTCTAATGGCGGTCTCTAGCCGAACAAGATGGTCTACGGCGGATCTGTGCTTACGAAAACCACATTGGATGTTAGATAATCGGTTTTCCGATTCGAGTACCCACATCAGGCGTTTGCTTATCATTCTTTCCATAACTTTGCATACGCAGCTGGTGAGAGAAATTGGTCTGTAGCTTCCAGACAAAGAAGGATCCTTTCCTGGTTTCTGGACGGGGATTACAATGGCGGAACGCCAAGCAGATGGGAACACTCCCTCAGTCCAGATTCTGTTATACATTGCCAGAAGAAAGGATTTTCCAGCAGGCGGAAGATTGCGAAGCATTCGGTTTTGGATGTTATCAGGACCAGGGGAGGTGTCAGGGGATGTGTCTAGTGCCGCCTCCAGCTCCTCGGATGTGAACGGTGTATTGTAATACTCTGTATTATCTGATATAAAATTGAGGTTTCGTTTTTCCGCAGCATCTTTGATTTTCAGAAATTCCGGGTCATAATTATTTGAGCTGCTAATCTGTGCGAACGAGGTAGCGAATATTTCTGCAATTTCTATTGGACTGGTGGTCGTTAATCCATTGCTTATTATTCCCAGAATTACAGAACTACGTTTCCCCATTTTTCGACGGACTTTGTCCCATACGATGTTAGATGGGACATTCCTTTACATTGAAGAGACGTAGTTTGTCCAGGACGTCTTCTTAGCATCGCATACAGAGCGACGAGCTTTTGCTCGAAGACGTTTAAACTGGACAAAATTTTCTTGGGTCGGATGGCGCTCAAATTGGCGTAAGGCACATCGGCGGTCTCGGATTGCATCTCTGCAGGCATCCGACCACCAGGGGACAGAGAAGCGTTTTGGCCTGCAGGACGACCGGGGGATAGATAATTCCGCTGACTTGATAACCATATTTGAGAAATGGTCTACTACGGAGTCCACACTTTCATGTCTGTGATCATCGAATGATATGGACTCCGAAAATCCGACCCAGTTCGCCTTTTTAATAACCCAGTTTGGAGATCGAGATTCCGCAGGACGTAAAGCGGACATACGCATTCGGATGGGGTAGTGGTCACTACCATGTAGGTCATGAATCACAGACCATTCAAAATGCGTGGACAAAACTGGGCTACAAATGGAGATATCTATCATGGAGTATGTACCATAAGCCAAGGAAAGGTGTGTTGCTTCCCCTGAATACAGGGTAACAAGATTTAGACGGGTACATACCTCTGCTATTTTATTTCCTCTGTCGTCATCGGAATTTGAGCCCCAAGAGTGGTGGGATGCATTGAAATCCCCCACCAAGAGATATGGTGCAGGTACCTGTGAAAGAATATGTTGAATTTCAAGTACTGTAAAGGGTGTATCTGGGGGCATATAAACGGAGACTATTGAAAACTGTATGGTAGGTAAGGTTACTCTGGTAGCTATGCATTGATGAGGACTGTTAATGTTTAGAACAAAGGAAAAGACATTCTGGCGGAGAAGGAGGGCACAACCTCCGTTAGCACGAATACCGGCAAGATGGTCATACCGGTAAACATTGTATCCCGAGATTTTCAGGGAATGTTCAGGTCGGAGGTGTGTCTCCTGTAGACATAAAATGGCAGGGTTCTCACGATAGATCAATTGCTGTAGCTCTGCATATCTGCTGCGTACACCGTTCACATTCCATTGTATGATATCAGTCATTATGTGGATCTAAATTATCATGGTGGCTTGACGGGTGATTTCTCTTCTTATCTTTTCTAGGATTTCGTGCCGTTGACTGAGACTGCTTGGTCTTCGACCGTGGGCATTCGCTCGCAGATCGCCGCACGCCCGATCGTGATCTTGATCGAGACCGCGATCTCGACCCGTCACAAGAACAGGGAGCTCGACGTCGCGGCGATCTACCAGGCGTAGAGTCTTTCTCTGTCGCCACGGTAATAATCTTTTTTGGAATATAAGGCCTTATGTCAAGGCCACACGAGTCGTCTGACTCAGCAGTCTGAGTGCAACGTCTACATACGTCTGGGTTGCGCTTTCAATACGCTTCCCAGGTATACTAACAAGAGGTGGCGTTTGCGTAAATACATCTATTGCTTGTGTTGCCTTTTGCAAAACTGCTGCATAGGACTTTTCCGTCGCATTTTTCTGTTGATCTAAAATACGCTTACGCGCCTCGAAAAACGTAATATTTTCTCGGACTCTCAGTTCTTGGATATCCTTCTGTACCATATACTTCGGGCAATTTTTAGAGTTGGAGGCGTGGTCCCCAGCACAATTCACACAGTGCTCGGCGCTGGCACACGGGGATTCCCCATGGTCAGAACCGCCGCACCTTGCACATACGATGTTGTTTGTGCAACGTTTTTGCGTATGTCCGAACCGTTGGCACCTAAAGCACCGCATTGGGTTCGGCACATACGCACGAACTGGGACACGCTCGTACCCGACAAGGATGTATTCTGGTAGGACAGGCTTTTCGAAGGTCAAAAAGACAGTGCTCAGCGGAATAGTCTGTCCGTCCCGCTTACGTAATAAACGGTAAGCCTTGGACACAGACTGTTCCGCCAGTTCTAGTTGGATCTCTTCATCAGACATACCGTCCAGAGAATCCGTATGCACTACTCCCCGCGTGGTGTTCAGCGAGGAGTGCCGTTCGACTTTAATAGGGTAAGACCCTAGCAACTTCGCTTTCAACAGCGTCTCACTCTCTTTTGGAGATACCGTCTCGACGAGGAGACTACCGTTGCGTAGGCGAGTTGCATTTTTGACCTTCCCAACGAGTCCGTCGAGTGCGCGTCTCACGTAAAATGGACTAATGTTTTTCATTGTCTTTTCTGTTCCGTCCAAGGTGATACTGATAAACTTCGGAGGCGGCACTTTGACAGTTACTTTCTCAGGGTCCAAGTCCATAGCAAATTTCGTCAAAATTTGACCACCAGTCGTATCAATTCCTGTCTTCTGTTTTTTATTATTTTTTTCTGAGGGAGGAGAAGAGGAGCGCGAAGAGGCCATTTTGAACTGGCCCCCCCTACGGAACTGTCGGCGTCAGCCTGCCACCGGGGGGGCGAAAGAAAAAGACACCTAAGAATTCTTCGCGGTCTGTGCCGGCCGTGGGGACCCCCCACAGCCCGATCCCAAGCAACCCACTTCACGCAAGTTACCCTTCAAACTGGTCATTACACACCTAATGGCAAGTCTTACACCAGAGGCGTGTCGCAGTTTTATGCCCCTACCACGGGAATAACCGCCCGTGGCTCCCCACTCTACACTGAATACAAGTGCCAGACTACTGCGGCAAACTCCGACCGACCCTCCCAAAGCCGGAGCAATCCGAGACCGCACGCAGCTTCAGGGGACTTGTGGTTGATTCCACTGTGACACCCATACGTCAGCGGTAACACGTCGGAGCGATATATCCGCCCCGGCGAGCAGAGTCGGTTACCGGGACGTTTAAGTCGCTCCGGACCCCCATTGGGGTTCTATATGAGTGTACATGACTACTGGTCCGGGCTCCGCACCTAGACTTGCATATAGCGGTAGTATGAAGGATCCACTATTGCTTCGTTGGTGGGCGCCCTGTCGGGCCACACAAGTTGGAAGTCGCGCTCGAAACCGTGGGACAGGACCACGGAGATAGGAAAGATCCCCGCTGGTGAGACGGGAGTTATAAACCTAAGAAACTTAACCTAATAATAGATATAAGAATTAGAAGGGGAAGAAGAATAAAGCCTCATCAGGCATTGTTAGCAAATCCCGTCATGTTGGCGGACGTGGCAAGAACAAAAACAGCGGGGATGGAGAGGTGAACATATCTGTGATGCGTTCCGCATGCAATGGCGGCCGGCAGAGAGAAATAGTGATGAAAAAGAAGAGAGAACGAAGAGGAGTGGTTGGTGATAGGACGAAAAATGGCCGAAAAGAAGAGCACGAGAGCCACCATTGCACCCCCCGTCCATCATCAGGGTCTAAGGCTTGCAACAGGGGCTTTCCGAACGATTCGGATAGAGAGCCTCTACTGCGAGTCTGGGGAACCATCACTGTATCAGGACGTAATATGTTGTTGTGTTCCTATGGGGTAAAGCTCCGAGCCCAACCTGAGCACAACACATACAAACATTTTCATTCCATGGCTTTAGATTTCCGATACAGATAGGATCCACGGCGACCTCGTCCAGCTGGCGTCCGTTTCCGGGAGGGACTCTCAGAGCTGGACATTAGGCTGTCGAATATAAAGGTAATAGAATACCCGTCTACACCACCATGGATTATGAATCGTCCAAAATTCGACTTAAGTTTGAGCCAGTCTCTTAAGAATTTTACACCCAATTTTATTTATAGACAACGCTTTTATGAAATTTTATCTCAGCTTCCTTATAATAGTATAATTTATATTGACGGATCCCGGGTGAATGATCGTGTGGGTTGCTCCTTCGTTGTCGACGGGCAGGTTTATAAATATAAACTGAGTTTGTATACCAGTGTTTTTACTGCCGAACTTTATGCTATTTACAGAGCTTTGTTATTTTTAATTCGACAACCTCGGGGTAGATTTCTAATCTGCTCCGACTCTTTGAGCGCAATGCAGTCTCTGCAATCATGTTATTGCGATGATTCTCTCATTGTACAAACCCAGGTTCTCTTCCACTCACTCCTATCGTCGGGCTCCGATGTTGGAGTGGTGTGGGTCCCAGGCCATGTTGGAATTCCTGGTAATGAGACAGCAGACGCTGGAGCCAGAGACGCTGCTCTTAATGGCACACTGGTATACTGGCGAGAGAGGTGGCAAGATGTAGTGACTTACATAAGGAACTGTATTCGGAGAGATTGGGAAGAAAATTGGTCTGCACAAGCGGGTAACAAACTACGACCAATTAAAAATACAGTTCGAGAATGGGATTCGTCATCAAGAGCGTCACGGCGAGATGAAGTTATACTTACTCGCTTGAGGATTGGTCACTGTCGTTTGATACATGTGTCACCTATTGTCTGGCGAACCTCCACCGGAATGTGACACTTGTCATGCCCTTCTTACGGTGGAACATTTTTTACTCCACTGTCGCAAATATGATTTGCCTCGACGCCAGTATGCAATACGTCCAACGTTACGTGACGCTCTTGGCAATGATTTTAATTGTGTCAACGCAGTGTTGAGATATTTACGTAACACGGAACTCGACAAGGTGATCTAAGTTTTAATGTCCTTTTAGCCCATTGTTATTTCTTCTCCAGACCCTTTACATCTGGAGATTATTTTAGTTACATTTCTTTTAATACACCTTATTACTCGGACCTGATACATCCGATTTTTAATGATTGTTGTCATAAAACATTGCCACATATTTCTTGTAGCAGTGTTTGTTTTATATTTTATGATTGTCTCACATTATCTTGGGACTACTACATGTTCGTTTTAATGTTATTTTATATCAGGAGTCACCTTGTCCGTCCAATATTAGTGTGTTTTAATGTGTCAAAGTGTTTAGTCAGTGTGAATTTTAGTTATACAATAATGTAATTTCACCACACAAAAAGAAAAATAATAGGCATGGGTGCAAATAGCCATTGATGCTGACGCGCCCTTCAAATTTCACTATCTATCTATCAATGATGGACATCAGTGCCATCATCGAGAAGCAGTGTAGGCTATAGGCCTATTGATATTTAATTATTTTTTTTATTCCTTCTGAAAAATTGTGCTCTCTATTGTCACATAGGAGGTTTCATAAAATCAAGGGCGATATGCCACTCTACTACCCGGCAAAGCGAACTTCCGACGCGGAAAATATGTAGAAAAACACGCTGTGACTGCACCGTATCGTAACCAAAGACGTTATAGAAATATAGTTCCTAACAGGCACATGGTCGACTGACGTACTAGGCCAAGTCGGAAGTTTGCCTTGCCGAGTAAGAAATGTTAGCGTTGCAGACACAGAATTTCAAATCTTACGGAAGATCACTGAACATGCTGGAGTTTGTGCCTGCCCATCAGTAATGTGTCGTTGTAGCAGAGAAATACCGTTTAGAATCACAGTACTTTGAATCCATAAAATAAGTAATGTGGAACCTTACTTCTTGAGATATGTAAGTGCAGCAATTTGTGAAAGGCAAGTTTCCCATCGTACGTAAACATATAGTAATGTACAGGTTCCGACTTCTTCGCCGCATGCAGCTTTGCAGTTTTATCCGTTCCATACAGGAACATAACATCAGTCAGCATCTAGAAAATTAGAAATATTTCTGTACTGTACATAACAGGTAACTGAGTAAATTTCAGTTGTTTGATTGTATCTTGTTATACGCGATGATTCAGAAGGAAACAGCCATTGGTTGAGGGATGATTATATGGGCGGTTCTAAAGGAAAAACATATAGGGTAAACTCATCTAATTCCGTGATAATAAGATTTTATTACTATTATTTCCATATGAAGACACAAAATAATAATGTTTATTACTATAAACATTTGTTCAAACGTCGTAATATGACAATCCGTGACGTAATAACTGATAGCTCTGTTTACGTAGAGAGAAAACAAATTAAAAGCATCACTCACATTTCATTTAATTCCGTGACATTTCACTTAATTCCTTGACAATGTAACCTTCATTCCGTGACACAATAGTGTACATAAAATAAAGACAGAACAATCTTACACTGTGACCTTGAACATTAACATGAACGTAATTACCCTAATTAACGTTATTCATTAATCATACAATCAACTTGAATCATCACGATCAACATCAAAAGTGGCACAACTATCACACATAAAAATGATTGTTGTTATAAAACATTGCCACATATTTCTTGTAGCAGTGTTTGTTTTATATTTTATGATTGTCTCACATTATCTTGGGACTACTACGTGTTCGTTTTAATGTTATTTTATATCAGGAGTCACCTTGTCCGTCCAATATTAGTGTGTTTTAATGTGTCAAAGTTTTTAGTCAGTGTGAATTTTAGTTATACAATAATGTAATTTCACCACATAAAAAGAAAAACAATAGGCATGGGTGCAAATAGCCATTGATGCTGACGCGCCCTTCAAATTTCACTATCTATCTATCCACACATAAAACATCAACATCAGATTCTGCAATTTGACACTTCTCATGGTATGTTTTCCCACAGAATGAGCAAGCAATCCAATTTTCATTATTTCGTTTTTTGACTTCAGCATTATAGGATCCGTTACAAACTCCACAAACACGATATTCATCGTTAGAACTGGCTCGTGATGTGGATGGCTTTCCTTGAGAAGATTTTGTAGATTTCTGTGGTATAGCATCAGCTGGAGATTTGGTTGGTAGCGTAAGGCACTTGGCTCTGATATCTATTTTGCGGTTAACCGTTCTCTTTTCTTTGATGGATCGTATGTGAGTGTTTTCAACAAATCTGTTACAGTCTGACGTCGTTTCTCTTGTGTTCAAACAGGCAACTGAACAGAATCATTTTGTTGTGATGAAACAGACAGCTGAGAAAACTCTTTCTTCTGGAAAGTCACCCTGCGTTTGTTGACTTCCAAGTGTTGGCTTGTCTTTTAACTTGCTAGCTGTAAGGGCTTCATCTGTCAAAGAAGATGGGTTGAATGGTTAAAATCCCGTTTTAGAAAACTCTGAACGGATATTTGTTGATGTCATTGCCTTCTCATATGCCAAACTGAACGACTTTTGCAAGTCAAATCGTGTTGGTGCAACATTGGAGTTCGTCATATGAAAGTTCTCCAACTCATTTCTAAAGCTTGCTTCAAGGGACGATAAACACTGACATCTAATGGTTGCAGAATATGGCTGTTATGAGAGGGGCATGGTGAAGAGGACGATCTTGTTTTCTCTGGCCAAAGCAAACACATCAGGACCTACGTAACTTCCATGTAAGTCCATCAACAAAAGGAAAGGTCTGCTTGGAGGGATGTTCTTCACAAAGTGACGCATCCAATCAAGAAAGAGATCACAATTGATCCACCCATTTGCTGAGAGTCAGATACTTAGTTATCTTTAAGAATCTGGGTAGATAAAGCTTGAGACCAGTTCCTGACTAAAAAATGTCTGAGAGTTCCGAGAATCGAACCCACGTGCGGATCAGAGAACAGAGTGCTGATCCCTATGCGAAGATGGTCATTATTAAATATGTATATCATATGCAAAATTTTCTTCATTTTAATTGGCGTTAATATTCGATTACTTAATATAAATTATCTAATTATAAATAAATATTATATAATTAATTAATATAGATGACAACTAGTCGTATAGGCCATATGACTTTCATTTAACGAGTTTTCATTTTCTGTTCACTTAATTCCGTGATACAGTAAGGCAGCCAAATGTTAAAAATCCTTAAGAAATTGTGCAGACAACTTAAGGTTTGTAGACTAAATTATATAAGTTAACTGACAACTGTGTACACATTCTAAATCTTCAAAGCAATCTCTATAGAAATATATATTTATACACACGTATAATTATGCACATACCTGTTTTTTTTAAACTTATTTTAGGATGCGATACCAGGACAACTCAAACCAAGCTTCTTAGCAAGGGCGCACTATTAAATGACTTCCTTTTAGCAGTGCACTTGTTCCCAGAAGCCCAAATTTCTTGAGACGGTAGCTGATTAGTGCTACTATCCATTGAACAAACTACTAACAATTTATCATGTACACATAATTCAGTGATATTCATTATATTCAGTATAACGGAATTACATGAGTCACGGAATTAGATGAGTTTACCCTACTGGTACCTTATTCTGAACGGTTTTGAAGAAAATCGAAACCAAGAGTAACGGGAACTACGCAGACGATAGTAAATTAAGAGATCGTTGCCTGTATGTTGTGTTTAATTGTCAGTTTCTCTTTACGTAACATACTTAAAAATGCCACCGCCAACCTTGATGTGCTTTACAGCTCGTTTAGCCAGATGTTGTGTTGCTAATTTGAGTTTGTGCGAACATTCCTTAACGTAATTACAAACATTTAAAACGTCGGCAAGTAATTGTTTCCATTTTGCGCGTGTAAAAAGAGAGAAAACTGGATAATTTCTTTTCTGCAGTGCTTTCCGGACGCAGAACATGTTCGAGGAAATCCGAATGTCTGGTAACCCTATTCTTAGTAGTCTGGAGATAACCTTCAGCAGTCGAATGAGTCAGACACTAGGCGGAGTACAAACTGCAGAGCTTGCGGATGTGGTGTGTGTACGACGCCGCACAATGAAATAGCTCTGACGGGAAGTAGATGCATGGAGGCCGCGGTACTGACTATATAGTAAAATAGTAGTAGGCGATAAGCAGCTTATACGACTGTCCCAAGGTTTCTGCGTCCACAAGTTGTGAATCATGGAGGAAGACGAATTACGAGAACGTCAGAATTGAAAGAAGATACATACCACAGTCTAGTATATACAGTCACGAAGCTGGAGTTTATGAGTGTACTAGGAACAATAGACTGTGCAGATACTATGTCGCATTGTCTGTAATGTGGCGATAGTAGCGATCCTAGTGGTTAGCAACTATGTATGGATGCATATTTACTACGTATTGAGCTTCGTGACTACTGCGTGTTCAGTTCAAAGTGTGTCATGGCTCGCCGTATGCCGTCATGTGGCTAGCCGATGAGCCTAGGGAATTCAATCTTCCTACACTTCCGCAAAGGCGTATTACCTATGTGCCATAGAAGTTGCCTAGCAAGTACGGCGTTCATTCTGAAGAGTACGTACCGATACGTACGGTAACGCTGGTAGTGGCAGGAATGTGAACTGTTTGGAAACACGTACTGAGGTGAGTTTTTTTCTTACTATCGGGATATGGCGAGAGGGTTAAGACGATTACTTATGTATTTGTTGACATTAACTTGGACGGTCAACATGGACACGGAACATTTGATTTGTGTTGTGGAATGTTGCGGTACGCAACCGATGATAACAAATACCCTGCGTACGACTTGCCCGCGCAAAACACAGTTCGAAAGAGGTTATGGTAGCACACAGACTTTACAGACCGCCATCTGTTGGTACGACGTTCAAGTTATACCGTAAGCGTTCTCAAGTTCAGATTGAACGCCTTAAATAATAGGCAACTTCTCTGACACAAAAGCTGAAACTCGCTTCAAATCGCTGACTCAACAGTGAAGTCATGACACACTTTGAAATGAACACCCAGTATATACTAGACTGTGATACGAGGGGCTCACAACCAGAGTGGACCAAGTCCACCAGTGATCAGTTTGTGGATAAATACAATCTTGGATGAAGAAAACTTAGATTTATTCATTGCCATAACAAAGTCCATAACTCATTTGTTACTCCACAGAGGGCAGCATTTCCTATCGAAGGTGAATGTTGCTAAGCGTGAGCCATGAACTTTAAGACTCAATATCTCAGAACTATTCCAGATGGACTTGGTCCACTCTGGTTGTGAACCCCGCATATATACTATCTTGTTTCGCAACAGCCTTCCGCGCAGGCCGAGAGTGTCACATAAACGCAACCGTGAGGATGGATAGGTCTAAACAACGGCTTCACACCTAACAGCCTAACACAAAAGTGGGCATTCGTGTGCATCTGCACAGAGAGTGCATGCATTAATGGGGAAATGGTAGGAGAAAGTTAAAAGCCGGGCGATAACGCGTCGTTGCAGGTAAAATTGGGGTTGAGAGGAAATGTCTGTGTGAGCTCCAAGCCTATTGGCCACTTGTCTCACTTCGATATTAGCCTTCCTATAAAAAGGAACTTTAATGAATTTTGAAGGAAAACGCCGAAAATTTGTGTGTGTGTGTGGGGGGGGGGGATTAAATCCGTGGCCCATTTCTTTTAGGGCTGATTCCTACATTTGTCTTAGCGGCTTATGAAAACCCTGTAAAACCACAGGCAATAAGAGTTGTTTCAATTTAGGACACCAGCCAATTGGATGTTAGATTACTCTAATAAAATATTGCCCGATTAGCCCTGAAGGCATAATGTAGGGAAAGGTGTGTATTATTGTGGAATAATATTGTAAATTTGTGTGAATTAATAACTGTGAATCATGTTTGTAACTTATATGTTTCATATTCTGTGTAACTGTATTATTGTAAATGTATAAGTTATTCCTAAGGATTTTGGTGACTACGTACAAACTATCTTCCCTTCACTCATGCGTTACCCTCTCACCCCTTTGTGTTATTTTTGGACTCTGTAGGGTTGCGTTCCCTAAAATATTACTATATATGATCATGTGGAACTACAACGTCTATCGTAGTGCACGTAACTACAATCCCTAAACATTACCGTGTATGGTCATGTTTAGACATGGACTTGCATTCTGACAACGCCCCAAACCTCTCCTATATAATACAAGTCAACACAACCCTCAGGGCTTTCACTCGTTAGTTGTTGTGCAGTCTACACACCTTCAATAACTGCATTACTACTACATCAATATACCACATTCGACGGCTTCTTCTTATTCTCAAGACTTAGGTCTTGGGCGAACCCTACTCAATTCCTATACGTTTCAAGTGTGGTCAACTCTACCTTACACCACATTATTTTACCTAGAGTTATAAGGGATCTGTGTGCCTGGCTTAGAGATTGGTTGGTGGTAGGATATGTTTGCTGTCATTCTGAATATAAGGCGTTCAGAGCTAAAGTGGATCAAGTTCATGAGACGTAGTTTTGAGATAATAGGACTTAAAATTAACTTGCTCCAGTGGATTAATTTCAATAGCAATCATTTTATTGCTCCATTCTTAAATTCTATATTTATAAAATATAAACAATTGTGATGTTAATTGTTGCGACGATTTGGTGACTTGATCCACTATGACTCAGAACATCATGAACAAATAATCTAAGCCAAAAGTGACGGGAGTCACCTACCGACGAATGCTTGGAATTAAGACTTTATCACTTACTGCTCGGAAAAGATCTAACCAGATAATCAGAAAATGAATTTAGCTCACATGAAAATTTGTGACTTGATCCACTTTAGCTCTGAACGCCTCATAAGTGATTCAGTTGCTGATGGCAACATCCATCGCGCTGGATGCCGAGTTACCCAGGAAACCGAGTCGCAATTTGTATACGTATGGATGAATACGGTGAAAATGAAACTAACGAATTTACTATTAATATTTATATTAATCGCCAATAACAATTTGTAAATCACTGTGGAAACGTTTTATTCGAATAGTTTTATTAATAAAGTGTTAATTACCAAAAACAAAATGTAAGCGCATTTATTAGGAAGCGTACGGAAACTGAATGCGGAAAATGTTTACCGCAATCAATGCAGAAAAGCTTACTTTTAGTGCCAGTTTTCTGGTCGGAAATGCTGTCTTTCCACACATTCGTAAAAACTGCTAATACGGTCACAGTTATATTCCAAATGCCATGTTTTTCCTACACACGAACCTTTTACTTTTGCATAATAATCTCCAATTTTTTAGCTCCGAACAGTACATTCTTCCTTGATTCATTTTCTTTCTGGCTTCTTTTTTAGATTATTGTACGTTTTTGCTCACGATGGAAGTTCTTGTCAAACAGTTGAACATCATTTCCACCAGTCATAGCCTTTTCACATCCACAGCTCTCTGGTATTTATCGATTAATAAGGAAGCTTCGGACTCTAATGATATTACTTTCAGTTTTATTGTCTTACTTAGTCTTGTAAAATATACACTAATATTTATTAGAACTTTGTTATTTTTGGGGGGGGGGGGACTGAAATGTGTATAGCGTTATGTTCCATAACTTAATCGAGTTAAGTTTGTAATAACATCGGACCCGTATCTTTGTGAAATACGGTCCAGAAGTAAATGAGGACTAACAAAAAGAATAGGTGCAACACATTTGGTACAAATTCTTTACCATTAAACTCTGGATCTCTTAATTCAGTCTACTTACGTCAATTGTGCCGTTCGTGACTGTATTGTTGCCGTAGTATGTGGTTTTGATCTTGCGACATAATTCATCTTTATAGTCTTGGCTTTTTGACCCTTGATACTTTTCTAGTTGATGAGCTATGTACTCGTCGAGCTTATCCTCAGAGGGTACGGGAACCTTACCTGTAGAGGTAATAAATCAATCAGTCAAGAACAGATCAATTTACAGGAATATAATGATATGGAAAACATGAATGTCAAGTCTCTAAGCTACGGTATGTCTCTAAAGTATACTCTAAGCTTGCAAAAATATAATAATGCGGCAAAGGAACGAGCCGTATCGGAAACAAGTTTGCTGCTCAGGTTTGTTATCAGTTCGTATTACATTACAGACCTACCAACTTTGATGCATAATGCGCGAGACACCCGTAATTACGTCACGACTTCCGCTCTCCCGCAGTGGCGCGATAATGAAAGGCGATCGCTTAACTTTATTATTATTATTATTATTATTATTATTATTATTATTATTATTATTATTATTATTATTATTATTATTATTATAGTAAAATGTTTTCACTGTAGGACCTTCAAAGTATAGTTTAAAGTGTACACTCCAATGCGATTCTTTGGTCTTTTTTTAATTTAAAGTCTAGTGTTTAACCATGGACCAAAAGAACAGAAATGGAATATTTTTCCTGCATAAAATTATCACTCGTACATTTCGAAGGCTGTGGTGTTATTTCAGATAAAAAGTGACATATTTTAATTCACTTTATTAGTTACGGTGAAGTTTATTACCATTATTATTATTATTATTATTATTATTATTATTATTATTATTATTATTATTACATCAGCTGTTTGTCTATGCGGATGACGTGAATATGTTAGGAGAAAATCCACAAACGATTAGGAAAAATACGGAAATTTTACTTTAAGCAAGTAAAGAGATAGGTTTGGAAGTAAATCCCGGAAAGACAAAGTATATGATTGTCTCGTGACGAGAATATTGTACGAAATGGAAATATAAAAATTGGAAATTTATCCTTTGAAGACGTGGAAAAATTCAAATACCTGGGAGCAACAGTAACAAATGTAAATGACACTCGGGAAGAAATTAAACACGGAATAAATATGGGAAATGCCTGTTATTATTCGGTTCAGAAGCTTTTATCATCCAGTCTGCTATCAAAAAATCTGAAAGAATTTATAAAACAGTTAGGGTATATTACCGGTTGTTCTTTACGGTTGTGAAACTTGGACTATTTTGAGAGAGGAACATAGGTTAAGAGTGTTTGAGAATAAGGTGCTTAGGAAAATATTTGGGGCTAAGAGGGATGAAGTTACAGGAGAATGGAGAAAGTTACACAACACAAAACTGCACGCATTGTATTCTTCACCTGACATAATTAGGAACATTAAATGCAAACGTTTGAAATGGGCAGGGCATGTAGCACGTATGGGCGAATCCAGAAATGCATATAGTGTGTGAGTTGGAAGGCCGGAGGGAAAAAGATCTTTGGGGATGCCGAGACGTAGATGGGAAGATATTAAAATGGATTTGAGGGAGGTGGGATATGATGATAGAGGAAGTTGTTTTGTTTCCCTATCAGGTTACCTGAGATGGACTTTACCTGTGGTCTGTTTCATAAAAGTTCACTATAGTATGTACTGTACTAGTAAATCTTGGTTATTACTAGACTAATTTTCTGGGTTGTGTTTCGTATAACTACTGGAATTAAATAAATAATAATTAGTACAGTAAATTTCATCCTACTATGGTGTTTACTAACTACACTATGTTTTAATAATGATCTTGAATTTCGCTGTGCTCGTGTTTTGCACAAGCGAGGAAATGCATTCATTAAATTCTATGACAATTTACAATTACATTTCGGTCACAAAAATTTGTAGTGGAAGAACTTGAGAGCCGGCCTGGCCTGGATGGTGCAGTCGGCAGAGTGCTGGCCTTCTGTGCCCAAGGTTGCGAGTTCGATCCCGGCCCAGGTGCATGGCATTTAAGTGTGCTTAAATGCGACAGGCTCATGTCTGTAGATTTACTGGCATGTAAAAACTCCTAAGGGATAAAATTCCGGCACAACGGCAACGCTGATGTAACCTCCACAGTTGCGATCGTCGTTAAATAAAATTAATAATAATAATAATAATAATAATAATAATAATAATAATAATAATAATAGAACTTGAGCAAGATTAGATCCTCAGTTACAACCAGAAACAAAACGAAATCATGCTCTGAATTCAAAGTTCATGATCCTCCTCATATAAATTGAGACTCATCTTTTTTATTTGCGAAACAGTTGAAAATCAACTGGTTTACACACGAATTTCATTCTTATTTCACATATTTTACTGCAAATATCAGTTAGTAAAGTTAGTTTAAAAGTTCTTAAGTTAATTTTATGCATCTGACGTAGAAACTGATCTCGAGTTGTTTGCTAATGTTGAGTTAAAAATAACCTATAAATAATTTGTGAACTTGATATAGATCTAATTGGGTCTAAAAGAACTTCAGGAGGAAAAAGTCTTGGCTTGAAGTTACTTACAACTGTTCTATAAAATAAAGAAAGTACAAGCATCTTACTCATGAAAAGAGCTGCTTCATATTTATTCGTTCCCATGATTGTCCGCACATTATGACTCTTGCCTGCATTCATTATCTCCCATGGACGTTCTTCTAAAAAGGTGTCTTCGTCATTCTTACTGGCACTCTCGATTGTTGGCGCGAAGTTCATCTGAAAATAAGGTTTTCAAATATAATAAAATATTCATTACGTCCAAAAAGAAATTGCATTTAAAAGGTGATTACTAGTGTCAGGGATGAAATTATAGAGTGCGTCAAGAGATGTGACTATATCCACTTTTCGACTCAATTTAAAATAAACCTCAATTGAAAAGGCCATCCTTATTCACTCCACAGGTTGGGTCAACTGTAAGATTACCATATGTCTGAGATTGGAGTAGTGTGGAGTCCGGGTCATGTTGGCATTCCTGGAAACGAGGCAGCGGATGCTGCAGCAAGGGACGGTGCCATGAATGGGTCTGAGGTGTATTGGCGTGAGAGGTGGCAAGATATTCAAAATTACCTTAAACATAGGTATGTTATGGTGGCAATGGGAAGGAGAATGGTCTGCATAAGAGGGAAATAAATTACAAAGAATAAAGAATACTGTTCGCGTTTGGGATTCGTCCACAAGAGCGTCACGACACAAAGAAGTTTTACTCACCCGTATGAGGATTGGCCACTGTCATCTGACACATAGCCATCTGCTACGTGGTGAGCCTCAGCCGGAGTGTGTTATATGCCATATTCCACTTACATTTTTTATTACAGTGTAGAAAATATGACCGTGTCCGTCGGCAGTATGGAATTCGGCCGACTCTAAGTGACGCTCTTGGAAATGATTTTAATTGTACAAATGCAGTTCTGAGATTTTTATCGAATACAGGACTTGACAGGGTGATTTAGTTTATTGATCCGTTTTACTTATCCTCCGGACCCTTTACATCCGGAGGTTACATTCGTTGTTCTATATGTGTTTTTAACGCACTTGACATTTGGACCTTTTACATCCGAGCATTTTAGAAATGCGCCAGATAATTTATTTCTGGTGGCATATCTTTTATTATTTCTTTTTAAATACCAGCTAAGGTCTGTGATCTCCTCACTGTTATGTTTTTAATGCATCACCCTTTTGAAACTACATTTGTTTGCCTCGTTTTAACCGTGACAACGCTTTTTAGTTCTTTTAAGTATTCAGATTATTGTACTGTGTTTCTGTTTTGTGAAGAATTTTTAGATAAGAGCGCAAATAGCCATAGTAGCTGACGCGCCCTTTTCAAACCCTACTAACTAACTAGGTAATTTAAAATCCGTAGGTAGGTAGTTTACGTAGGTAATTTAAAATCCGAAACAAATAATTTAAGCAGTATGAAATCTTCCTATTGATTTAAATTTTCGTCGTCATTATGCATGGACGTAGGTGAGTTAGTGAATTACCTCGAAGCTCAGAACACCGACGAGTTTTTCTTCAGATTGTTTCATGAGGCAGTCGTATAGTTCCGTATCACCAGTTTGATTGCAACCAAAAGAATTTCCTAATTCAAAGGTGGCTTTTCGTATTTCCTCAGGTTCCTTGAAGGCCCACGGATCCAGAGCTGAACCACTTTGCATAATAGCTCCATGAAATAGACCTGAAATATATAAGGTGATTTCAGAATCTTTGTTACTATAGTCGAAAAATGAATTGATAAAAATTATATGATTCAAAAGGGAAAAGTGAGAACCAATATCTTACCTGATAAACTCAACATAGTTACCATCACTACCTTTCTCTACCCATTTTCATTGCAAACCATTAATCTTAGTTCTGTTTAGATAACGATGAGATGGAATGACAAAGAATTAATAAAATCTACGATGTCAGATTACATTCCTAACACTACATCGGTTTTTATTAAAGAATGAAATAGGAAACGTGCATTGAATTTTATTAAAGTAGAGCAGTCTTGGTGCATAGTCAAAGGTATACCTTATGCCACGGACGCGCAAAAGTGACTCGTGCAACTTAGCAGTGACGTAATGTCTCCCACTACTGCTATCCATGACATTAGTTTTTTTATTTTTTATTTTATTGGGTTATTTTATGACGCTGTATCAACATCTAGGTTATTTAGCGTCTGAATGAAATGAAGGTGATAATGCCGGTGAAATGAGTCCGGGGTCCAGCACCGAAAGTTACCCAGCATTTGCTCGTATTGGGTTGAGGGAAAACCCCGGAAAAAACCTCAACCAGGTAACTTGTCCCGACCGGGATTCGAACCCGGGCCACCTGGTTTCGCGGCCAGACGCGCTGACCGTTACTCCACAGGTGTGGACTCCATGACATTAGTATGACTTGAAGTGAGTAATATGAGTACAGTGAGGGACAGGCCGAGAGAGGGATGTTATTTCCTTTATTGACTACAGCACGCTTGCACAACTTACCCGAGCGAGGGGAAATTAATAGATGTTACATTACGTCACAGCGATGGATGGGGGACTTAAGCTCTTCTCCTCACTCGAGTGAGTTGCACAAGTATGCCGTGTACCATCTTTAGACTTATTAATGGGAGACATAGGTAAAAATGCAAGACTTGAGAAAATCATAATGTTTTCTAATGTGTGGCGCCTAGAGCTACGAAATTTTGCAAAATAATTTGTAATTCTGTGGTAGTGGTCCTTGATTTTTTTTCAGACTTCTTATATATCCAGTTTTTAATTTTTTATTAAACATCATGTATTACTTTGCATATGTATCTTTTTTATGAAACCTGATTAATGAAATAATCTGAAATATTTTATGCTTAATAAGATAATGCATATAACATACTATACAGGGACGTTTTTATATAACATTTTTAGTTTTGTTAAAAAGTTAGATACAAATTATTCTTTGTAATGTAAAAAATGAAAGAGATATTTCACAATTCTTCTGGTAGATACAGTAAATTTACTCAGTAAATTTAAGGTGCAAAGTTTCATCCAGTTACTTCAAATGGTTTGTGAGGAAACGATACTTAAGTATTGAAAAATCTGTTAAGGGAAAATGTAGACAAAGTTAAACACTACCACCGTGTACCGAATACGGGTTACCTATGCTGAAATAAACAGAATGTCTCTCACCTTCAGACATAGGAGACAGCAGATGATAATGTACACTTGCTCCCCCTGCGCTTTCGCCAAAAATAGTCACCCTCGTAGAATCCCCACCAAAACTGGCAATGTTGTTCTGTACCCACTTCAGACCCATGACTTGATCTTTCATTCCGATATTACCAGAAACCCCAGCGGCAGGGAGGTTAATGAAACCTGGCAAAATATAAGAAATACATACAAATATAGGTTTATAGTGTCCGAAAATGATGTGACAGATTTCGAATACCACTTTTCTCAGCATTAATGCATATATATCAATATAATTTCAATACAAGACGCGTTAAGAAAATTTGTTTCACTAAGGGCCGTATTCATAAACGAGACTTTGGATGAAGACTAACCAAAGTCGATTTACTTAGTAAAGTTTAACTTTGTTAAAAGTCCTATTCATAGACAATACTTCTGAGACTTTGACTTCGACTTCGGTAAATCGATATTTGACGATCTTTTTCTAATGTTGGCAATCACAATCACTGCCTTTTAAACGAATTAAATTAATAGATAGTTGAAATAAAGTAGGCATTGCCACAATCAAAGCCGTCTTTTGAGCCACAAATCAATGAAACAATTGAACATTGGTACATGTTAGGCGATTGTCAGCCGTTCTTGCAGCTTTATTACAAGAATAATTATTTAATTGTAAAATAATTTTATTCTGAAGATATTGAAGATAAGAAGACGTCACTAATGACAGACTATAAAAGAGACATATTATCCTGCTGACAGTTGGCAGAGTTACTCCATGCATGACTGCAGAAACTACTTGAAAATTGTCTGAAATCAATATGCAGAAAACATTATGATGGTAGAATTATAAAGTATCTGTATATCCAACCGTATAACCTATTCTCTATAGAATTAAATAGTCAAATCAATATTAAGCCACCAATTCTTACCTGAAGCATAAAATCACGATGATATAAGAAGTTGTAGGCCTATTATTGGTGGAACAGATAATCCTCTTTTACTATTATTCATCAATGAATGTCGAAACTTGACGAGGATAACTAATATGGTTTGTTTATCAAATCTGTACCTTGATTTGAATTTATTATCTACACCTAATAATACGCTAAGGAACATGAACATCTTTAATAATCTCCTAGATATCCTCAATATTCTCGGTAATTTCAACAATTTCTCAAATATCAGCAATTTTCCTTATGTCCATGAACGAAAGTCAAAGTCAAAGTCTAGATTTTCGGCGACTTCGAAGTAAAATCACGATTGAAGTTTACTTTTGTCAAAGTGTCGACTGTGAATAGCAAAATGGCGACTTTGTACGTTCCAAAGTCAACTTTGGTGCGTTCCAAAGTCAACTTTAGTGCAAAGTTTCGTCTATGAATACGACCCTTAATGAACGTCAGTATTTGGTTCCCTTCAGGCTCGCACAATGCTAATTTGATATCACGTTAAGCGCGAAACATTATGTATGTATGTATATATATATATATATATATATATATATATATATATATATATATATATATATGAGATGGAATTGCTTCCACAACTCGTATTATGCAAGTCTTCGTATCTTGCAGAGATTTCGTACACTTGAACCTTCAAATAACCCCATAGGAAGAAGTCTTTACCGAAAACTCCGAGACGATACTGGAGTGTTACTACGACAACGTCCTCTTCCATCAGATAATCTGGTCCCTGCATCATTGCTCCTCCGCTTCCCAGTTTGAAAGCGCCCCCGTGTATCCACACCATCACTGCCCGTGGGCTGCTCGTATTGTCTGCCAACTGTAAGAGAGAACGCGCAAAGAATTTTATACTGCAACCTGCTTATACTGTGTTGCAAGAACGTAGGTCTGTGTTAATTAACGCTTAATGGTTACTGGATTGCCCAGGTCTAAGTCAAATCAGGCATCACTATCTCGGGAATCACTTTAAGTTCAGGAAATTCAACGCATTAGCATCGCAAGAATGGTATAAAAAGTGCTCGCGTTTTATTAATATCCAGCCGGCATCAAAGATGACGCTTTTCTTTGAAAAAGTAGGATAAGAGTTTGTTTATTACTTAGGCCTTCTCAGATGCCGCTCCAGTTACAAGAAGCAGTAACACACGACTACTAATGATGCATTAGCGATTAGCATTTTTATTCGACGTGCCAATATCAACTCCATGTGGCGTACAAAACATCGTTGCCATTATCTCGAGTTTCCCGTGAGTTGAAATTAATATACCGTTAATGGTAATTGTAACTATACTCCGTGTCAGACCAGCAAGTTACTGCAGGCTTTATTGGACAACAAACCCTCACACCATAGCCACAGCCAAACAATCAGTAACAATAGTATTGTCCAGGAGTGTGGGGGAGGGCAAGTACGACAGAGCATACTGGCTCCTTGTGTATACTATCCATTCTAAAAATGTTTTCTTTTACATCACGCACACAATTTAACTCTGGACTGCTCACCCTATTTTGGACTCATTACTGCTCACCTGGGGTATGTTGTCACCCCACGACTTTTCTCTCCTCCTTCCCTCGACTACAAGTAATTAAAACGTTTGTCGTTCAATAGCCCAAGCTATTATTAGATTATTATACTAAACTACAGAAGAAAATGAAGTCATCTGGGATGACACGTCACGAAAGTACAAATACACGTTTAACACCATAGTAATTTCATCGGAATCCAATATTCTTTTCCGGGTTCGCAATTTTTGAAGCATTCTGGCGACTTGTCCATTGTTTCAGTACGACAAGAAAGAGCAAACTAATTGAAGGCACTACACTGACTTATTCTTGCACAGCGATTTGAAGCTGAACTAAACTAAACTAAAAACTAATTGCATATAAAAAACACGCAATATTTACACAAACTACAACAGCGAATAGATTGGCAATCAACACTTTCAAACAGGATAGTAATATGTTTGCACTAGCCCAGCGACAAGCGGTAACTGTCAATCAAGACGCGGTGGTGATTTAAAGCTTATAATTCTGTACCTGCTGAGTTGCAAAATACAAAGGTCCTTTAAATATTTCTTCGAAGAGCTATTGTTACATGAGCAACATAGTTCCCTATTTCAAATACACAGTAACTTACTGGTCTGACACGGAGTGTAGGAACGATCTTTACAGCGAAAACGTGACAACAACGCTTGACATTGCAAGTTTTGATGCTTGTCTTCCGAGTGGGTGGTAAATAAACGTGCCGACTAAAGGTACGGTCAGACGTCGCTACTTTTGCTGCGCAACTTTTGTACTGCAGCTGCAAAAGTTGCGTGTCGTGTTCACACGTAAGCCAAAAGTAGCGCGCTGCACGCTACTTTTCGTGCTGCGCAACCCGAGTGCAGCAAAAGTTGCAACTGGAGGTTGCGAGTCTGTTCACACACAAAGCGCTACTTTTGCAGCCGCAGTCATGCTGCAGGTTTCCATCTCCGTGTTGACTTCTCAATATACATTTTGTGGTTATGTTCGCATTATTAAGAAACTCATTCGAAAGCTTACTTATCTATTATTTGCTTTTCTGCCATAACTAGTATTCAGAAATTGGCATTATTTTTTACTATCAAGCTTTTAAAAACGCCTATATACTTAAATGATAACCAACAGCATATTCACGAAATCAATGTTGGCAACCCTCCTGTTTGAAACTACGCTACAGAAAATTAAAAAAAAATAATTATATCGTCAGCAAATATGCTCAGACTGTGTTGTGCATTTAATGACTGTTACAAATAATATATTTTTATCACATCTAAACATTAAAATACATCCAAACAATAAAAGTATCACTGGCCCATATGGGTGGCAACACTGGTCGCAACCGCAGTAAAAGTTTCAATAAAACCGATGTCAAAAATGCTGCGGCTGCAACCCTGAGAACCCTGTTCACACGTCGCTACTTTTAAGCTTCGCGCATCATGAAAAAGTAGCGAGCAGCAGGTTCGGCAGCCGCTACTTTTCTTGTTGCACCGTTGTTCACACGTCGCAGTACGAGAGTTGCGCAGTTTTTTGTACTGCATCGCTGCAAAAGTAGCGACGTGTGACCGTACCTTAACATATATTGCAACCTTCTGGGTTAATTTCAAGTTATGGAGTGCATAATGGTTAATTTGTGCACAACTGCTGCTAAAACTATTTTGACTTCTAATGTCTATATTACCTCTGATACACATTCTGGTTGAATGTATGTGCGTCTGTTATCAGGCAGTACATCTCACTTGATGATATGTGTCAGAGGAAAAACAATTGTTTGTATGCATCTGAAGCCTGTTTAGTGTAATATGTGTCTAGTCAGTGACGTATGCAATGCAGGGGGAAAGAAACTGGCTATCCTCATTATCTCCTGGCTTAGTTACCTCATGAATGATGCCTTATTGGTGTCACTTAGGTTCAAACCTGTCTTCGGATAGTTGACTAAACAACAAGAATAATTTGTATATTCAACCTGCACTAATAGAAAAAAAATGAAAGGAGTTGCTTGAACGATTTGTTATACTGACGTCATTCTATTTTGGTCGCTTTATTGCTTACGCGATAAAGTCAACTTGTGAACGAGTTCATTCCTACACACAAGGGGAATCCGCATATATAAAGTACCATCCTAATATGGGGTGGGGAATCTTCTCGACTCCTGCACTGCGAAATGACACAGTTCATTTCAATGTGCAGATTTACACCAGCCATTCCTACCTCGTCCCGTCCCGTGATCACTTTGATCACATTTCCATCCCCTCGCGTTACGTCCATTTTCGGTTTTTCCCCTTCAAAATTTTCTAGAACTCCTTCAGTGTAGCAGCGTAATCTGGAGTGAGACTAGTGGCCAACAGGCTTGGAGCTCACATAATTAGTTTCTTACAGCCCCGAACCCCTTGCAAGGACGCGTTTTGCGTATCTTTTAAATTTGTCCTCCAATTCTCCTCTTTCAATTCAATTCAAGTCAATTCAAGGGTGTTGCTTGATACTGAGTACCTCAGAATCTCAGCTATTTGACTCTGTTGTCGTATGGAAACCTGACAAACCACAAGGGAACAAGCAACAACATTTTTTGTAAGTAGGTCGCCATATTCCTGTGTGAGAAACCGCCTCGGGGAGTCAAAGAAAGAAATTCATAACTCGAAAAAGTTTGTTGGTTGTGTCGTCTATATAATATAAAGGAAGACTAGACATAAAAAAGCTTAAGTGTCAATATCTTTGAAAATCAGTTTATATATATATAAAAAAAAAAGAGTATGTCCCGGCTCAATCCACCAAGAAAAAAAGAATGCGTAACATTGCAATTTTATTTAGAACCTAACTTCTCCCATAGGTGTGCAAAATGTATGGTATTAGGCGTACATCACTAGTTGCACAAGAAAACTCTGTTTTGTAGAGTTTTTCTGTGTGGCACTTACAGCCGTTTTCATACTGAGTCTTCAGATATAAAAGACAATTTTTGTTTTTAACAAATATTTACGCTCATGTTAAGGTAATATGAAATCCGCGCTTTGGCATAATCCCATTTTTAAGGATAGCAGGAAGCCTTAGTAATTCAACATGACCACTTCTCTATTATGCGGCATGACGGAGAGCCCCAATATTAGGGCATGTACATTTTTTTATATAAAGGCTTATTAAATGCAAGTGGAGCTTCCAAATCGACATGCTTCAATCTGAATTTTCATCCTTACCCGAAGATGATATTTAAAAAAACAGACAAAAAGTGAGCTATTGAAATGTTGAGATTAAATCATTCTACGGTCGGGATTTGAACCTGTGACTTCTACTCTGGGCAGCAACCGTTCACATTCATTACAGACATTGTTTAGTGTAATATTTGAAATTGTTGTAGTTACATGTAGGGGTGCTTTACCTTAGAATGCATCGTTGTTAAAATCAGAGTAGGCCTACCATCTACAAGCCGCACAGGAAATGGAATTCCTCATATTTCGTAAAATTGCTGTAAAACATCACATGAAGGGAAGGGAGATGACAACATATAATTCACCTGAGTTACAGGACGTAGGCCTATACTGTTTTCGCTGTAAGAAAAATCCTAATGTAAACATAAGCACGTTGCTGTCATACCCGTGATTGGCTCCCAGTCGAAACACTCACATGACGCAGGAAAATATAGTTCGTATTTGGAAACCACAATCTTGTATTATTTGAAAATAAAAAATTGAATTCTAGTTGTTAAATACGATGAAACATTTAACTTCACTCATGTGTAAAACGCTATGTAAAAGAAAAGCTACTTTTATATTTTTTTATGTACTATGAACGCGGATGAATACCAACAGTAATACCGAGGTAGTCTGTTCTTGTAACAAGCTGGCGTCACTTGAGCTTGTAGTTGTTCACATAAGCTAGTATTGAAGTATGGCTTCTGTATCCTTAACTGTCCATTGTGAAGACATAAGACTTAAAAATAATTTAATTGCAGTAATTATAAAGTAAATGTTTCCTAAACAAATGAATGCATAGTAGTGAGGTTAGGCCTACTTGACGATTAACGGGAAATGTTTAACATGAAACAGAATGTACAACAGTAGGTGGGAACACGTACTGAGAATCTATGGCGCCAAACAGTGGCAAATGAAGCCTCACTTCAGTCACGTGCTATTGTTTACATTAGGATTTTTCTTACAGCGAAAAGATTATAAATAAGGTTCTGCATTAGCAAGCAATGTCTCAGATTTAATTGACTTGCGAAATTTTTCTTTAAACTGGAATTCTTGAAAATCAATATTTTTAATCCTAGTCCTAAATGGTCCCCGTCTGCGTATGAATTCTCCAATATCACTATTTGAATATGAAGTCATATTACGTTATAAATGTTATTATTTCTGCACTTTTACGGAAAGTTACCAAGCACAAAATATAGGTAGAAAACGTGCTCGCGATTGTGTTTTACTAATGACAAATTTTATGCGACAATTCATTGGTAAAGCAAATTAAACTGTTAGTATTCACTAGTGTTTATCACTAGTTATGACAATTAATACAATTTATGCAATGGAAATTACTTTTTTAACTTATTTCTAATCTGTCGCTAGTAAAGTTACTAATTTTGTTTAATGCAATATCCCCTTACGTGCTTGATGGAGTTAGTCGATGATCTTGTTGAAAAGTCGACATATTGGTCAGCGAGTCTCTCAAGAAACTCCGAAGGCAAATTGTAGTGAACATTGTACGAACATTTCAACATCTATCAATTGCTTAGTAATGGCAATAAGTTACGTCACATTCTTATGTCAATTGTTTAGCAATGACGTTACGTTATGTCACAATATTCTGACCTAATTACTTAGCAACGGATCATTCAGATCAAATGCAGTAACTCCATTGTAAATACTTGTACAGAATAAATGTGGTATCATATCCAATAGAGAAATAAAGGAAAAATAATAATTAATAAATTGGTGATCCTATTTTATTGTGAATAAAACTCTTAAATTTCGGTTTAAAAAGTTGCTTAATTTTTATGTTATTTCGAAACAAAATAAAAATCGGGGTTATTTCACATTTCACGACTGTTTGACTGTCGTCGTGTAAAATATGTCAGATACCTATCGTATATTCCTATAAAGACTAGAAGTTTGGAACATCAAAGGAATCTTAAGATTCTTTGTACATTTTAATAATACTTACAGTTTTCTATCGCCACTTACATGCGTAGAGAAATGTGTGTCAATCCTCCATTCTGTACTTTAATTTTTTTTTTAACCTTGGGGATTTAGTGAAGTGAATGAATTTTTAATGGCAGGCAGAATAACTATCTCATGCCCCCATGTTTTAAATTGCTACCAGTGCACTTCATTAGAACCAGGTACCCAGCTTCGAAGCCGTTAGCCCTGTGAACTTACAATATATTTATGTTCCCCTATTATCATAATTCAGTGTTGTTATCTAAGAAATTAGCAAGTTTTTTGTGATAGTAGAAGAGAAAGAGTGGGGGAAGGGAAGTGGTCCGTGGCCCATTTCACTTTAAAGTCACTCAAAATCCGATTTAAATATTACATTCAAAATTCTGTATTGAAATGAGATTTGAATATTAGTATGTCTAAAATGTTGTACATATATATATATATATATACACATACATACAATATATTAGGACACCTTAGGGTGGGGTTCTTCCGTTTCCCATCATCATTATCATCATTGTTCCACCAGTACTTCACAGTCATACTCACTCTGAGAGGTCCCGAGCCTGGCTTCCAGAACAAATAAAAAATTAATGGAAGTTGTACACAGTGTGTTTAATAAAGACTTATTAATTTTAAATTTCGTAAAATAAATTATTCCTCTTAAAAACACTAATTTCGAATAAATTCGTGTTAAAAAGAATTCGCGTGTATACGAAATGTCGCGAGGTTAAACATAATGTTAAGTATTTTTTCTTAGTATTATGTCTTTTTTCTGTTATTTAATTTTAAGACAATGTTTTTTGCATCTTTATGTGTTCATAGACTGTAAATTAAAATAAATAAATATGTTATTTCGATCTGAAAAGCCTTGAAACATGAAATGTTTGCTTTTATGAGGCTGAAAAATTTTATTTTGCGAAAATGAGGTGTGCCTATTAATAATCGAACATATAAAATGCATTAAATTTATTTTACTCTTAATCATGTTCACAATCCTTACAATTAAGAACCAATTCTTAAATGTCTAAATATAATAACATCCAACCGAGAACGTAAATCTTTCACGTTCCATGAATCCCCTGTCATTTTTATCTTTGTTTCGTGTAGTTCTCTATCAGATTATCGGAAGATACTTTCCGTATGGTCCTAAGAACGCCTTCTAGCCTGATTTTCTTCTGAGCTCACTTTTCTAATCACTTTCTTAGGTGTGAAGTGCCGGAGATTCGCCTTGCATTTGTCTACCCGTTACCTAGGGATCATTACAAGCATAGAAAAGATCCGCTTTGTGATATAACTTGATGTCAAGCTCTTATGTGAGCATTATTGTCACAAATAATATCGGAGTTTTTTTTTATTATAGAGTATAGTAATACATGAGTTTGTTTCCTGATTTTTAACGCTTACCTTGTGAGTATACACGTTTAAAAAGAGACAGTCTTCGCTTCCAGTATGCATTTTCGTCACCACATGGTTCTGTGAGCATTCGTTCCTTTCCATGGTGGCGTCATATACTTCGGTCCACGGCTCCGGGGGTTGCGGTGCCTGTGTAGAAACATTTCATCACCTTCAATCGTAACTGATAGAAACAGTTTTTGGACGTAATTTCCGGTTTTATTTGGGTGATAGAATATTAATTAATATTAATTGGGTGATAGAATATTAAACTTCGAAGGGGTGGAAAAATTCAAATATCTTGGAGCAACAGTAACAAATACAAATGACACTCGGGAGGAAATTAAACGCAGAATAAATATGGGAAATGCGTGTTATTATTCGGTTGAGAAGCTTTTATCATCTAGTCTGCTGTCAAAAGATCTGAAAGTTAGAATTTATAAAACAGTTATATTACCGGTTGTTCTTTATGGTTGTGAAACTTGGACTCTCACTCTGAGAGAGGAACATAGGTTAAGGGTGTTTGAAAATAAGGTGCTTAGGAAAATATTTGGGGCTAAGCGGGATGAAGTTACAGGAGAATGGAGAAAGTTACACAACGCAGAACTGCACGCATTGTATTCTTCACCTGACATAATTAAATAAATAACATTAAATCCAGACGTTTGAGATGAGCAGGGCATATAGCACGTATGGGCGAATCCAGAAGTGCATATAGAGTGTTAGTTGGGAGACCGGAGGGAAAAAGACCTTTGGGGAGGCCGAGACGTAGATGGGAAGATAATATTAAAATGGATTTGAGGGAGGTGGGATATGATGATAGAGACCGGATTAATCTTGCACAGGATAGGGACCGATGGCGGGCTTATGTGAGGGCGGCAATGAACCTTCGGGTTCCTTAAAAGCCATTTGTAAGTAAGTAAGTAAGGTAGAATATTAAAACACAGAATTTTTGCTTTACCCCTAGATTACAACACATACGCACTCACACACATACACACATAAATATAAACTTTTGAATTAAAATCTGCAGTTGCAGCTTTCCTCTCTTTAACCTTAGTACATTAGAATGTTTAAAGAATTTAATCTCTTATTCAATTAACTCATTGTCACTCCAAAAAGAAAATTTTATTGATATTATTACTGAAATTTTAATAAATTTACATCTGTTTGAATGCAAGCTAGAAACAAAGCTGGCTTCGTATTTACATGTTATGTCAAATTATGGTTTATTCGTTAGGACATAGTTTTGCGTTTTTTCATTCATTCCTTCATTGATTCATTCATTCAGTGTTCTGCCCAAGGGCAGATCTTTCACTGGAAACTCAGCGTTGTTTTTTAATATTGGTTTAAAATTTCATTTTTGGCGGTTAATGTTACTTCCAACAATATTCCGTTTTTGAAAGAACAAGGTTTGTTATGTTCAGAAATTTTTTCGTAGTGACAGTGACGATGAGCATATGAATTAGATCCACGCGACATTTTGTTAAGAATGCGCCTGTTCCATCAGTGGAAGTGGAAAGGAACTGTTGAAGTTGTAGATTTTGTTGGCTGACAACAGACAGTACCAAGTATAAACTTTTGTTAGCTGACAATGGACAATTCAGAGTATGAACTTTTGTTGACTGACAACAAAAAATTCAATATATAAACTTTGTTGGTTGACAACAGGCAATTCAAGAAATAATATATCTTTGTTGGCTGACAACAGACAATTCAAAGTTTAAACATTTTTGGCTGATAACATATAACTGAACGTATAAAATATTCGTTGGCTGGTAACGTACAGTTCAAGGTATAAATCATTCCTGGCTGACAGCAGACAATTCAAGTTGCAGGCAGATCTTTGCTGGGAAGTAATATTGATAACTGATAACCACTATTCAAAGAGCTGGATTCCTGAGAATTTTCCGAACTACAGACAGTCTCGACGTTGACGGAATTTATATCGGTCGACCACTGTAGGTAGCTGTTTGTCTCCTCGATTGCTTGGCGCAATTCCGTCATGGATAATAGTGTATCATCCAGTTATTTTCTGACCAGGGGCCTGTTTCATAAACACGGTAATAATATTAAGTAATGCTATTAGTCATGAAATTAATTGTATTATTATTATTAACAATAATAATAATCCGTGGCGCTACAACCCACGAAGGGCCAAGACCGACCAGCCGGCTGCTGGCCTCACGGCCACATGCTGAAGCAGAGGTGGACGATCATCCAACCAGAATGGAGGTATCGTGTGGTTAGCACGATGAGCCCCCCAGCCGTTATGGCTGGCTTGCGTAACCGGATTTCGCTACCTATCAAGTGCATCACGATGCTGGGTGGGCACCGGTCCCATACACTGGCCGAAATTTCATGAGAATATTTCTTCCCCCATGAGGACTCGAACCAGCGCGCATTCCGTAACGCGAGTCCTAGACAGGATGCCTTAGACCACGACGCCACGGCAAGCAGATGGTGCGTTGCTGCTGTAGACAATTTTCAGCAGGATGCCAAAATGTGCATGATGAGGAGTGCAGTGGGAGGCCAACCATCATCACAGACAAACTTGTGGAGCAACGCACAGTCTGCTTGCTCATGACGTTAGCCCCATAGACCTGGCACAGCTGACGATCAATTTCAATCGGCGCTATGCCCTGTGCATTCAAAAACTTTATCACTGACCGCACTTCACACTCGGCGGGAGCTGGAATAGGAGCGTCCATTTTCAACCAATGCAACGAAGATACCGAGAGCACTCGGGAAGTTCCGCTAGCGCATGCGCCATGCCAGAACATTACTCTATCACATACACGCATATGGTTTGCTAGCTGTGGGAGGAGTGGGAAAGTTACTTTATGGACGCGCCTCGTACCAAAATTACATGCAAGAGATCTAGGACAAATTACTAGGGAAATAGTCCATAGTATAAGTTCTGGATCTCTTGAGTGCTACATTGGTAACAAGTTTAGAATGGGGGTGGGAGCTACAACAGTGCATTAGAATATACAGGTAAGTATCAAACGATTTTTATGTTGAAAGTGTTTGTGGCTACTAACAGTCTAACACCAAGTATTTACCACTACAGTATATAAATGTCACAAAGCCAATGAAACAAAAAAGAAATTGTGCCTCATTTGTTGTAATTTTTCTGGAGAATTACCCTATGTGCTATAATTTGTCCACTTTCTACTTCAGTTCACTGTTCACTCTTGTAACCTTTTTATGGTATATTAAAGTGATTATAAACATTGTGCTGGTACACCACCATTCTCATGTTGCTCCTGAACATTTGCATCCTGCAAGTTGCCCTCTTCTTCAGGAATTGCATAGTTGTTCAAGTCACCTTTTGAAAGATTGCAAAGCACTACACAGGCATTGACAACCTTACCAGCAAATGTGAGGTTCACACGCATACTGCTGTTGAGGACAGGAAATGTTTCTTTCAGACGTCCGATTGCACATTCTATTACCCTTCTTGTTTTATATGTGCCCTTACGAATCTCTGTTGAGACTGGTTAGCAAAATTTTGAATTACTGGCAGTATCAGCAAAGATTTTAGAGGGTAGATAGGATCCCCCAATAGAATGCCCTCAGGAAAAGGTCTCCAACCATTCTCCATTCTATTATTTAAGCCGCTTAGGCCCAATTGTATAAAACTCCCTGACTAAAGATCAACTTTGATCGAAGATCGAAAAGTGAACCGAGTTCAGACACTTCTTCTATTGTATAAAACTTTTCTGCGATCAAATTACCTTGGTTCAAATGCAATCTAAGTTCACGTGAAAAGGATTTGGCAACATCGCATAAACAGGTGAAATACGTGATGCGCGGACAGGTTTGTTCAGTTTTGCCAATCTAGCGACTTTACCTCTTTTTCAACAACAATTTCTTTTAACTTTTATATTGCTTAAATAGGGATTTAGTGACCTTTTTAGCAGCCTATAGTGACAAAATTTAATCTTTCTTTGTTGATAATGAGAAATCTAGCGACTTTACAACTACTTTTTGGCGACTTTCCGTACACTGTGTTGGAGACACTGGTTTTTTGTGCAATGTAAATAATGGCGGACAATAAGAAGAAGGCTGACTGTTCTCCGAGTTGTTATCATGTTATAGTGTTTGATTCTGCTAAACATAATAAAGCTTTATAAAACGACAATTTTCGTTTAGTAATACAGTTAATTGAAAATTTATGAATGTACCTATCATATACGTTAATAATTAATGGTTGTTATAAACATAATATAATTATAGGTTATGTTATTTGATACTGCTGAACACGATAGAGCCTTATAAAATATAAGATTGTTTGTGTATTAAGGCAAGAAATTGAAAGAAATATGTATATGTATATGTATATATATATATATATATATATATATATATATATATATATATATATGTACCTATCATATCTATTAATATTAATAATAATGGATATTTTATTTGCACAATCTGTCACTCGTATATTTCAAACAGAAAAGAAATAACTGAACTTGGATCATCTAACTTAATCGGAGAAATTTCTTCAGTCAAAGTTGACTTTAGTTTGAGACAAATTAATCTCAGATTAGACTTTATACAACACAAAATTCCAAGTTCAGCTGAAACAAGGATCAATTTAACCTCTGATCTGAGATTAAATGGTTTATACAATTGGGCCTTAGTCTCAGAACTCGAGGATCATTGACACTTCCAGGCCAATTTGCGCAGACATAGTAGAATTCTAAGTGTGGTCCACATACAAGCATTACATTCAATGAATGTTTTCCGTGGCGATCTACAAATGCTGGTTCAAACATTATCTGGTGCATCAATGTTTACCAATGTCCCGTCGACTAACCCACAAACTAGAGACATACGTCCCAGTTCACTGAACCTGCCTACTGTTTCACCACAGTCAACTGGCCAACGTACGGTTTCTTCAAGAAGTGTGTAATTTATAGCGTCAACAACTCTGTGCACAATTCTACAAACTGTGTTTTTAGAAACTCCATGCATGTCAGATACACAATGGTATTGTGCACCACTACCCAACCAATGGAGGGCAATTTGTAACTGTTGCTGAGAAGTTAACGCTTTATTCCTTCCTGTGGGATGTTCTAACAAGTTATCAATTCTTTGAAGGACATATTCAGATGTTTCAAAATTTAATCGAAACTTTTCATTATATTCGTAACTTTCTTGCATATGGTTGTAGGATATTCGTTGTCTAAAATTTCTTGGACGTCGGACAAACACTCCCTCTTCATCACTATTTGAGTCAGAATTATCCATTTCAAATGTTTTCACGGTTTTATCTTCAAAACCTAACCCTACATTGGCATTTACTTTTTACAAACAATTAAACTATTACTTAAAATACTGTCATGGAACTGACGTTAATAATATTAATACATTTAATTATCTTTGCTGCTTTATGAAACACTTTAGTAATATTATTATTTATTTTAGTAATATTATCAGCCTTTACAGTAATAAATAATATTATTAACTATTACTTTTATGAAACAGAACAGTAATAATATTACTTAATGTTATTACCTTTTTAGGACTATTATTAAATTATTACTTTTATGAAATAGCCCCAGATAAGGCAACGCCTACGACCGGATGGGGAAATGGGCGGGCGGGGTTAACTGTTTTTGTTCGGACTCTCACGCGACACTGTTTTTGAACAGTGCAAGCAACTAGGCTACACGTGTACAGTCTGCTAAGAATAAATGTAAAATAATAGGCGTAATTATTCTGTTCCACATCGAGTTTTTATTTACAGTTCGTATGTTCGTACTGCATCCGCTCATGCTGTCAGCAGATTATTTCAGGAGAAATTACCAGGTAATCGAGTTCCAAGTCGTCATGCGATTCATAAATTAGTTAATCAATTTCGGGAAACGAGAAGTGTTCAAGATAAGAATCGAAGAAGGCGACATACAGTGCCCACAGAAGAAACTCTTGATCACATTGGAAATCACCTGGGAAATTCTCCTAAGGAATCTCCTAAGCAGATGCCGGAAATGTGTGAAAAATGGAGGCAGGCAGTGACAGCTTCTCTTTGTGTGACATGGGTGAGTACATAACATTTAAAGTGCATTACAATTTATTACGTAATCGCTCTAGCATAACAAGTAACCGCTGAACCAAGGACTCATGTATTGCCCGGCCGGCACAATCCCTGTCGCAGCTCTGGTCAGACGATAATTGGATGATCCAGTATAACACTATATTAGCAGTATAAGCTGTGGCGTTACCCTGCTGAAAGTTCGCAGTCTAACATGTCATATGTTAGTTTACCACGCATTATACTTCAGTTTTGTATGGAAAATTGATCACAGGTAGTTTCTCTGCTACGATTAAACTTAGTTTAATATGCATGGTCACGTTGCATCACGTAATAACATATTGGTCGACGCCAAGGAATTCTGAATGAGGTTTCATTGTATGATGAAGAAAAGTTGTTGATTTTGAAAAATGTGCCTCCATAATATTTCTGTAAAAGTACTTCTGAAATTCATTCTTAAAAACAGATTGTTTATCTTAAAATTTTGAAAGCAAATATCAAAATTGTGCTACGAACATTTTAAATAATGTGCTTTGAGGAGTAAAATGTTATAAAAATTTTGGATTTCCTTAAAAGTGGCTGAAATATATGCATCTTAGTGAATTCCTGTCTTGCGTTTTTTTTTTAATTTGGGCCCCAAATGTAATACCAAAACTAATCTCAAATTTAAGTTGTTGCAGCAACGATATTTCTGCATATCAAAAAATGAAAATTGTGCATCAACTAGAAAAAAAATCAAATTTAACCATCCCCCCCCCCTAATTTTTTTCAGTAGATTATTTTACGGCGCTATATCAACATCTTCGGTTATTTAGCGTCTGAATGAGATGACGGTGATAATGCCGGTGAAATGAATTCGGGGTCCAGCACCGAAAGTTACCCAGCATTTGCTCATATTGGGTTGAGGGGGAAAACCCCGGAAAAAGCCTCAACCAGGTAACTTGCCCCGACCGGGAATCGAACCCAGGCCACCTAGTTTCGCGGCCAGACGCGCTGACCGTTACTCCACAGGCATGGAATGAGTTTCTAAGAGGGTGCTCATAAGCCTTTGTTTTCTGTCGTGAACATTTATGACAGCTGAGTGTTTACTTTTATTAATGGCATCATACCTTGAATCGAAGTGATCCAACAGGTGGTTTTGCAAATGGAATTCCATAGAAGGCCAGATATTCTTTGCCCCACACTGTCTCCTGTCGAACACCTCTCAGCTTCCCTTGTTGTACCTGCACCATAGGGTTTTCTTCATCCGCCAATAATGCTCGGTGCCATGCTGTTAACAGCAGCAGTATCTGGATTGCACGCACTGCCATTCTTTCATCTGATAGTTTCATTCGGAATTCATTTCATTAATATAGCAACATCTGACGTTTCGCAATACTTATTTCCGCCGTTTTTAACTTCCTGAGTCCTACTTATGATGACTTTAGCTTTTCATTATATAGAATATTTCTTACATGTGCGATCATTTTAAATACATCTACTTCATTTTGCGCAATTATATTAGTACAGTACAAGTTTTTTCTTCTAGTTTGATCTCCGGGACGAAATTAGGCTTGAGTCACCTTCTGTCGCGCGTGCATGTTCATTTCACGCTGTTGCTTGTGTAACAAACAATTTAGGATTAAAATTCTCACCGGCAGATGTCATTGGTTAGCGTGCTTTACCTGTATTCCGGGACTACGCTCTTGCAAGGGTTCGTATCCCTCTTTGTTGGGCTTTCTTTTCCAATATGTTTTCCAACTTTAAAGCGACTACCATATGAGCAGTTCAGAGCAGAAGTGGTGTAAGTCAAAATTGGGTAATGAGGTTTAAAATAAAAATTTCTGTAAAAATACAGCGCAAAGTAGCAATTAATTTCTTAATCTAACTTATGGTTGAACACCTACGTCCTGAATTTTACCTACATATACTGTTTTCGCTGTAAGAAAAATCCTAATGTTAATATAAGCACGTTGCTGTCATACTCGTGCTTGGCTCCTAGCCGAAACACTCGCATGACTCAGGAAAATATAGTTCGTATTTGGAAACCATAATCTTGTATTATTTGAAAATAAAAAATTGAATTCTAGTTGTTAAATACGATGAAACATATAACTTCACTGATATGTATAACGCTATGTAAAAGAAAAGCTACTTTTATATTTTGTTATGTACTATGAACGCGGATGAATACCAACAGTAATACCGAGGTATTCTGTTCTTGTAACAAGCTGGCGTCACTCGAGCTCGTGGTTCACGTAAGCACGTGGTACTGAACTATGGCTTCTGTATCCTCGGTGTGTGTGTGGTTATTAATAATAAGAGTGGAAACCCTCTCAAAGGCGGAGAAAAACAAATAGTCTTAAATGTATATAATAAGTTAAGTGAGTTTTAATTACAGTAATTATATAGTAAATGTTTCCTAAGCAAATGAATGCATAGTAGTGAGGTTAGTCCTACTTGACGAATAACGGGAAATGTTAACATGAAACAGAATGTACAACAGTAGGAGCGAACACGTACTGAGAATCTATGGCGCCAAACAGCGGCCAATGAAGACTCACTTCAGTCACGTGATATTGTTTACATTAGGATTTTTCTTACAGCGAAAAGATTATAGTCTAAGATGTGCCTGAGAAGCGCATCATTCGAGTCGCCATGAAGCAAGAAATTGTTACTTGGAATTGCTGCCAGTATATACGATCGATACGCATCCGGCATCGTGATTAATTTCGGGAACTACAATGAGTAGCGAAATCTGGTTTCCTAAGCCAGTTAAAACGGCTGGAAGGAATCATCATGCTAACCATACGTTAATCCCGAACTGATTGGAAGGTAGTTCACATCTGTTAGTTTATGTGGATGTAAGAGCAGAGATGAACTAGTCGTCTTTGGCCCTCTATGACTATCTCGCCCCAGATACTTTCGTTTAATAAATAATTTTGTAAAATGGTAAAATTTTACATCCAAGTTCACCATATAAGCTTGACAGATGGATAAACATAAATATTATGCTGATATGGAAGGGTAGAAAAAGAGAGAACTTGCACAATTGTGTCGCAAGTGTATATGAAAACATATTTGTTCAGTGGTAGGTTATACACAGTATAGCATTATTATTTCTGCTGTAACGGATGTAATTATTATTATTTGTATACATAAATATGAACATGTTTTTGCATGCTCACTCTAATTATGATTTCCTCCAAGCGTACGTGTAGGTGATAAACAAATTGACTTAATTTCACGGATGTAAATCGTAAGGGTGCCCATCTGTGTCTAATGTTAGCAAATCATCATTAATGATATTTGATCCAATCGGATGTAACGAGTGTTTTTATTCGTTTAATTTTGTGCAAAATAATGTATAAGTTAATATCGTCGTCATGCACATGATTCGTGTCCGTTCCGACTGTATATAACTTTTCCTGTCATCTTCTCTGCTTTAATGATGTTTTTTTTTGCTAGTTTTAATACAGAAACATGTAATGCGTTCAACACGTCTTGTTCTGTGTATTTCTACATCAGTGGCAAAACATCGTATTTTTGGGAGAGATAAGAATTTTGTCGTGTGCAGTTTTCATGACATGCCTTGACATAATTGTAAGGGTGGATTAATTTTGCCATACTATCAACTAGCTTAAAGCTATAAATAAAGTAAACTAAAGATTATCGTCATTAACAAATTTTATTTAGGTACAATCGTATTTTTTTTATTAAGTTACTTAAACTTGTTATTTTAAGAATATTTATTGACATACAAGCATATCAACTGAAAATAAGATAATATTGTAGGCTTAGGGAAGTAAAAACTATACATATTGTACTAATTTGTAAAACAACAAACGTATCTGATGATGCCGCAATTCAAGAGCGAAGAAAACGTTAATACGAACATTTAATTACGTAATATAAAGGATCTGTACCTTGTATATGGCATGTTAAATCATTGACGGAAAAATAATAAATCCATTTAATTGAATTTCAAAGACTTGCCTGAAAATTCCCTCAAAATGAATTGCAAAATCTTAAATTTAACTGCTCGTATAAACAAGAATGCATTGTTGAAAATCAAATTGGATGTGTATTTATTATTTATCGGTATGAATATGGTCCTCCAGCTTGGGGATTGGGCGAAGGGCTAACAACCCATCACCGTAAAAAAACAGCTTGTTACGAAACCTTCAAATAAGCCTCGGAATGGGACTGATTCTCTGGCACGACCACAGTAGACTGGATTGGTCTAGCTGAGGATAGGGACCCATGGCGGGCTTATGTGAGGGCGACAATGAACCTCCAGGTTCCTTGAAAGCCAGTAAGTAAGTATGAATGAATAGTAACAATAACTCTGTTACATTTTCAATACAATATATCGCCAACAATACTATTTAATCAATTTCAGCATGTGCTCTATATAATTCGATATGAAAGATTTATTCCGTAAAGAGTTGGAGTTTATTTTTCAATTTACTCTATACTTCCTATCGGAGTAAGAAATACTCGTAATAATTACACCACCAACAAACCCAATGCTTAAAATAAACCTCAGCCTGCCTTTCACAAATCAGTTTCGTTTCAACAATGAATAAGTTTGAATACCTATGTTTCTTTGCATCGAGATAACTACAACTAGTGATGGGCGAAGTTGTTCTTTTCCCGGAACAGTTCCGACGGTTCCGGTTCCGAAAAAATACTATGTTCCAAATAACAGTTCCGAAATAACAGTCACCAGTGGTGATGAGTCGGAGTCGTTGAGTCGTTCAAACGAACGGTACAGTACCCTCCCTCTTCACCATGCAGCTCACACTGGAGCACTCATAGGCATGACATAGTACACATTCTTATCTATAGATGGCACTGCAATGCACATTCGAATCGATTTTGGAAAATTGCTGTGCATGCGGACAGAACTCAAAAGCTTAATGTTAGTAATTACACAGCTGTTGACTACAAGGACAGAATACAACACTTTGTTTTCGTACATAAAGTTATAAAGACATGGTAGCCAACTAAAAAAAAAATAACATAACATTTAAAATATATGGTATGTAATTTCTGTTCTCTCTATTACATAATAAAAAAAAAAACAAATCATTAATTTTTATTTTTACTTTTCTTAATGCACAGTTATAATAATAATAACAACAATAATAATAATAATAATAATAATAATAATAATAAATATTACAATTTCATAAATAAAAAAGATATATATTGGCAGTAATGAAACCTGGAAACCCCGCAGTGGGTTAGTAAAATATTGGAATCGCATCTTTACCAAAGTGTAATTTAAACTTCGCATTAAACCTCCTCTCCAAATCAGTACTTATATGGGCAGTTTCCAACAAATAATGCTACAACATTTTTGTCGTTCTTTGATAACAGAGAAGATAGCACAAAAACTTGTGCTTGTCAGACTTAACCTCAACAAACGACTTACAGACATTGTAACTAAACCACTCATTACCATTTACGACTTTAACCTTTGTATAGAATCAGCTGATCAATGAATTAATAATAGTATGCGTACTTTATGACTGTAGAATGTTTATAAAACAGAATTAGTCAACTAATGGTGAAATAAACCATAAAGCGGGAATGAATATTACAGATTATTAAATACTTACTATAACATTACAGATGATTGGCCAGTCTTACAAATGTTGATATTAAAGTTCGCGCCACCGCAAGGATTTCAATTTCCATGCGCCCCCCTCCAACCACGTGAGAGTTTCAAGTACCAACTTTATCCAACGAAGTTCCAAGTACAACATAAAGAACAACGAGAACAGTGTAACTGCAGCTGTCGTTGGTTCATCGGAACAAGCTCCGACGTTCCGACTGTTATCTCGGAGTCGGAACATTATACCTTGTGCAACGCGGTACTGCGAGCCCGCAACAGCTGGGCAAGTGAGCAGCTCGGAGTCGGAACACTGTTATTTCGGAACAGGAGGTTTCGACCTACTGTTCATTTTTGCAACAGTTCCGAGGGAGTCGGAACATAGCAACGCGGTACTGCAAGCCCGCAACAGCTGGGCAAGTGAGCAGCTCGGAGTCGGAACACTGTTATTTCGGAACAGGAGGTTCCGACCTACTGTTCATTTTTGCAACAGTTCCGAGACCGGAACAGTTCCAAAATAACTGTTGTGTTATTTTTTACCCATCTCTAACTACAACGTCTTTGGCATCGAGTCTGATATGCTTCGTCAGATCGACTTGATGACATCATCAGTGTTTTCTCTATGAAGAAAGTGAGAAGGAAATCTTTATAATTCACAAGAAGCATGTATTTTGATTCAAATTTTAGCACTGCCTAGGGGCGGCACTATACCTAAATCCGGCCCTGCATTTGATATTGGCTGGCCTGCTGATCCGGAGCTGCGCTCGGGCTTGAGTTGGATCCCCCATTTGGTCTCATTGAATGATTTCTTCCGAGGTTTTCCCCAGCCGTGGGACTGAAGCCGGATGGTCTATGGCGAGTCCTCAGCCTCACTTCATTTCACCCCCTTTGGTCTGATTACCTGGTTGGGTTTTTACCGAAGTTTTCCCCAACCATAAGGCAAATGCCGGGTAATCTTTTGGCGAATCCTCGGGCCTCACATCTTCTCACTACAGCTCCCCAAAATATTGTAAACAAATTGTAGAAAATTACAAAATTGTAAAATATTGTAAAAATTGTAATTGTAATATTGTAAAATTTTGATTTGTTCCACATCTTAAAGCTTCATTGCTCATCTAAGATCTATGGAATATAATAAATGAAATGGAAATGAAATATAGCAATTTAGCGGCTTCTTCACTTTCATAGAGGGTTCATAAGAAACAAGTTGGCGACACTGACACTGACTTCAGTGTTGTCAATATAAGCCTAGATATAAGTGAAAAATCGTGAAATTTGTGTTTGGGATTAGCGACATTTTTGGGATCGGGTCGGATATTTTAGAGAAAAAGGGTTTTTCAAATGTCCCACTCAACTGCAATGATTCCCAGATTAACGTTACGCATTCAACTTTCCGTTAATATATTAAGATAGAGATGTCATGGTAGAACTAACAAGCAAACATTCTGATGGGGGCAGATAAAAAATTTATTTTTTTCTTTCACCATGTTCATAATGTCAAAAGAAGTGCTTAATTATACTAATTTGGGCCATTCTGACGGATTTACAGGTGATAGATTGACAGGGATATAATTTATGTGTTGGCGACACTGCACTGCTCATTGGTGAAATGGAGAATGGAGGTTGGTTTGTGTAGGGTTTATTGATGGTTAATTTCTGTTACGAAGTTAATCGTTTTTATGTGCTGATGATGTGCCTTGCTCATGCTGAATTATGAGATCTGTAGGTGCACCGAATTTGTAATATTAGTCATTCTGTTACTAATTGTGGGTGATGTGAAATCGGCTGAGATAGCGTAGCCTAAAATGTGTAATAGGAAAAGTTTGTTCAGTGTGTGCCTGGCATGGTGCCGGGAGGGACGCGTAATCCCAATTACTTCTGCAAGTGGGCTGTAAATAAATCTTTATTCTGGTTTTTACCTATCGTCAGATCATTTTATCGATAATTTCTTTAAGTTACTGTGTAATAATAGGCTATAATTTAAAATGTAGGGTACATGTTTGTGCATGCGAAAGAGAAAGATGGAAGCACCGGTACACTTGCTCCGCTTCTGTGGTATGAAAATCAATTATTGTAATTGCAGGATAAACTACAGTGGGCCACGGTGTAAACAAAAGAAGAGTTTTTTTTTTCGTAAAAGAGAAGTAATTTCCCTGGACCAAAAGCAACTTTCGAGCAAACAACCCTGTTCCTCCCTAGATCAACCTCCACGCATCACCGACCAGCAATCGAGGAATGCTATGGAATGATGGACAGAATGATTTTGGCGCCTAACATTGAGACTGAAACATCCCAAAGAAAGCTGCAACTGCACTCTTGTCTGCCACAAGTGTCATTGCTGATTTTTCAATGGAAAATCCCAGGCCTGGTAGGGGACTCAGACTTGGACAGCCTGTTCAGGCTGAGTGTCTAGACTAAGGTAACAGTTAAATCATACACTTTGGATGTTATAGATTGGATGGGTATACTTCGCACGAAAACATGACGACCTTCCCTCATCCCCTTTACCAGTTAACTGCAGGCACGCGCAAGGGATAAACCCTTAGCCGAGTTGCCAATTCTTGAAGTCATTGTGATTTGCGAACGTTTTTCAAACTGTGTTCCGTGAAACCGCGATTTTCAGAAAGACTATATTATCTTTGTAAATATATCTTAATTTATAATTACTAAAACAAAATTGGTATAAAAATGAACAAACTTATTTTAAAAACACTTTATATTTATATTTTCACTAACATGTTTTGCCTAAATAAACAAAAAAAAAAATGCAGACTTCTATAATAAGTGTTAAATTCTCATGTTATTGAAGTTCCAGAATTTTATACTTAATTAAGAATGTTGCGCCGGTAAAATTTTCTGAAACTGTGATCATTGAATAGTTATAGAATTTATAGTACAAAAGAGTAAAGTTAGATTTTATCAGCTTCCCCTTGGGTGATAATTTCCACGAATGCATAAAATCTGTTTACTCTAGTATGCTATACAATATTTTATTCATTACTGGTATGTAAATTTAATTTTAAATTGTAGGGCTTTTCTTTGTACTGTGTTGTTGGCGAAGAAGTTCATATATATTCATTTTACTATTGCTAATATGTTGGTTGTCATGTAGAGTGATTTAAAAGCATTTAATTCACTGCTGTAAGTTAGAAAACTTTTAAGCACTGCTGTGAATAATGTCATTATTTAGGTTGCTAAGGACGGTGTTGCTGTTGGCGATATCTCTTTCGCGTGCTGTTCACAAACTGTTCGGCGAAGTAAATCACGTATAAAATCGTCTATCTTACCGAATTCTGTTATAATTTGTTTATTTTCTCTTCAGTTGGTGAACCGTAATTCTTAATTTCTATGCCCATATATCCAACTCCGCCGGTTGCGTCCGATGTTAAGTGATTAAGATTTATACTTATTAAACTGCCTGAACTTTCGATTACTTTATGGATAGAATTTCTAACGTTAGACACAATTTTAACACTTTGTTTTCTTAGCTACGCTCCTCTGCAAATAAGATATTCTGTTTTCTTCGACGGTGTTATTTATTGTTCTTGTCGTGATGGTCCTGGATCTTCAGGTGTATCAGGAGGCCTGGCTGCGGATCATCTGCTCCAACACTCATTAATCATGGCCGGAATAAATTAGATATATTGAAGCGCACAACGGTATAAAACAACACGTCGACAAAGACACTTAGAATGGATGAAACCCAACAGGTAGAGGCAATGACTACTAGATTTGGCAATGCTGGGATCTATTGTATTTCTGCCACGCGACTAGGGGTTGAGTAGAGGATGGGGGTTTATGAGAGATTACCTATTCCAAGAAGAGAGGCCGTCATGTTTCCGAGCCAAGTATAATAGCCTATATAGTGAGCATTCTCAGAGTGCTGTTTTCCCACAATAGAGGTTCAGGGCACATTCTTTCGTATTGGAGTGTAAAGAGGCTGGCAATATGTCAGTCATAAGAAAACACTGAAAATTTAATTGAAGTATAAATACGCCTATAGGCTCTTGACCCTTATTGTGGGAATATGGCTTGGACAATGCTTACTGCATACCTACTTAATTACCATTGAATGTTAAATATAAAATTTGTAGTAAGTGTGTAAAAGTTATCGTGTGACTTTAGTTATTATGGCAGTTAGATTTCATAGTGGCAGAATAAACTAATTAATCAAAGGAGTTAATATATGGATATTACTGCGAAGTTTCTTCTGTCACCCTCCCTTCCCTCCAAACAAATAGAAAAACTTGCATTTGTATAGTTATCACTTTTAGGTTAAAAGAATTTAACTATTTGACAACTGACTTTTGACAGTAGTCATTGTCGGACAGCCCCTTAAGGTATGATATGAGGTAGGGAATTCCAATGACGAGCAATTGAAACAGTGAATGATGAAGAGTAGCAGGAAGTGTTATGAAGGGATATACTCAATGTGCTGGTGATCTGAGGTCGAGTATTTAGGTTATGGTTGGAACATAAATACAGGAGACGGCAGGTAACTTGGGATTGAGTTGTGCAGAATTTGAAATAGAAGAGACAGTGTAAAGCTCTATGTTTGTTGAGTTGGAGCCAAGATAGAGATACGAAAAATGGTGAAATATGATCGCATTGTTACACATTGCACACACATCTTATACATGTATTATGAACATGCAATTTGTTCGAAGAGTTTGGGGTTAAAGGAGCGTTGAGCGACTTCCGCCGATTTTGGAATAGACACCAACGCACTTAGGTTAGGTTAGGTTAGGTTAGGTTAGGTTAATTTAGGGTTTTATTATCCCGTCAAGATGAAGGTGAAAGCGATTGAGTGTGATTTTTTGTTTTCTATGTTGGCAGTTCAAGTGTGTCGGTGTCTAATCCAAAATCGGCGGAAGTCGCGCAACGCTCGTTTCACCGCAAGTGAATAATAAACATGTTTTTTTAGAAGTGTGCTTTACTTAATAATTCCATCTTAATTCGTTATCAAAATATATTTCTAGATTTTTTGCGATAGGTGAGTACAGAATTTCAATATTATTAAGCCTAATGGCATTCGTTGAAAGTGTTTAGCAGTCTTTTAGCTCTGATGATTGTAGACCTGGTCGAGTGGAAGATAAGGCCTCGAGGCCTTAACTCTTCCAGGTAAAATAAATTATTATTATTATTATTATTATTATTATTATTATTATTGCTTGAGTGTTGGCTGCATTAATTCTAAGTCTGAATCTGTTGGCCCATGTTGAGACTGAAATGAGATCGCTGTTTAATTTTCAGATGGAATAATTTAATGTATCAGGTCGGAAATGTACATAATTAGAGTTGGTGATCATCAGCATATAAATGGGTAGCGACAATGTACTATGTTCATTGAGACGTCATTGACATAAATTGAAAAAAAAAAAAAAAGTAGCAGATCGAGAACAGAGCCTTGTTAAACTCCCCCTTTCGTGGATCACCAAGAAGAAGACGATTTCCGTCAGAGATGCTTCATCAGCGGCCATGCAGGTATGATTCCATCCAGCTCATAGTACTGTCAGAAAGGTGTAGAGTCTGTAATTTGAGTAAGCTGAAATGAACAATTCGATATCCGCAGAATTAAAAGTATTACTCAGATCGAGGAGGCATAGTGTCCTCTCACAGTCTAGTATATACAGTCACGAAGCTTGAGTTGATGAGAATGCTAGGAACTATGCAGGTATTATTTCGCATTGTCTGTGATGAGATGATAGTAGCGATCCTAGTGGTTAGCAACTATCTATGGACGCATATTTCCTACATATTGAGCTTCGTGACTATATATATATATATATATATATATATATATATATATATATATACTAGACTGTGGTCCTTTCCTCTGTCCATTGCATTTCGAATGTTTTCAGTTACCTAATTAGGGCTGTAGCTGTGCTATGACCTAATCTGAATCCAGATTGAAGTGTACCTAAAAGTTTATATTTATTCAGTTAGTCCATCAGCTGTTGATTTATGATTTTTTCGAGAGCTTTGGAAAGAGTGGAAAGGATATTTATGAGCTCATTTAGTGTAGGAGGAGAAGTGGTTTTTGGTAAAGGCTTTACTATTGCCATTTTTCATATGTCAGGATAGGTACCTGATACATTGGAGTTATTAAATATATGAGTTACAGTGGATAGAATTACATCTATTATTTTATGTAGGAGAGTTATATTAATTTTGTCTATGTTTTGAAATCTTGTCCTAACATACTTTTCATTGAATGATTTTCTTACTTCAGCTGGGGTTATATATTAATTGACAACACATTTTTGTGTCTTGTACAGGATAAGAATATAATTCCGAGCTGGGTTTCATCTTTTAAACAGGGATCTGGAGGAGGGGAAGTGAAATGTTCGTTAAAGTTATCTAGTGGCAATTTAGTGTTTATTAATAGTCAGATTTTCTGTTTTCAGAGATGCTGTAAACTTGTGTTTCCAAAAAGGTCTCAAAATCGTAGGAAATGTGTTAACTCATTAATGAATTGTGGGATGTAAAGGACAGTGAAGCGTCTCTTACAGCCTCTCCTGTCCTATTCCCAGCCTCACCTTCACGTGGTACATCCTGATGGTGCAAACGAGGCTCTGGGGACTGAGTTACAGCAGTATAACTGTCATCACTTTACAGAGGAAATGCTGTAGACAATAATATTATGAAGTCTAGATACTGGCATCCCTACTGCTACAGTATGCAACTGTTTGGTAATGAACTGTGACCTAATTTTGGGATGCCTTACTACATTTGAACTTGGAAGGAATGATAATGTTAAACAGTTGATTATGTTCAAGAGAGAAAAACCTTTTAAAATACATCTGGCTACTTAACATCACAGCTCTCACGTAACACGTCTTACTAGGAGCACACCTTGGAAGCAAGTGGATGAGAAGATGGCCGCAGCTTCTCCGCATGCATTCTCCTGCTGCCACCTGCCGTTCACCAGTTGACCTACTCCTTAGCGCCTAGTGCATGCTGCCACCTGTCGGAAACAGCAGGCACTTGCCATGCTGTGTTTTACACACTCTTAGTCACTAGACGCTTCACATGTTCTTTAAAGAAGGAAACTTCATCTGGCCAAAGTGCATCTTTTCTGGAATTTCCAATTTTCCAGCAACTTTATGCGGATATATGAAACTGACATCAATATCTGGCCAAACGAAAATGTCTTCATGATTCCTGTAAAGTTTCATGAACTTCACTTCAACACTACACGAAGTAGATCATCTGTTCGATTCCACTGAAGTTACTTGGGCAGGATACTTATAATATGATGACTCAGAACGCCTGCCTCCTCTAGCAGCTTTCAATTTTGCACAAGAATGTAATCCCCTTGTTGTAAATCTGTGTAGTCCACTGGTGCTGGCTGTCTTTTTGTAGCTGCTGATACTGCTTCACACTCAGTGCCACTGTTTTGTGAATCATCTTGCTGTGGTCCTGCAACAACTGGACCATCATCATCATCCATTTCCTCAGATTCAATACTTCTGGCACTAAGACTTTGGCCTGGTGAAATATTGATTCTTTGGCCTCTTTTCTGTCCAGCTGCTGATGGATTGCTGTTCAGATCTCCATATCGCAGACATTTCCAGAAAAGATACATCGATATTGCTCTCTACATCAGTCACATCAAGTCCATGATTCTGTTGCTGAGTTAGAACTTGACTTCTGTCAAGTGGGAGTAATCAAGTTTTCCTAAAGCTATTCCGAATCGAAACTTGTAAATGTGACTCACAGCTCATGTTCATAATCTTCTTTTTCAGCAGTGAAGGAAATTTCACTTTCGTTATTGCTCCCCTGTTTCTTTAATCTTTCCAAGCCATCAGCAATTTCCTCCACTTCAAAGAACGAAGACAGCCACATCCAGGGGTTGAGTTAAGTGAGTGGAGTATTTTTGCCAGCATGCCAAATCTATTGCCATTTTCTTCACAAATGCTGGAGACATGGATAGATATGTGACTTGATAGGTTGTCATCAGTTAGCACTTGTGAACATGATTGCTTTTGAAGATAGGGGAGAGCAATAGAAGAAAACCAGTCTTCAAAATGCTTTGGTTGAACCATCCACTCTTCGTATTTCTATAACGACAACCCTTTGGTCCTCGAACTGTCCATGATTCGTAGAGATACTCCGACATGTGATGGAATCATCTCTCAATTTCCTGAACAGGCAAACATGACACATGTCGCAGATTTAGAGAACTGCGTCACTTTTTCTGGGTGCTTTGTTCCTCGCCTACAAACTAGGAGCATCTGGTAGGTTTGTTCAGGTGCTGGGCTGAACTCCCTCTAAAGTCGTCTTTAAATTGTCAAAATATTCATTGACAATCTGGAGAGTGATTTGTGCTCTGCTCGTTCAATATTTTCGCCTATTCTGTTAGTTAGAACTGGATGTCGTTGAAGGAAAGATTTTCCCCAATCTATCCCAGGCATATTATTAACAAATTTATTTATTGTACACCCATTTGAGTCAAGATACTGTTGTACAGTCACGAAGGTGATACATTCTAAAAGGAAAACTCCACTCACTTGCCTTAATTAGTTTATCTTTCACTATGCATTCTTTTACTTCCGACAACAATTTTGTCCCCCATATATTTTCTGTTTTATATTTTTTACATATCGAAACAACTTCATTTTGTCAATTCCATACGTTTCGTAGGCTTCACGGAAGCTCATTTCTGCAGCATTTTTGTGCAGCTTCTAACTTCACTCTATCAACTGGAACATGTGGTCATTTTCCCAGCGCTCGTTTATAATTTCACAGCATTTTCTTGTCGCACACGTGCTGTCTCACTTTACCCCAGACCACAGCTGTTGACGAAATATAGCAATTTAGTATATCTATAATGTATAATATAATATATTGTGACTCATCTGTGAACAACACAGCTCGCCAATATCGAAGTTATCAATTGACGTGATTACGGGTGAACAGAAGCCCAGCTGCAAGATGTTGTGTTGTTAAGTGAGGCACTCGAATAGGTCGTCTAAGTCCTAAATTCCTTTCTTGTAACCTATTCCTTACAGTCTGATCAGATACCATGACTCCAGTTGCCCTTCTGAGGTCTTATAGCTTTGCACCAACATGAAGTACAGTGTGTTGGCAACAGAGGGCAGTAGAAAGTTTTCTAACATTAATTTACTTTTTAAACTATGACACATTTCATTCCATAAATGCTCCCGCATCTCACTTCATCCTCCCTGTTTTACGGTACCACTGAGAGTACACTTTCAAATGACTTCATACTTGCTTTCGGACATAGCAGTTCCTGATGTAAAATACAATAGAACTATACAATAGGGTGTTGAATCTCTTCTTTAAGAAATTTCACAAACCCACCATACAGTACTTGGCTGCATCAGTTGTCACAGACACAATTTTCTCTAAGTCAAACCCCATTTGAAATAAAAGTTCTTGCTTCACTTCATTACATATGTTTTCCTGTGGTCGTAGTTGGTAAGCTCAGCAATTTAACTAATTCCTCTCTCATTATATTTCCACAAGGAAATCGGACAAAAATAGCTAACCTTGCTTGTAAGGTCACATCCGTGCTTTCATCAATACATATTGAATACGTCTGGGCGTTATCCAAATCAGCTTTCATTTGCTCCGAAACATCTTCACTAATTTTTGTTATTCTATTCTTGACAGTTTCTGCTGGCTGGCATTTCTTGAATTCTATTTATTATTTGTTGTTGGGCAAATCTTCAAATAATGTGTCGGATGTCAGTAAGAAAGCCTCCAAGAACTCACTGTCAGAAAATGGTTTCCCATTCATGTGCTATGCAGTGAGACAGATGGAAACTTTATTATTCCCTGGCCTGAAGGATGATACAAAAGAACAGCTGTCTTTTGTGTATTGTTTGATTTTTTTTGTGAAATGAACTCTCTTCTTTCTTCATTTGCCTTCTCGTTGCTGGTAGATGACTTTGTCCCAGTTGTTGTCGGTTCACTGCTTTCACTATTAGAAGGACCAGCCTGTCCATTATTTTCTGGCAGTTGTCTATCCAATACATATCCTGGAGCAAAATCCTCATCAGTAAATATGTTCCTATTGAAAGGGAAAATGCCAGTGCATGTAAACCCTGATATATTGGATGGAGTCATTACTAGAGGATAGGCAGAGCTATACTAGGTATATCATAGATGGTCATTGGTTTGTGAGCATCGGTGTGTCAGTAGCGGTGTTGTAATAGCGCTTAAAAGGCCCAAACACTGCTCAGCCTAATAACTGTAAATGATGTGAACAGTGTGGCAGAAACGAGAGCATAATTTCATTGGCCTTTCCAAAGTTCAAGCCATCTAAACTTAGAAGAGAACCATGATTATCTGGAAGTAGCAACACTAGTTTGTCATGAGTGCTCTTCGCTACTGTGTAAAAATGTTTATCTTGCATTCAACCACTAGGATCAGCACAACCAGAAGATCTAGGGGGGCCTACTGTGACGAAATGATCCCTGTAGTTTACGCGCAGGAAGAAAAAAGGTGGAATGTGGTTCCCTATCGCAGAAATAACACCAGTGATTGTCACAAAGCTTCCTTGTTATGCTGAAACGATGATACCCACTTGCTTGTATACCCTACGAGCGACAACTCTATATGGCTTTTGAGCCATTATAATTCTGGTTTCGTCCATGTTCCATGGACTTGTAATCTATGTTGTTGCATCACCATATTAATTGAAAAACTTATCAACATTGGTACAGTTAAATCTCCCAGCCCTTGATAAACTTATAGCTTGTGGACTTCTAATAGATAACACTTGGTGTCTCTTTAGAAATGCAGAAAACTAATCTGCACCTACTACCTTTTCTTCCTCCCAAGACTTAGGCATTTCCTTTGAATTTGCTACATCAACTTGGTAGGCCAACATTCGAACTTCTTTAGAAGAGAGCCTAAAATAAATATTCAATGCCTGCAGTATATATTCCACTAATTCAGTCTCTTCGAATTCCTCTTCTTGATATAGCCAACAGGAATGTCTGGATCATTAAGTTGCTCTGGTGTTATCTTTTGACAATAACAAGCCAGAGTTCTATAGTTAATATCATATGCCTTTGCAGTCTGTCGAATTGATACGTTGTTTAGGTGAACGCATCTTTTTTTTTTTTTTTTTAATTTCTACCCATATCTTATGGGAAAAAAATGTATAAATAATACTAGACTAATAACATGCATGAAAACATAAGTAACAAATTTAAAATAATTGAAAACTAACACTCCTCACCTAAACAGTAGTAATCTGATAAATATAATAATCGTAATATTAATAATCTGTATATGTCCAATATTTTCAAAATATTTATTTTTATATCTGTTCGTCTGGAGGTGCGAGTCGAGCTACAATAATCACAGGCAGGGGATCCAACAAACATTGGGGTTGGTTGTCACACTAGACGACTTGGGATAACCGTCCCCTACTATACTGTGACTACCAGCCCCTTCTGTCAATTTCTTCTGAAAATTGTAACTTGTGGCACTGCTCTGTCATACCGAAATTGAATTTTGTATTTTTGATAAATTACTCGAAAAATACAAAACTTAAGAATGGTACAACAAAACAAATCAGTTTTTTTTTTTTTCTAATTTCATGCCTACATCTCCCCTTAATCATCTTTTGAAGTATATGTGTTCCAAATTTGAAGACAATCAGATGAAAATTGTGTCTCACAGAGCATTTTGAAAGTATAAAAATGTAGTTTTGAGATAGAGACAATTTTTAAAAAATAAGAGTGCATGTAATGTACTTACATAACAAGCACAACCCAGCACCATACGAGTGTGTTTGACCTTCCTTTTTCTTTTCTTTCTTTTCAATTGCACCTCTGCTTGCCCACCAACCAACCATACTGCATCTCCATACACCATTTTCAACCTCTTGTGAATGTTTCCCACTATCTCATTCTCACAGCACAGGAACTCTATAACAACACATTGTTTCTGACGAATGTTAAGTACAGCAGCCATCTTGAAGTAGTGCTATCATGGTGCCACTCATGGGAACGACTTACATTAAATTTGATTAAAGGTGTAGAATAAGAATTAAATTAAAAAAATATGTTGTGGAACACTTCAAAAGCTTACCTTATTCTGCAATTATGTGCCAGAATATATTTGTATTGTCGCACCATCGAATCTGTGCCCCTTCAGCGCTGTCGTCATTCTTGGAAAACTTAACGCCTCTACTCACCCCATTCCACCCGTTTCTCTCCCACTACGTCAAACAGCAGGCCACGAACCTTGCTGAATAGGGATGTTGCCAAACTTCCGTCAAACAGTGTCATGAATATTTCTTATAATAATGTAAGGTTAATTATTACTTAGTCATAATTTAATTTAAGTAGGTCTAATAACGCTGATTGACTTATGATTGTTTGCAGATAATTATATTATTACAGTGGATATTTATTGGTTAAATTGAAACTACATCAGAAACATCATCGCTTTGCCAGCATTTTTTAACAGTATAATGTGGATGTATCCATGTTTCGTCTAAATACACAATATACTTTCCTTCTCTGTGAAATGCGCAATTTTCTTAAATAACTGGCCCTCCATGCTACAATATCATTTTTTTCAATCAAAATACATTTTGTATTTCTACATTTTTTAAATCTAAATCCCATGTCTCGAATCACTTTCCGTAGTGTTTCTCTCCCTCCTTGGAAATTTATTGCTTCCTCGCAACCTTCAATAATTTCTCCAATGTCGGAACTTCTTTCTGCATCATATAAAATTCTTGTATCTTTCTTCTTAAAATACATCTGTCCACATCATCTACAAGAATTAAAGGTTCCCTTGGTCTGTTCTTCCCTGGTGACTAGCTTTTCATCTCCTGCACAGACTCCCTGTCTCCTGATTTTCTTTATTAGGCGCTCTGACCTATCTATATAAATTACATAAAAAAGTTGTATTATATTAGTATTAGTTAAGTAAGTAATTTTAATACGTAATCAATTGAAATAAAATAAGCCTCACATGTGATCGCAGCTGCTCTTTTCGTTGCCTGATTTATAGGAAACAAATATTGACCTGTATGTTTCTCTTCATCGCAAAATGCTATTACTTGCTTAATAATATTTCTTTCACCACCCCATGCTACAGTATTCATGTTAAGTTGACAACACTGGACTGCAAGTGCCAATAAACTGTCCCGCAAGAAGGCTCAAAATTGTGAGTAGTGGGGGAGAGAAAGAGAGAGAGGGATAGAAAAGAGAGAAATAGGAATACAGGGAGAGAAATGAATTGCCGAGGCTGAAAAGGAATTAAGGTTCAGTGCGCATATCTTACTGGGGCACAGATCCAATGGTCGGACTATACATAGAAAAATTTCTTTCTACGTCGACTGATGTTACAGGTGCAAATTTGAACTTAACAACATCATTAGGTGAGAAATCTTCAAACATAGTATGTCAAATTCTTCACTTTGTAGACATTTTGAAATCTTGCACATAGTATTGTAGCCTTCATTTTTTTTTTCAAAACCAAATCAAGTCTTTTTGCTTACTGCTTTGCCAATTTGTCCAGCAGAGTTTCTTAAATCACTCTCCACTTTCTTTACCTTGTCAATAACAGAAATCATTGGTTGTCCTTTCTTTTCCAAGTAGTTTGTTTCACTGAATGTCGCAAAATTGAAGGGCTTGTTAAAAGGACCAGGTAGCTCCTTTCTAGTTCATTTTGAGATAATCAAAGAAAACTGAATAAAAAATTCAGCATTGTTTCCATGAATCTCAAATTTGAAACACTGATAGAACAGAAGTGAATACTCTTTCCTGTACTGAAAGTAAAATTATATCACAAAACCATCACCTGTAATTAAATATTTTAATTGTGGAGTTACCTGGTTCTTTCACCAAAGAACCAAGATTTTTTTTTCCATTTCAAATAGTCAATTTAATGAAAAAGATCCCTGATGTTTGAGAAGTACTGCATTATTATACAACATAACAATCATTTTAAAATGTGTGGAGCTTATATTGTAAAATGTATGGTAAACAAAATTTCTACAATTACAAATTAATCATCCAATATAAAATAGTACAAAAACGTATACTGAATAAATTTCCACACTCACAAATCATTAAATATAAAATAACTTTAAGTTCTACTTTTTGATATACTGAAGCCTTATATTTGTACATGGTACACATATTTTGCACAGACTCCAAAGTGCCTCACTCATCATCCGACATGGACAGGTTGTCGGATAACAAATCATTGTAAAACCACATGTCAAAAGGAGAAACATACTTTGTTGCTAACTTCATTATGTCATCAAATTTGGCCGTTTTGATTGGAAGAGCAGACTTATAAAGATTTTCAGACGGGAATGACAAGGAAGCTTTGGGATGTTTTATGGCAAATTCTGATATTATTAGGCTTCCTAGTATTTCGCTACATTGAACAACTTCTTTTCTATCATGTGCGTAAAGAAGAAGTCTGCTGGAAGATAGCAAGCTTCTCTTTGTTCTTATTTAGGACATTTCTTTTAAACAAGGTTTTGAATACCCTGTGAAATCGAAAATCATATTCTGAGTAGCCTGAACGACCATAATTTTTTTGGAGGTTGTCTGTACAATCTCATGCCAGTCGCTAGGTACATACACACTCACATGTTTTCTTTTTCTCATTTCTACCAGTCCAAAAGAACTGTTCCAGACCAAAAAACTATGCCCTGGTTCAGGGTAATAATGCTGTGTGTTTTTTAATTTGTCCTTTCTCATTTATGTGAAACAGTTCTGTCCTCTGCTTATTAAAATTAAATTAAATTTAATTTAGCCTGCTAGATCCCGTAAGGGCAAGAGCCTCCTGATTGACAGGGCTTGGCTCAGTAGACTTCACTCATTAGGTGAGCCGATCCTAAGGAGTGTTCTATGTACACAAACACTATATGCACTTGTAAGATTTGCACCATACTACACACTGAGGATGGTGGCTTCTAGATTTTTCCATAGCTGTCTGTCTCTTGTACTGCTCGTCCAATGTGGTTCTGCCTTCTTCTTGAAGAAATCGGCCCATCTAGTTGTCTGGCGTCCCACTCTTCTTCTGCCAATCCTGGGATCCCACAATGTCAGTCTGTGCGTCCATCGTCTGTGGTCCATCCTTACCATGTGCCCTCCCCATTTCCACTTCAGGCTTTCTGCGGTGTTTAGGACGTCTTTCATGCTGGTACGGTTGCGTAGCTCCTCGTTCCTTACTTTGTTCCTCAGAGAAAGTTGCAGGATTTTCTTTCCATACTGCCTTGGCAGGTTTGAAGCATACGCTTCTGTTTTGATGTCAGGGACCAGATTTGGCATCCATACAGTAGGACAGGTAATACACATTTTTTCAGGGTCTCAACCTTTAAGCTTAGCTTCTGGAATTTGTCTGTAAGTATGAACTTTAGAGACCAGAACTCCTTCCATGCCATGCTGATTCGTCTCTTTATTTCTTTCTCTGAATTGCTGGAGGACAGGTTCTGGCCCAGGTAGGTATAATCTTCCACATATTCTAGTGGCTGGCCATTTAAGTGGATCTGGTCTACAGACATGTTAGTCATTAGTTTCGTCTTTTCTGGGTTCATGGATAAGCCTGCCTCTTTGCTGATCCTGTCCAATTCTTCAAGCATCTGTTTTATATCTGCTGCTGATTTCGCTACCAATACCAGTATTATATTGTCTGCAAACCGGAGGTGGGATGCCAATACACAAATTCCTGCACCAACTCTGATACTTCGTTTCTAAATAGCAGTTCCATATGAGGAGTTATCTTTTGAATGTGTGGCATTAAACTTTGAAAAAAATGGCATGTCTTCATTTTCAGAATTCTTTTTTTCCCCCGATCTTCTTTTAAAAGTTGTAATTTTTATTTCTGAACATTCAATAATGCCTCCCCAATTCTTTCGTTTGATTGTTTTCTTATTCTACTACGTGGTTCAACAACTGTTTCCTCTGCCATGTTACTTGATTCCTTCTCTTCACCAATCCCTTCTACTTCCTCAACCCCTCTATCTTCCTCAACTTCCACATTACAGAATGAAAAATCTTCAACTTCCATATTACAGAATGAAAATATGCAAAGTATGACATTTTAAGTATGTTTATATCAACTATAGAAGATAAGAATCTTAATGCATAACAGGCAAAGCTCACTTTAGGAGTAATACATTCTATCTGTGTTTTCCAGTTGAATTGATTACCCAGAATTCACTCTTAGACAATATTTATATTAAATTAAATGAAAAAGTTCAAACTCTTAATTTATTCATTCCTCTTTATCCGTTTTGGTGATGTGTTGTCATCACTGACAGCAGACTCTTCCCTTGTGACCTGGCTGGTACTTGCTCCTTCAGCTCCTGAATGGGATGTAGATGGTTGTGATGAATGGCCTTGTTGTTGGGGTACTGAAAGGATGGTGGATATACAGGGTACGGACATGCTGCTTGTACTTCAGGTGCTGGATGTGATGATAAAGGTGGTTGGAATGAGCACACAGCACACTATGTGACTTACCGACTCCAAGAGAGAGAGAAATGGTGACCTCTAGTGTTCGGCGGATCAACACAGCATACTATGAGACTTACTGACACTAGAGGGGGTTTAGAAGGAGGTTTGGGGTGAACAAGCTGGGTTAAGTGTAGGAAGTCAAAAGTCCGTAACGTAGCAGGGGAAGAAAGAAACACAAGGATGTGGGTGGTTGAAGGTGAACTGAGGTCTGCAGCAAGGCGAGGAGAGAGGAGAAAAGAAAAAAGTATCGTATGTGGAGAGTAAGAGAGATGTAGGAAAAAGCACGAAAGAAGGGGCGCTATTGGGCTCCCTGTTTTCGAGGTAGTGGCCATGTGTAGACATGGCCGAACAAAAATGTATCGATCTGCACCAGAGCGAGAAAGTGAGCTGGATGAGTGACAGCTGTCACCTCGTCGAAGACCAGTCTGCTCATCTCAAAAGGTGGTCCTTCTTATATGGGCCCTCTCTGACGTCACACTGAAGCTTGGGGAATTTGCCACTGCCAGCGTGGTGCGCGAATTTTCGCTTTCTCCCTCACAAGAGATTTTTGTTTTCTGAGAGAGAGAAGAAATAGCGACTGGTGTCTGCGCATGTAGGTTTTTGTACTGTTTGCTAAGTAGCACGCACGGGCACAAAAAAATATATACAGAACAGGTCCACAGACTTGAAGCCCATACATGACTTCGGCATCTCTTCTCCTGTCTCTCGGACCACAGCTGCATAGGTGTAGGTAGTTAATTTCCTTTCCCAGAGAGAATCTTAAGTAAGAGATAGGTTATGCTCCAACCAAATGCAGCTCTCTTTGTCCATGTATTTAAACAAGTCACGAACATCATTTTCTTTCACATTTTTCTCTGGTGCCTGATTCACGATTTTCAGCTGTTGGGTGCTGTATTTCTGTTTCCACAGACAGAACAGTGTAAATGTAACCAAGTACGTTGGTGAGCACAGTATAGTACCATTTGTTGTGTATTTAAGTTGTCTGTATGACTATCTTGAATACACTCCCTTTTTTAATGGGTTTGGGAAGACAATGTTCTTCGAGAGCACTTCTCCAGTCCTTTATCAAGGCCCCGACCATGCAAACCTGAGATGGCAAAGGATTGGTTCTATACTCTACCATAGCTGAGAGACATGGTAGTGCAGTTGAGATTGTCTCCACTTTCTTTAATTTTGCTTTTATTAGTCCAAAGTTCCTATTACACTGTCCGAAAGAATGTCTCTGGACAGGAAAAAGGTGTGTAACTATCACTTGACCGACTCTAGCTAACCATGAACAAAATGAAGTGATAGTAACATTTTTATTTTGCGCTCCGCAGCCATCAGAGAGCAAAATCATTGTTTTCATGTCACAAAATTCAATCAGCTTCTTTTGTAAGGCATGATTTAGAAATGAGGCAACCAAATTATCTTTTTTGGCCTGCATTTCCATAAAACAATACATAACTGAAGAATCGTCATTATGTATGTGCACATTAAATGCATACAACCATAGAAGCTGTTTATGAAATTAACTGGTGACGTTCAATTTCGGAACTGGTAAATTTTGAGAATAATTGAATTCAACTACAAGATAAGAAGGATCAGTTTTGGCCTTGAGGATGAAATCTCTTTATGGATATGTATCTCTCTGCCTTCTTCCGGTGCAGTATATATTCTACTTTACAAACATCTATTGGATTATTTCTCAATTTGTTTTCACATTCTGAGCAAAAGTCACAAATGTCGGTTTTGGGTTGTTTGAAAGTATAGTCACAATGTTCCTTAAAAAACTTGAAAAAAGTTACATATTTCATTGTAAGCTTTTACTTTTTACCAGTTCATTCCAAAAAGTATTCTGAGAACATTTCGAATAATGTCTTGACAGGTTTGAATTTTGAAGATAATTTAGATTTGTTTTACTGTCAGAATAATGACTTTTCTCGCTAGGAATCGTGCTTAAATGTTCCCTCAGTAGAACCCAGACATTTGATTCCATTTTATGCGGACGGTTATCATGACTGCCCCTTCTTTCTTCAAAGGAGTTATTATCTAATATCTTTTTTCTGTATAACCCTAAGTATTTTCACTGACACTTGGAAAAGCTTACAGAGAGATACACAACAAATTTCAATCTTACCTCCTGCTATAAATAACACGTAGGCCCGTATGCACAGTCGTTACCTTTGCAGTATCCTCGAGGATTCGCGCGAATTTCGCATGCAGAGTTGAAATCCTTGAGGCAGCGACAAGGCGAGAAGGAGGACCTACGGAGGACGGCCGATAGCATCCTTGTCGTCGCCTTTTCGTATTTACATTCATCATGGCCGCGTTAGTGGACAATGATTTGATCGAGTTTCTCGACTTTATTGAAGAAAATGAAAATATTGAACGTGAAAGACAGCTGCCATGAAGATATGTAAGGGATATGCAAAATCCGCTTGAATATTATAACGATGAGCAATTTTTTAAGCAGTACAGATTCTCAAAGAATACTGTTATTGAAACTATTTTGCCGTTGGTGCAATTTCAAGAACAGAGGACACAACAAGGCCTTCCTATTCCTCCAATTCTGCAAATTCTATGTGCACTCAGATTTTATGCAACTGGAGATTTCCAAGTAAGTAGTATTATTTCAAAAATGCCATTATGCTTTTAGGTTTGGTCTGTGTTTAGTACAGTCAGCAGTGAAGTAACGGTATATCGAAAGCATTAAAATAGTCTAACTACATATTTTTTTGGTCTTATTTTTTGTAATGAAGTGAATGAACTGAAATTTAATACCAGGTGAGAGAAGTGTGAAGTTTCATAAACTTGTACATTCTCTCAAAATTTATTACCACCACTCCATAACAAGATAGGTTTAATGAAAAACTTTGTCACAGCAATGAATATTTTAAATATGGCTATTTTGATATTTTAAATTTAAATAAAAAATGCAATGCATATCAGAATTTTTTTTTTTTATTCTGCATACCCTTCAAATTAAATTACTCTTTGAAACACTGCATGTAGTGACATTTCATTTATGAAAGTAAAATTACAAAAAAAATAAAAATAAAAAATACCATAATTTTATGGAAAAATATTCAATGTAGCTGCCAGAGAAAATTATGGATGATTTTGGATACCATATTCATATTCAGGGCTTAAAAACTAGTAAAAGTGTGTAATTTCATTTCTCTACAAGAAAAATGTTGAAATGTTTTTGTCCTGTGTAATGTGGTCTCACAACTGCTGTAGACAAAATAACTGTATGGTGGTGTTCCTGTTAATATTTTCAGTCAGAAAATAGAAAATGTCTGAGGAGATTGAACATAAGTTTTTGATATCAGAATATAGTTTCCCAAGCTGTAATCAGGATTTTACTGTTCTTGAGAAATGAAATAGGACTACAAGTGCTTATGTCGCAGACTATCTTCATGAAATGGCAAGAAATGAAAAAAATACAGTAATAAATGCTTTTATTGCAGTTCTAATGGCAGTTAGTTCATTTTTTTACTTTCAGCATGATATGCTGCATTGTTTTCTGTGGAAGAAAAAACTTTATTGATACATTTAATTAAATGTAAAAGGGTAATAGAAAACAAGAGGACTGATGTAATCAGAAAGAAGGCAGCTTGGCTGAAAATTGTACAGAAGTTTAACTCCAACGAAGCAGTGACGAAGGTAAATTTTAGCTTTGTTGGAAGATTGAGAGAACAGAGAATACCTAGGGTAAAATGAATCCTCTAGATTCAAAACCCCCTAAAGACCATTTTGTTCATAATTGGGTTATGCCCATATATTGCTAGCTAAGAATCAATTCAAATGATTTATATAGTTTGAATTAAAAAAAGTCACTACATTTAAAGCAAAAGGTTTGTTAAAAGTCACTGTTAGGTTGAAAATTCCCTCTATATTTTGGAACCAGTTACTGTCAAAATCCTTCAGTTTGTGAAAGTGGATATAGGGGATTCTGAATCTATAGGATTCAAATACATGGTTTATCCTACTCGGCTAATTTCTTTTTCAACAAAGCCAATTCCAAAGTGTGCAGTTCTTCTTTTCTTCTCTCTTCTGCCTCGAAAGCTCGTTTCTTCCTCTCTTCTTCATTCCTGGAGTTCTCCAGTTTCTGTTGTGCATCATCGACCAAAAGCTGAAGCTCCTTCTCACGAAGGGACTGCAGCTTTGCGTCATACTCCAATTGCAAGTTGTGTCTTCTGAGCCTTGCCTCAAGCTCTTTCTCCATGACACTCTGCCTTGGATTGGCAATGATGCTACCGGCCGATTCTGTATAGCTGTAAAGGAAATAGGAATTAGGAAATGTTATAATTTGCATTGAAATAGGCTTTCACTAACACATCACAAAGGAAATTACCTTCTTGTATTGTAACAGGAGTGTCACTGCCTATTAACACGTCTGAATGATCTGTAACACATCAACGTATCAGAGATTAATGATAGTTTTTATGATGACTATTACACTCTTACTACGTCATACTACTTTTGACCAATAAAACGGTAGAAAAGGACGTATTTCAACCATCATGGCTGCTTATCGCACAATTTTATCGCGTGCCTAGCATTTGTTTAATTTTATCGCGTCCCTAGCATTTGTTTAATTTTATCGCGTCCCTAGCATTTGTTTCTTTGTTTGCCAACATTTGAAACTGCGCTGGTCTGGACGTCAAAAAAAAAATATATATATATATATATGTAAAATTACAAACCACTGCAGTCGATGCACAGCAGTTTCAAATATGACTCGCATTGGCATTCAAGAACAAGAATTAATAAAAATCACTGATCATACCTATGCATCTTCTGAAATCCGATTTACAAATAAATGAAGAGCACCATTCGGAAATCCTGAATACGTTGAATACACCATGTAGGCCTAAATCAACGAGTTCCACTTCTATTACGCACACGTCAATATAACATCAATTGAACCACCAACCACATTCAAATTTGAAAATTGTACATTCAATAATTATTCCTTTTAAAATTATTCATGTTTATTTTTTATGTCATCGTCGTTAATTAAAACTTTTCTAACACTTGTGTATATTAGTTAGGTTATGTTATAGCTTCTGCTATATGATATTATGGATAGTCACGTATCAGAGATTGTTTAATATTAAGATTTATTGAAAATCATCTGTCAAGTGACGTTGATTACTGGGATTCGGATAATTGAAGTGGAATGTTGCATTTTAATAAAAATGAAACTGAATCAACAAAGCCTTCTTGACTAGTAACATTGCCATCGTGTATAATAGATCGAGAACTTCTCGACGAGAAGGCATTGCTCACTACTGCCATCTAGCATGCATCTAGCATAATATTTGTAATGTTGAGATGGTACAAAAATGCATTTGAGGACAGTTGTATTTTTGTAAGTCAATTAATATTTTATTGTATTGGAGTACTTCGTTACTTCTAATCTTTATATACTTTCTTCTAATCGTGTAATAGTCAATTAAATCCCACTCGAATTTTGATTTTCTCTAGATAAATAAAACGTCTAGTGAGATTACTGTTGATAATCTTCTTAAAGCAAAGCTAAAATATCTTTTAGGCATTTATTAAATTACCTTGTCTCAAAGAAATGGCCGGAATTTCTGAAACAGAAACTGGAGTACCGGTCGGTCTGTCGGTTGAAACTGCGAAGTTAAAAAAAAAAAAGTATAAAAATCAGCATAATAATAATAATAATAATAATTTGTTTAACTAAAGTTGAAATTACAATATAGAATTATTTACAAAAGCTATATTGTTCACTAAGTAAAACTGATACAGTACCCATTTGGTCAATATAATGTGTAGTAGACCAATCACTATCTATTACTTTTTGTTCATTGGTTTATACCATATATTGTACAGATTACACTCACTGTTCTTCAAAAATAATAACTGCACACATACATGCCATGTAATGTCACAAAAATAACACAATCTATGCAATATTTTTTATATTAATTCAAGATTCGAAGACCATTAATTGTCATGCCGCCATATGTTATACATTCACAAAATTATGAGCACTTTGACTTGATAATTGATTTGAAAATAACCTTTATACAGTACTATAACATACTATCATAGTGCTGAATTGATTACCTTGTGTATAAGGTAAGCTAATGTCTGCTACTGTGTCTAGTAAGACAACAGACTCCACAGACCTGGATATCAATGCATCTGTAAAATATAAAAGCAAAAAAGTAACTTAACACTGGTACATGAGAAATAGGCATTGCCCTAGTCTCATATTTGTTTCATAATAACGAAATAGGCTAATTTAGTGAAGTAAAGATTATTTGCTGCAAAATAACATCCTGTAGGTACATCATTTTAAATTACCTGAAGGTGTTTCTGTGACAGCTGCATCATTGTCAAACAAGTACCCCACATGATGACCCAAGTGGGGTACTGCTAAATCCACCTCCGGATTAGGAGAAGTTAAAGGTGGTGGTCGGCCACCACCAGTCTTCATCCTCTCCTTCATCTCTTGTGCCAGCCCCCTCTTCCTTTTTGTTTCTGTATTATCCCAACATTTCTTCAGTTGGGCTAAAGACCGCTGAAATATAAAATAGGCCTATATAAATAATATGATAACATATGTACTATTAGCAATATTAATTTATTTCATAACTTCAGTACCTCACTGGCAACAATTATCTTAAAATACTGAAAAGAGCAGATTTGCCTGTTTGTGGAATGCACATCATCAGTGCCAATTTATTTTGTGTGCACAAGGTTGGAATTTTGGGGGATGATGGGAAGAAGGTAACCGTATTCTGAAGTTTACCCTTAATTTTAAGAAAATAAAGGTCATTATCCAGAAAATCTACACCAGAGAAGGCACTTTTTTTTTTCTTCCACTAATTTCTAAGATATATATGCCTCATGATAAACACGTAGTTAGTTTGCTGCCACAAATATTTTCAACAAAAAATCGTTTTATACTATCCCGTCCATTCTAATGCACTGTTGTAGCCATCCCCTCACTTGTGTTTATCATGAGGTATACTGGAAAAGAACTGGATGCTGGGGAACTATTGTGTATATTGGATTTGCTGCCACCACCACCTGCAAGATTACAAAATTATAAGAATTTTTTATAATGTGACTCACTAAAAGCTGTTAATGAAGTTTGTGTCAAAAGCTGCTTAGGAAGCAGTGAAAATGAATGTTTCCAGTGATACTGTGGTAGCTGTAGATGGATCAAAGCAGAAAAGGGGTCACACGCCAGTGATATGGAGTTATTACCGTTATCTTAGTACACGGGATTCTCAACCTTTTGAAGATTGGAGCACCACTCACACTTGATACCAGGTGTGCAAGAACCATGAATTTGAATAGGACTATATGAATACATAAATAAAATTTTAAAATACTCACCAGGGTAATGATATCCTTAAATTTGAATGTCACTCAGAATTTTAGTGATGTCCAAGAAAAAACAGTCTTGCAGATGTGAATCAGTTAATCGTGATTGTGCTTTGTTCTTGAGGTATTTCATAAGTGAGAAAGTTTTTTTCGCATAGGTTGACTGTCCCTACTATAGCAGGCATTTGAAAGAAAACACTGCATTATTTGTTTTTCTTTTTTGTATCTGCCCCCTCTCCCCCCAAAAGGCTATGAATTTCTCTTTTTAAATAAAATATTTCAGCGCTGAGGAGGACTGGAGATCTATCAATTGAATTTCCTCACGAATAGCCATATTATTCTCCTGAATAATCTTTATTTTTTTATTAAATTCACACAACTGATGAGGGGTTATACACTATGAAATATGGGAAGGTTGCTAAAGTAATATAATGGATGGATAGGAACATTATTTGTTGCTGCTGTACAATAAAAGTTTGAATTGAAAAAAGGGCTTTAGGAACATTTGTGCTCACGAGCACATTTCTTTTACTCGTATGACGAGAGCACCAAATGTCATTAAAAGAGCACCAGGTTGAGAACGCCTGTCTTAGTAGTTCCAGGAAACTATATAATCACAATGACATCAGTTGAAGAATATCAATGACTACAGTGATCCTGAATTACAGAAAACTATTATAAAGTGAGTGATTTAAAAAAAAATTCAAACAAATAACATAGAATTAAATAATATAGATTTGTACTAAATAATTTTCACTGAGATTATAAAGTCTGAAAAAGAGAATTATTAATAATTCAATTATTGTTAGGTTGGTTGAAATACAAATGATGGTCAAGAATCTTCAAAAAGTCGTTAATTATTGAAACGGAAGTTTCACACAACTAGTTGAGAGGAACTTCAAGATTTTTTAGAAATGTACATGATCATTTAGAAATTCCTCCTCTATAACCAAATAATAAGCCAATAACTGACCAATTGTCTTCTGAAAGATTATTTTTAGATAGATAGGTAGATGGATTTATTGAGCAATATTATACATGCAGATGTACTATATTATCAGAATTTTCTCTTAAATCCAATGACAGGTCTTCTGATTGTATATGCTGTGTAAAACAAGTTCTACTTTGTAGGTTGCACCCCTATCACCTATGATTAGATCCAACTACTCTCCAAAGAAACACACAAATTAAAATGAAAATGGCACAAACAAAATGCATTATATAATATATCCTAACCTAAAACAGGCATAAAAATGTATAATTGAGTAGTTACCATTATCCCTTCGTCAGTTCGTATCACAAACTTCAACAGCTGAAGTTCTAATCTGTCTCGCCTTCAAGAGGAACAATCCAGTCTTTTGTTCACATTCTCTATTCCCCATGAGGTCAAGACATACAAGCAAACTCCTATTCTGACTTAGCATCGAGGGTGGTAGATATTTTCTCCAGATATGTTCCAATTCGACACAATCTTCAATGCCAGATAAGGAATGCAGGGCTCATAGATTAACTTCTTTTCTTTATCCACTTCATCAGCCTGTTGTAAATCTCTCTCAAATCTGATAGTCTGATGAATAACATTAATGACAGTCTTGAATTAGGTCTCCTGGCCTGTTCCGCTTCCAGAAGAAAGTTGGTCTTTCCATTTCTTCCTTGGTCTTCCGATATCTCGTTTTCCATGAGGTGTATAGTCCAATAGTCTCTTGGGTAATAATGATTGCTTTATGTGTAGATCTGTTTATTGCATTTATATTGGCTCTACAATGTGAACCATTAGTAGAGAGACAGTGGATTTCTTCATGAACTTGCCATCCTAGGGTAGAGGCCAATGAGGTTCTAATTCTGTGATGTCTTGCATTAATGAGAAGTTCGCCTTTTGCATGTAAGTCAGAATAGTGGCACTTGCGTAAAATTAAATCAGAATGTGCACACACTTGCAGAATAAATTATGAAGTCTCTAGTGGAGCATGGAAGCTGCAGGTATAGTGGAAATGTTTCTCTGTTTTAACAGTTTGATCCACACTCATTTACCAAAACCAGAGTTTTTGACTTTAGATAATTTATTAGAAATTGAAGTTAAAAATTATGTTCTGTGCTTCAATGATGGTACTGTGATTAGGACTGAGGGCTTCAAAACATGGCAATTAAGTGTGGTACAAATATGAAGGAAGCTCTTGTAATCATTGATAGCAAATGAATACAGAAAGCTAAGTTCAGTGCTCTCCTAGTGACAAAAGCAACCTCAATGGAGAAAGAAAAGGTGAAAAGAAAATCAGAGGTAGAAGTTGGAGAGGAAACAGAACACTATGGATATGGATTGTTTTGAGGGATTTTGCCTTTATCAACATATCTTGTTGAGATACATGGAACTATTGCATCTACTGCTGTGGTTTAAATATAATGACGAGGAATTATGTTTATATCTCTAGAAATTCTAGATTAATTCCAAAATATATGAGCAAACTTTTGTATTTTTTTTTTTAATATTAGTCTTTATACCGATAAAAATGTAAGTTACAAAACTTGTAAAGCTGTGATGATCATTTTTTGCCTGTTTGTGTTAAAGAGCTTTCATTACACTAGTACAAAATTTCAAACCTCTATCTGGTCTAGTTATGTGGGGGGGGGGGGGGGGAATCTACGTAACATGATTAACTTATTTTGAACTCGTGTATAAAATTTCATAAAAAATATTGGAGTTTGAATTGTCAATTTCATAAAAAAGATTGGATTTCGAATTGTCACAGTTTGAACATGTAAGAATGGAAAAATTTGTTTCAATCTCTCCTTATATTCCCTCCGGTGAGTGAAGATCATTTCCAATTAACAACTGAAAAATAAATTTAAGACTACGGCCGGTATTCATAGTCGAGATAAGTCATACTTATATATAAGTCGAACTTAAATCTCGTCTCAATTGCAGATTTCGGTCCAAATAAGTCGTACTTATTATAAGTCGTTCTTATTTTATAAGCTTTACTTTACAAAGTCTGACTTCATGAAGTTGAACTTATTGCAATTCATAGTGACTCAAGTGCGACTTATGTTATGAAATAAGTTCGACTTTATCAAGTCAAGGGAACCCCTGACTTACGTCAGTTTTAGCCTAAAAATGGATAACGAGTTTGAAGAAATGATTGAAGAAGTCAATGAATTGCAAGAAATTCGTGCTCCAAAGCGTTATTTGAGAAACGTCATGAACCCCTTTGAATTTTATAATGACATTGAATTCAAGAGGAGGTTTCGTTTTCACAAAAGGACGGTTTTGGATTTAATTCTTCCGAAAATAGAGAGAACTCTTGCAAAACCTAACCAGCGAGGTTTGCCAGTTCCTCCAGTTTTACAACTTCTCATTTGCTTGAGATTTTATGCCACCGGAAGCTTTCAGGTAAGTTTCATTTTATTAAAATTAATATAGCCATAACTGCAACATGTGAGGTATTCAATATATGAGTGGGGTTAGATTCCATTAATGTGCATGAAATTTGATTATTAGTAAGGTTAAATTTCCTGATCCAGTCAATTTAAATTAAAATATTAAGCATTAATAAAATTAATACAAAACAAAGCCTTCTTGCTCTTATAATGAAACTAAAATAAATTGCCAAATGTAAGGAGTTGACACTACTTTTTATATTACTTATAGATCGTCATTGGTGATCTCTGTTCACTTTCACAATCGACAGTCTCAAGGGTAGTGAACAGGGTATCAAGGATTCTAGCATTACACATACGCCATCACATAAGAATGCCATTAACGCAGCAAGAGAAAGCAACGAATCGTTTACGTTTTGAAGAACTGGGAAGGGGTGGTAATCCCAACAACCCTGTTATACCTAGTGTGGACGGTGCTATTGACTGCACGCATGTCCGTCTTTGCCACACAAAATTTGGAGACCACGCGGAATCATTTCGAAACCGGAAAAACTATTTCTCCTTGAATGTACAGGTAAAAATAATATTATTAGACTATATAACTCAACACTTTCTTAAGACAGCACACTCATTTCCAGTACATTCTTAACTAAGAAATCGCAGTCTTCATTTATTTTATATCGCTATTGTATGTTGCTGTTTAGGCTGTTGCCGGACCTGAAGGTCAATTCTTGGACATTGTATCCAGCTGGGCTGGAAGTGAGCACGACAGTCGAATATTCCAGAACTCTCGGCTCTATGTCCGTTACGTTCAAGGAGAGTTTACCGGTTGTTTACTAGGGGACGCAAGGTACTCTTGCCAGAGAATTCTGCTTACTCCCTTGTTAAATCCTGTCACTCCAGCTGACCACAGGTATTTAATATATGGACATGGGCTATGTAATGGGAAGTACAGGAGAGACCTGCTATTCTCATTGACTATCTATGTTTATATCCAACTTTCTTGTTGAACACCTACTGTATGTTTATGTCTAACTTATATATTAATTGAAATTTATAGGTACAACAGAGCCCACAAAAGGACGAGATGTGTAGTGGAGAGAATGTTTGGAGTATGGAAGAAGAGATTTCCTTGTCTTTCGGTTGGTCTAAGAAACAAACTCGAGAATGCCCCAAATATAATTGTTGCCTGTGCAGTGCTTCACAATTTGAGTTTGGAGATAAACGACAACTTACCAGAAGATGACCCAGATATAATGATTCTCCCATACGAACCTGTGCCTGTTGCACCACCTGTACAGCAACCGGGAGGTTTGGCTTTCAGGAGGGAACTGATTAACAGTGTTTTCAGGAGGTATGATGATGAAATGTAAATACATTTCACAATTAGTTTTCATATTGAGGCAATTCCATTCGTAATGGAATCACCCATTGTATTTTACTGAAGTAAAATATTTATTCATTTATGTACTTTATGAAAACATTTGAAATTGAGACGTTCTGTAACTTATACAGTACAATAAATATTGTGAAGTTTGAAACAATAACTGATTAAATTGCCTGATTACTACAATCTCAGAAATTCCAATTTAAAGGAGTTTATAAATAACAAAATTGTTCAATAATTGCCTACGTAATTCCAGAGGCGTGGCGTACATGTGACCAGTGTTACCACCACTAAACAAAATAGGTTTATTGAAGTTTTTACTACTTCTAATAATTCATTAACATTATTTGAATATAATACAAAAGGACACTACTTTCGCTGGCCGTTGTTCAGTAGACTGTGTGCGACATTGCGACATCAATGCCGAACATTGTTAACGGCAAGGGACAGTGCAACAAGCAACTCGATGGAGGGCATTGACCCCTGCAGACAGTGCTGCTAGCTCGGCACCAAACATTTCGAAGTGCGCAGAAACCAAGTGCTTCTGCCAGTCATATTGGAGTGGGGATAAAGTCATTTGGCTTGAATCTGTGGTAGAGTGCAGATCGGCTCTTGGGAAGTACGGTTTACTCTAGATAATGTAATGTATCATTGTATTCATACTACGTTAGCGTATTTCAGGTCAATCTTAAAGTGTAAGGTGTCCTACCTCTCTGTCCCGCCTTTCGTTATCAGTTACGGGGCGTCACAATATGTCATGCACTAAACTGAAATGGAAATGCTTTGGTATAGTCTCTTGTCGCCCTTTAAAAGCAAGCAGAGTAGAGTAAATGTAACGCATACTGGGGTCCTGTTACCACTCAGCTTGATGGTAAATGCGCAAGCACACCACAGACCAGGGAATCTAATTAATGCAGCACATATTATTCAGTGACTCTGTTAGCATTCTGTTTTACATTACATTGTCAGATTTCGGTGAGTTGGTGTCAATGTATTACCATTATAAAAAAAATATCAGCGTCGGGATCTTCTTCCAGTAGGCCTAACTGTGAGTGTAATTGTGCAGTCAAGAATCTTTTAAAACACTTTCGGTTCACGCTCTTTCGTGAAAAAAAAGTAATAATTGTAAATAAAGACAAGCCCACACCTGTTACGAATAATTTAAAATTAAAAGCATCTTGTGGATATGATCGACATTTCAATGTGGTACACATACTACCCTTGCCTATATGGATGTAGAAGATTGTGTGCATCGACAAACTGGAATTTCTAGTGTTTTTAATTCTGAGAGGTATACAAACTTCGCAGAAATGTTTATGAAAAAAACTTTTCAGATCTTTATGCAAAACTATGGACCTACCAGCGGGATACTCAAGGGCAGAATAGACTATTTGGACTATCCCTAATGTTAATAGAAAAACCTCTTCTCTTGAACACGAAAGAAGGGACGGTAATACCCATGCAATACCCACACCACGCCACTGGTTGTTACGAATTGTAATTGTGTACTTTGACATAAAACAATTAATAGGTTATAGAAGTAACGTTAAATAATAAACAAGGAATGTTAAATTAAAAAGTGATTTTGCTGTTGTGAATAATAATAATAATAATAATAATAATAATAATACAGTAATAATAATAATAATAATAATAATAATAATAAAGATAAAGGATCTAGTTAATTGTGACGGATGACTTCATATAAATATGATTGGACAGTTTTATTTATTAATAAACAATAACTATCTTCAATTTTAAAGATACATATTTACGTTATGATTTTTTAAATGATAGCACGTATTATTATTATTATTATTATTATTATTATTATTATTATTATTACTACTACTACTACTACTACTACTACTACTACTACTACTACTACTACTACTATTATTACTAATGAAATCGCTTGCACATTATGCCTAGCTATGTCAACCTTTGAGCTTTAGCTAGCTCAATATCTATCAGCTGTTCTTTCTTCTTGGCCACACGCAACATAATTTCTGCAGTTTCCAGTTCTAATTTTGTCTTCTTTATTTCTAACTGCAATAATGCAGCGCTTTGATCCTTGAAAACTACATTTCTGTGCTTTCTTGTTTGAACCCTTGGTGCTGCTGCTTCTATTGATGCTGTTGGAGTTGCCATCTCTGCTGTTTCAGTTTCAGCTTCAACCGAGTTGGCTGGACCAGCAGTGGAAGGAGATACATCCTCGGAAGGCTTTGTTGCGAGTTGTACTTCCTCTGCGAACATAACTGTAATGTAAACAACATGTCAACTCACTCATTATGTTCTGTAGAATATTCTTCTTCATTCTATCACTTGTTGGATCTAGTTACCTGTTTTTTTTTCAGTTGGTTATTTAAAGACGCTGTATCAAATACTGGGTTATTTAACGTCGATGGGATTGGTGATAGTGAGATGGTATTTTGCAAGATGAGCCGAGGATTCTCCATAGATTTTTTACATTTGCCTCACAGTTGGGGAAAACCTTGGAAAAACGCAATCACGTAGTCAGTCCAAGAGCAATTCGAACCCACGTAGCAGCGCAACTCCGGATCAGAAGGCAAGCTGACTGAGCTATGCCAGTGGCCTAGTTATCTGTTACTGGTTCAATTCAAGTAAATATAATTGAATAATTTTTTTATTATAAATAATAACTAGTTTCCATTCTAAAGATACATATTTACGCTACGACATTTTTTTTAATTATAGCCCAACCGCTTTTTGCTGCTTAACACTATCTTCCATCTTTTCATCAAAGATGAATAGGCTAAGAAGCAAATTAAATGTTAAATAGATATTCACTGCTTACCTTCTAGTTCACTCTCCAGCATATCGGAGTCAATAGCTCCTGGAATGTGGACCATTATATGCGGTGATATTTGGGCCACAGTTGGATCAATGTCCTCCACAATTACTGGTGGGCCACCCCCTGTAGCCATTGCTGCCTGACGTTCTTTCGTCAAAACATTACACTGATGGCATTTTATATTCGCCCATAGTTTCCTCAGTTGTTTTTCATTTCTCTAGAATAATTATAACGAAATTACAATAAAATTCCCAACTCTGCATAAAATAACTTCATAATTTATTTATTTATAATAATATACTTTATTCAAAGAAAATATTGTAGGAAGGTGTACTTACATGTTCAACAATATTTATGGACGAATTAAATTCCTCAGTAATCTTCACCCAACATTCGTATTTTTGTCTTGAAGATACTGAATCTGTCTTCTTATTCTCTAAGATCGTGGAATATTTAAGGATAATTTCTTTTAATACTTCTTTTTCTAGAGAAGTAAAATGTTTACTTTTTCTCTTCCCTTCCATTTCAACTTTATCCTACAGACGCTATGTATAATGTACAAATTTGGAGACAAAAGAAAAACGAAATTGGAGACAAAAGAAAAACGAAATTCGAGACAAAAGAAGAACGACCGTCTGATTTACATTGTTGTGACAATGGCCTTGCAATTTCTCATACCAATAAGTTCGACTTATTTATATACACATAAGTTACACTTATTGAATGAAACTTAACAAAGTACGACTTATTAGCCGACTATGAATACCGTAATCATATAAGTTAAGATTTTCCAATAAGTATAACTTAACAAAGTCAAACTTATTGAACAAATAAGTCACTGACTATGAATACCGGCCTACAAGTACCAAGAGAAGCAATTAAACAAATCCAAATACTAATATTGCAGCAGACTATAAAATTTTAAGAAGAATTTAAATAAAATATTCATAACTTTGTAGGAAATGTATTGTTATTCTTAAAGTTGATTTGCATATCACTGCTGGAAAGATGTATAATATTACGACTGCATAAAGAGGTAAATTACTCAATTTATGAATAGACATAGTGATATAATTATAACATCGGTACATAAAATTTATTATGCTTAGTGGAGTGAAATAGCATTACCACGTGGACTTATGTCATAAAATATTTAAGAGATCTAAAAATACCTACGTAGAATTCCAATTCCAAACTGCAGCATATGTTCGCTGTAAATAGTGCTGTTAATGAATCGAATAAGTAATTCGAAAAATAATAACATGTGTAATATAATATATTATACTAGATTATATGGCTATCCACATATTACCTACATTTAGGTACTAATCTAAACTGCTAAAGGTTGGAAATGATACGGTACTTTGGCTTAGTGATATCACATGGAATGGCCATATATATATTCTCAGAATCCTAATGTACGCCTGTAGAGGGGGTGACTTTGAGAAAATTATAGGAAAATGTCTAATTCTTTGTAACTTACATGAGGCTTTAGAAAGCAGCATCACTATGTCGCTAACAATAGTGTCTTGAAATTCTATATTGGTTGCATTCAATATGATGGAATCTATTTTTGGGTCGTCATAGTCCCCTTTCGATTTCTTTGAGGAATCATTTCCTCTACCAAATATGCCGTTTGGCTGCAGCCAAATTCTTTTTTCTTTTTGTCTTGATGTTATCCCAACACTTCTGCAATTGCGTAACAATTCTCTGAAAACAAATCACATTTCTTATCATATATAATGAAACAGCGATCTACTTACTATAATATAAAGATAATGTCTCCTAAGCACCTAATTAGTTATTGGGTATGCTTAATTTTAAATGTAATGGCAATAAAAAGTTAAAATCAGTAGAAAAATTGACTTACCTCTGTGTGGTTGGGTTCACTGTTAAATCAAAATGAATTTCGATCCAAGCTTTTTCTCTTCTGATGAAGTGAGGAACTGTCTGTCTCTTTATTTCCAAGAACATGGTTTTGTTTTTCAATCGCTAGGAGCAGAAAGGTTTTTTCTTCCTCAGTGAACCTCTTTTTTTTTTTTTTGTCCATTTTAATTGAAATGGTAATTATTATCAGAAATGTAAACAAAACACACAATATGGCGACAATAGTTATTACTAATCTAAGTTGCAATTTTAACACACTGTACAATATGTAAAGAAAATAGTTTTTAAATAAATCAAAGATATATTTCTTATGTCCATCAAAATATTGTTAATTATGTCACATGAAATGACTCTGTAACTAGTAATATTTATTTTACGACCAATACATGGAAATAATTTGTTTTATTGCCATATCTAAGATGTCGGATCATTTAAGGAAGCCTTAAAATTCAACCTTCATTAAGGTGACTGTAAGAAAGAACCAAGAATGTGCTGACAACTTTTCCCTTTTCATTTTATCAGAGTACTTTTTGAACTAAGTAAGATTTAACAAGTAAAAAATTGAATTTCTTTGTACTGTAAGTAGTACACAACAACTGGAAAAACCACAAAAGTGTCTTTTCCATAAAAGAACTGTAACAAAAGTATATCTAGAATATACACTACAGCTGAGATGCAGGTTGGCCCATATTTATGTATATGATGTTTCACAAATTGCTGTGAATTGAAGTAACTAGCAATTTTATTAACATAATGGAACATGAACATATCACCTTAATCTCAGACTTTGCAAGTGTTTAAACTCTGCTCTTCATGGCGTGGTCCATCAATGCACCATAAAAATATGTACATGTCTGGAGACGGAGAGCAACGTTGTCACAAGCAGCTCGACAGTGCCGTACTGGTATCCTGTGGAACTCTTCTATAATAACTGCTCGTAGTTCAGCCAGGGTACGGATGTGATGTTGATACACTTTGTCTTTTAAACGAAATTTTCAAAAGCTTGCAAAATACACAAATTATATTTCATATTGATCTAGATTCATTTTCCGGGCTGAGAGGCTGTGATCTGTTGGTTGGTTTTCGACCAGACGTTTTGTCTGCAACTGCGGCAGACATCTTCAGTGAAGTGGTATCCGAGGCCGCAAAACTGTTCTCAGCATACCTGAGGCAACTGATCCTGTGGCTGGTTGTGCGGGCATATTTATAGTGCAACTAGCGGGCCGATGCCTGTTGTCGCTGCGGTCCATGCCGCTTTGTTCGCTGCTCCTGTTCTGGGTTCTGTCCTTCTGTTGTAGTGGCTTCTTATCTGTTCTGTTTAGGACCGGGTACCAACATTTGTTTAGCTTTACGCCTTCTTCCTTGCGATTAAAATTGTTGTCATGTTTATAGATTTCGATCGCTTCTCTATGTAGATGGGGGAAGAAGTGTGTTGTCGTGCTCAAGATGTCTGTGTCCTTAAATCGTATGTTGTGATCGCCCTCTTGATAGTCATGTGCTGCCAATGCTGATTTGTCGATCTGTCCTGGGTGGCAATTTCTGTTGTGTTCTGTCAGTCTCGTCCTGACGCTCCGCTGTGTAGTACCGATGTAGACCTTCCCACACGAACACGGAATCCTGTAAACTCCGGCGGACAGCAGCTTATCTTGTTTGTCCTTGGATGATCTCGGCATGCTCTGGATTTCCTTAGTGGGCAGGAAGGTTGTTTCCACTTCGTGTCGTTTCAGTACCCTGCTGATACGGTCTGCCACATTCTTTAAATAAGGTAGGAAGACCATGCCCTTCTTAGTCTCTTGTTCTTGTGACCGCATAGACGGTGTTACTTTGGGTCGTATGGCTCTCTTTATCTCCGGCCTTGAGTAGCCATCGGCCATGAGTGCTGTTGATACATGGCTCAGCTCCCGTTGGATGTGTTGTGGCTCGGCTACCCGCCTGGCCCTTTTGATCAGAGTTTTCATCATGGCCTGTTTATGGCCGGGATGATGATTCGAGGTCTTATGCAGATATCTGTCTGTGTGGGTCGGCTTCATATTTTTATTCACTCACCCCTTGTCTCGGGCATTTGTCCTGTCTCCTTACTTAAAGGTCACAGTCTTTCGTTATTATAGACTCATATTCGGCATTCGGACAGTCTTGAGTCCCCTGGTCCTTGGAGATAACAGTAGTTGTAGCAGCAGCTCTTCAGATGGAGATAATGGAATTATGTATTATCTGCGGTCCCGTATTCAGAGTACAGAAGTACACATAGTAAAAATATTGTCCAGCAGCTTACAGTTCCTTTGCTATTCTTCAGTATACCATAACAACGGCACTTTTGGCTGGGACAAAAAAAAAGTTTAAATCTGTCACAGTGCCAGTCTGGGCTGTCAGTTTTGCCACATTAGGAGGTTCACACAAACTTCCATTTTCAATGAATATTCAAACCTAAAATTAGTGTATTATTTGTGTTGTGTGATGATTTATTGATAAAAAACAGTCATGGTATCACAGATACATAGACAAAGTCGAAAGAAAAACAAGATAAACAAACTAAAATACTATACCAACACTAGTTTCCATAAATTCATTTATATCATAAAAAGGGTTTTCGATTAGCCAGTCACGAATAACCCACCTAATTCTATTAAAATTAACACATGTTTTTTTCACATTTAGAAGTCTTCTTCTAGTGATTTAACTTAGCAGTTTTTGGCCAAGATGAGATATCTTCATAGAAATACATTTATTTTGCTGCGAGTGTAATAAACCAGTATCTTAATGTCATTTTTTTTTCATTAATGTGGAGCTTTCCTGAATATGCTATAGATGAAGCCAAGTTCGGTCTTATTCCAGAAGGTTTTCCGAATGAAAATTTAATTGAAATACATCAATTTCTTATTTTTATTAACAGCAGAATCAGTATTGTCACAGTCACTCATATTAAAACAAATAATCGAGTGATTCTTGTGACAAATAACCCTAATATATATCAAACATAACAAAACAATTTTACTACTGTTACAATTCAACAATATTGATGGGAGGAGAAGTTTCATTGCAGTGTATTCTGTTGGAAAAGCTCACAATTATGGAGTAGTGGCCTTCTCAAACCAATATGTAGAATACTACGTGGGTTTCAGTGGTAACGCTGCATGCTAGAGATGGCGTTTTCACACATAATATGTGTCTACCATTGCTGAGTTGATTGGCACCAAGAAGTCAATTAAAAAAAAATGTCTTTTCCAAATAATTGATTCAATTGAAGTTCCACTGTATTGCATTAATATCTACAATGTAGGTACAGTATCATTTTGCCCTCCTATGTCATTTCAGGATATTTTTTTATGTCTAAAGGATAATAGAAATAAATTAAATTTTGATTTTGGAATACATGATTTATTATCATACAGCTAGAGAGAAATTTTGTGTTGTAACAATATAATTCAGTAGCATCATATTAGTACCATATTTTGTAATTTCAAATGATCACTTTATAGGCAAACGTGGAGCTAACTTTGTCATGCTTGCCCATTGTCCAATGCAGAGGTCATCAAATTCCATGTCTTCAATGTGCCGGCCTCCAAGATCACCAGGTCCACGACACGTAGGATTTGAATCCCACACTTTATGTTTGTTTTGACGCAGCCATCTAAACAAACAATATGTAATATCATGAGATATTAATGCTTTTAAAAATAAAACTCCAAATTTAACATTTAATGGGAGTTGGCAGGCATCAACTTTTGCCAGAATATTTATCTATTTTGTTGTTTTTACAGCAGGGATGAATATGTTTGGCCATGGAAAAGTTATACAATAGCAGACTGAACTTCAATGAGTTTAAGGGGGACATAGGCGAAAATGCAGTCAATTGTAAATAGTAAGGCCTATATAGTGAATTTTTTCAGGTCACTTTTTCAACATACATGGCACTTGAGGTTATTACATTCTTTAATGCACTTAATGATTCAGATACATTTTTTCCCAAAACTATTAAGGTAGAGACTTGATATTTTTTATAATAAATTATTCTTAGATACATGTGTAAATGGTTGGGAATTTTTTTAATTCTATGCACATATCTTTAAAAAAAATAATTTAATTTTTACAAAAAAAAAAATTGCTGTGGAAATAATGCTGATAACAGATAAAATATTACTTCTGAGCAAGCTATTACAATATCCTGGTATCAATTTATACATCTTGGTTACATTAACTTGTGTGAAAATTTCATGACTATAATCCCATTAGAGGAACTTCAGGTTTTATAGAATACCATTTTTGTTTTTGTTAAGCATTTAAACATTATTGATACAAAGTTAATTATTAGTGAATATATAATTTGCTTGACTTCTTTTTAATTATTTCTCTCTCCTTCAATCGTAATTTCTTCCTCTCCATTTTTTCCTTCCTTTTCTCCCTTTCTTCATGCAACTGCAGTTTTTTATGCAGGTAATCGTTCATGGTCATTTTCCTTTTACAGAAGTCCTGATGATGCTGATGAAGTTGAAGCAGAAGATGCTAATGCTATTGGTATCATCTTCCATCATACTTTCCCCAAGCAATTCAGTCTGTGGCGAACTAGAAGCTTTATGCCCTAAAACTTCATCCATTATTGTGAAATACTCCCAGTTAATTGCCCCTTCACCAATTTTTTGTTTCTTTTTATTGGCCCTGTATGTGGCCAACAAATTCCTATATTTAATATCACAGGCCTCTCCAGAAATGGAAACAGTGGTAGCTTTAGATATTTCTTGTGCAATATCGTTCCACAATTTCTCCTTTTTGCATGTGAGACGATTGAATGACAATTCATTTTCCAACCTTTTATTAAGTAGTAGTTTAGTTAGGTTGTGCGTCCACTTCAATGCAGAGTCAGACGAATCTGAAACTCTTTCAACATGAAGTTGGCTTACATCAGATTCGAATTCTTTTAAAGAACCGGTTGCCAACACAGGTTCTATGTAACTCCTGGTAAAATAATCATCTGAAATGAGATGTGAATACGTGATTATATACAAATTATAGGTTAGAATGTGAGAGGCTCATTAGATAAGCTCGTCTTTAATTAATGTGCCTACAATACGCAATTATCCGATATAAATAAGTTAAATTACCTGTACGAAGGAGCTCGATATTTTCATCTGTATCTTGAAATATTATTTCAATTTCATTTATTAAAAATTTTGCCATTTTCACTTTCGTAAGTTTGAAGCGTCTCTATTGTAGATTCAAAACATACCGTTCTGAATTCCAGCAATTCATTGTATCTATCGAACATACATCGATGACGTCACTGAGGGAATTCAGCGCCCTATTTGCAATGCATTCAAGAACACGTCCTATGGCTGCTGTTTCCTACATTTTTTAACTTTGCCTGTGGTTCATATTTTGCCCTCTAGATGTCAATATTTCAAGGGTGCAGGGGAAAAACACGTTTAGTCACATTTTGCAAATTTTTCAGGAGAGTGTTTACAGACTTGCAGAATTGCCAGTGTCTTCCTGTGTGAGCCTTCCCTTATAATGTGGAACCAAGCGAGTTTTTCCCTGTATGATTAGGGAATCGTAAAGATCTCAACTTTTAAACTGCTAGATTCAATTAAAATATAAAAATTACTAAATTTGGACTGAATGTGTTTTTCCTCTGGATCCTTCATTGATTTTACCACCATGTCATTGTCGACCAATGTTATCTGAAAGTCACAACTGTGTCATGTAAAATAAAAATTAATTAAAACGTTTAATTTTACTAATATGTGCTATAAGATCACTATCAGCTTGGAAATATTTTCTGACTTCAGAAAATAATTTGGGATATAGAGAGTTAATACGGCATACTTACATGGCAAGGTATAAAATAGAGCAGTCACAATGCCATGGATTCTTTGCCAGTTTCAAAGTTACGAGATTGGGTACAGAATCCAATGATCCAGCAGGAATGAATTGAAACTTATTGCTGTCAATGTGCCTGAAATCAAGAATTGAATGGAGTTATGCACCAATAACCAGCTGTCGTTCGGGGAATGCTATGGAATGGTGATGGAATAATGTAGATGCCTAATATGGGGAAATGGGAGAACCCTGAGAAAAACCCCAACTGCAGCCTTGTCCACCACAAATTAAAAAATTCAAAGCCTTACTGGGACTTGAACCTGGACCGCTTGTGTGATAGGCTGAAGGTCTGACCATTCAATCACCACAGGGGAATCTACTGTATTTACTAATTTTTACTTCAAATTTATTAACTGTTACTCCTCAACAGTCATACATCTTTTGTATAGTGTGTGTCTTGTTTGCGAATATTAAGGCCAATCGAGTCAGGAAAACTTTGAAACTTTCTTTAGTCATGCAAAAGCCACTCTATTGACATCGTTTCTAATAATATAAGGTTCTTAATTATAAATTTCATATTTTTACTTACATTATTTCACATTCTCAAGTTGTCTAATAGTAATCATTACAGCAAAAAAAAAAATAAATTCTAATTCAGTTTGAATGCAAACCTTTGAAAGTCAGGAGTAGAAGTAGGTAAATAGTGCAGATTCATAACTCACAGTTTCAGAAGATTTGGCACGTGAGAGAATATGGAGTCTCCAATACTTCTGAGTAAATTATTGTTGAGCAGAAGTGATGTGAGGTTATCTAGACCTTCTGTTACACTCGAGTCCAATTGCTCCAAGTTGTTGTTAAAAAGAAATAACTTCTTAAGCTTGTTTAAGTGAAAGAATATTCCTGTAGGCAGTGATTCCAGGAAGTTCTGTCCAAGATGCAACTCTTCTAATTCAGTGAGTTTGGAGAATTCCTGTCCACCCAGCTGTAAAGTAAAATGATTTGATGAGGAAGTGATGTGCATACTACGAATTAATATCCATTTTTTTAATTACCTTGTATCTTTAATTGGTTTGTTAAGATATTGATTAAGTCATAAACTAAATTAAATCAGTTACTTCTATTGGAATGCTCATAATTTCCTTTTCTCTTCGAAATGATTCGATGTTGTAGAGAGGAATTAGTATAATATTGCAATGGTGAAGCATGTCTCAGTATTTTTTATTCATATATGAAGAGAGTAGATAGAAAGTCTGTTATGTTTATTGAATCCCCTGGAAAGGAAGGTTCAGAGTAATGGGATATTCCTGTAGATAAATTTTCAACCCACCACAGAGGAGGGGAAAATTTTCTAATACACACATATAAAGTTGATTTATCAAATTTGTGAGTATAAATAAACTACTTTATTCTAAATAACTACTGACTTTATTCTAATTAGTTATAGCGTGATACTGTATCAGTCAACAATTGAGATCTTGAAATATGAAAGCTGTGAAGTGCTATTTTATTTCGAAATTGAGATTTTCACATTGATATATGCTACTGGTATGTACCATTTCAAGTTACATACCAACTGGGGCAAGGACAGACATATTAAATACAGGCTGCCACTATAGCATTCACCTGATGCTTATCCCTGCCAACCCAGAGCACCGGCTGCTGATTCTCTTATAAGGGAGCAAAACTGCTTTTAGGAATGATGTCACAGAACACAGACCCTACCGGCCACTGGACTTAATTGGTGATTACTTATATATCATATACATAATTATGTCATTTTCCCATTGAGTTTTGATTTTCCTTTCCATTTCTGCTTGAGACAGTTTGTGCTAAATACAAATAGTTTTATGTACCAAGCCACAAAAGAAATATTCTCTTACAGACAGATTTATGTCTATTGCTGATTTCATTATATGAGGGTCGTTCTAAAAATAATGCCTTCTATTTATTTTCATGGAAACTACAAAGATATACAAGTTAAATAGAACAATCAAATAGTGTAAGTTCTCACAGTCAATTACTTAACAATATTACATACATTGAACTTTTATGTTATTACATGAAGTGGTATTTAAAAATTATGACAAACGTTTTCACCAATAAATTTGGCATCTTCAGGTCACATTAAAAAACATATTAACATAAAATGAACACTTAAGATATTCCAGTTAAACACAATCGTTAAAAATTAAAAACTGGTATACTGTAATAGGCAGTCTGAGCAATATGCCATTAAAATACATGTAGCAGGATGATGATACCATGAAGTCGTGGAATATGCTGATAACACTGTATTAACTGATAAGTGTACATAACGAAGAAAGAAGACATAATCTTCAAGTTTATGCGGGTATAGTTCCCAAAATGATGAAAATATGCTACATTATATAGGTCGCTCGTGCTGCTGTTTATGGATGTATGGAATTAAATAGAGCAAGGTTTCAGCCGCATAGTTATTTTTTCACATAGCCACCACCATTTGTTACACATTTTTGTTAGCGAAGAACAAGAGCCTGCATGCCGTGCTCATAAAAATCTAAACCAGTAGAGGCAAACCACTTTGTTACAGCTGCGATGACATCCTGTCTGGAAAATGTTGCTGCCCACATAGTCCATCTTTCATAGGCTCAAAGAGATGGAAGTCTGAAGGTGCTAAGGATGTGACAGGACAGTCCAGCCAATTTTTGCAACATGTTCAGTGGTTGCGAAACTGGTGTGGAGCCTGGCCTTATGGCGTTGCAAGCAAAAGGTTTTCTTCCCTGGGATGACTCTGTAAATTGAGGCTTTTATTTTAGCCAGAATTGACAGTTTCTCCAGGCTCCAGGGCATCCAAAAGAATCACACCCCTCTTATACCAGAAGACTGTCATTTTCGCCACTGTTGAAATTCACTACTCATGGCTTTATTGTGTTTGCATCCACTGTATGGTCTCCGAATGCCTTTAGCAAATGTTGATAGATGTCAATGGGTGCAATTTGTTTGGAGGTGAGAAATTCTGTAACATCTGTTTCTTACACACGTCTGTGTTAGATGCCAGTTTGGTAGATTGGTCTGCTCCCATTATCTCTTGCACGACAACCAAACTAACAGGTCCTTACCTTGAAGGTTCAACTTTACTACAACGCCACTAACATCTGGCTCAGACATTATAGGCATTTCTTTCGGAACAACCCTCGTTGATAGGTTTTATAATATAACAGTTGGTCAAGATATAATTAAAAAAAAATGGTATTATGTTTTCATTTGTTCCAGAATGTTATGTCTAATGTGCAGTTTGCATATAAATTCCACTTAAAAATAATATCACTACAGTAAACTTACTGAATTTATCCAGTTGCCAGTGAGATCCAGATGTTTAAGTCGCCTGAGTCTACTGAACAGAAGTGAAGGAATGACTGACAGTCTGTTCTTGCGCAGTGAGAGTTGCTCTAAGGCCTCGAGATCATCCAGCACATCTCCTGGCATCTGCTGAATCAAGTTGTCCTGAAGGCGTAGTCTTCTAATTGAGGACAGACCTACATGTAAATAACGTCATGACTGAGAGGAGAATAAGTTTTTTTCTGTGATATTTTTTAAGATTGCAATGGATACGTGTTTTTATCATCTTTGATCCTTCAGTCACATATTGTAGTTTTTGTATTTTCTTTTATGTGACAGTCTTTACCAAAAATTGATGCAACAGTTTAATTCATATTGAATGTTGTCACATCTATTCATAGGGAGTGAGACTGAGTTTGTTTTCATGCCAGCACGTATACATTCTCCCAACTCAACACACACACACACACACAAAATATTTTTAGGTCAAAATTATCAGGAACTGTTATGTGAAATCGATTTTATTGGAAATAATAATTGTGAATAATAACAGACAATTTATTCGAGAAAAGTTTGAATTTTATATGTACAAATTCTTTTCTGAAAATAATGTCTAGTTTGTGACACATACACTTATTCAGTGTATGGTACATAAGTTTGTTTTATGGATATTAACTCCTTTAATGTAATATGGTACTACACCCCGTTTCAGTTTGATTGATAGGCCTTTCCCCTCTACTCACACTCTCTACCATCAGTGAAAGGGAAGATGCTACTGCCTATCTCACTAATGTTCGACTAATTGACTATTCATGTAGTGGCAAATTTTATTATTGAAAATGTTTATCAGTAATCTATATTTGGATAGTGTATACTAAACATTTATATTTCATTAATTTATTAGTTGAAAATATTGTAAGAACGACACTAAATATACTCAAACATGTAATTGTCAAACATCTGTGTCACTGTATTTTATATTCACTTATGCACTTTATTTGATATTTTATTTTCTTGGGGGTGCAAGTATAAGAGGTAACAGCTACCGCTATGTCACTGACAGACTCAGGGCAAATACAAATGCCTTTGCATTCTCTTGACTTGTATGAAATGTTTGTTTAGTCATTGATGTATGCAATGGAGGCGAAAAGGAAGTGATCACCCTGCTCCATTATCTTCTAGCTTAGTTGCCTAATAAGTGATGTCTTATTGATGTCATTTATGAGGTTCAGACCTGTCTTCAAACAGTTGACTAAACAACAACTCCTTTTCAGGAAATGTTTCTATTACATGTTCACAATAGAAATAGCTATAAAAATTCTGAAATTCACAATGTGTTTTCTCTATATTAGGCATGAGAATTTAACCTTAGCTCACAAGCTGAGAAAATGTAGCAACTCTGGCCAATGGTTGGGATGCGAAAATTCTGAAAACTGTATCTGCATTTTGAGTGCGTTAGTTATTTATCGATTCTCATGCATGGGCACAAATAGCCATAGTTGCTGTTGTGCCCTTCTACTACTACCGTCAAAGTGGGTGACTTGGGACAATCTGGACATCTGACTGATGATCCTGGCCGAATGAAAGTTTTAGTGAAGCGGGGGTGTAAAATCCTGAGCGTTTGATTGACTCATCAAAGTCAAGTGTGTCAGTCATGATGGCTGCAAGTGATGCTGGTGATGTTCTTCCAGTGTATATAGTTTATAAAGCGGAACACCTGTATGCCAGGTGGCCCAGGTTCGAATCCCGGTCGGGGCAAGTTACCTGGTTGAGGTTTTTTCCGGGGTTTTCCCTCAACCCAATAGGAGCAAATACTGGGTAACTTTCGGTGCTGGACCCCGGACTCATTTCACCGACATTATCACCTTCATTTCATTCAGACGCTAAATAACCTAGATGTTGATAAAGCGTCGTAAAATAACCCAATAAAATGTAAAAAAAAAAACCTGTATGACAACTGGACAATGAACAGCCCACCAAAGGCACACTACAACAGAAGTAAGAGCGGGTGGTTCGGTATGAACATTTTTGAGGACTGGTTCCTGAAAGTAGCCCTTCCATATTTCAAAAAATTAGAAGGACCGAAAGTCCTACTGGGGGACAATTTATCCAGCCATGTGTCAATTAAAGTGATACAGGAGTGTGTTAGCAATGGAATTCGCTTTTGCTTGCTTCCTCCTAATTGCACCCACCTTTGTCAACCTTTAGATGTTGCCTACTTCCGATCACTGAAGATTAGTTGGAGGAACACCATTGATCAATGGAAAAAGTGCATTCGAGGTTGTGTTCAGAAGGAAGTTTTCCCTTCATTGTTAAAGCAAACACTGGACAGGATTGACAGTACAGCGAAAGCAAATGTTTTAGCTGGGTTTTGTGCTACCGGAATAGTTCCTCTTAATAGAGAGAAGGTCCTAAAGAAGCTGCCAGATTACAGTCCATTACATCTAAATGAGTCGCAAGAAGCCTGGACGAAATCTTTCGAAACCATGCTAGAAAATGTCAGGTTTCCTGACAAAGAAAAGGGAAGAAATACACGTACAGGGAAGAGGCTTCAAGTGGCACCTGGCAAAAGTGTTTGCTTGGATCCAGACTCAGACTCAGATATGGACGCAGTTGAAGAGCCAATATCACAGAATCTGAACGACTCCATTATTTGTGAAGTCGACGAAGGTGGAGAAGAAGATGAAGAAGAAAAGAGGACCAAGGCTATTCTGGAGAGGGATCGGTCCATGATGTGGAAAAAAACTCCAGATTTAGGGTTCAATCTACGAGATCTACAAAATGGAAACTTTATCCAAGCGAAGTTCTTCACAGCTGGCCCTAAGAAGCAGGAGCGGCTCTTTGTGGGGCAAGTCCAGAGTGTGATGTCCTCCAGTTCTATGCAGGAAGATTCTAAAATGGTTGTTGAAGCTTCTTTTATGCGAAATTATAACAACCGTAAGGACGTGTTTGTGTTTCCAAACATACCAGACATATGCCAAATTGAAGGAGCACAGATTGTTCGTGTTCTCAGCAAACCTACTGAAAACCGGGGGCGCTTCAAATTCCAAAATGTATTCATATAATTTGTTCGTTGACTCATTCATTTTACTGTTGTTCATACCTAAGAACTTTGTTTTTGTGAAGTAGGCTTAGTCTCTTAATTATAAATAAATTTGAACCTTAACAGGAAATTATTTTTTTTATTGTAAACAAATAATATCACGTTTAAATTAGTAATTAATTAAAGAAAAACATTAATTGCTATCTGGAAACGATTTACTGTCATGTATTAATTGAAGAAAAATAAAAATGTGTCCCAAGTCACCCATATCAATTGCTGACTTGCATTAAACATAATTTACAAGATGTGTCCCAAATCACCCATATCAATTGCTGACTTGCATTAAACATAATTTACAAGATGTGTCCCAAGTCACCCATATCAATTGCTGGCTTGCATTAAACATAATTTACAAGATGTGTCCCAAGTCACCCATATCAATTGCTTACTTGCATTAAACATAATTTACAAGATGTGTCCCAAGTCACCCATATCAAGTGCTGACTTGCATTAAACATAATTTACAAGATGTGTCCCAAGTCACCCATATCAATTGCTGACTTGCATTAAACATAATTTACAAGATGTGTCCCGAGTCACCCATATTAATCGCTGACTTGCATTAAACATAATTTACAAGATGTGTCCCAAGTCACCCAATAATGCGGTGTGACTTGGGACACTGTATTTTTAATTATTAAAATTCAAATACTTATCAAAGATTTTTTATTTTTCAGTCAAATGTTCCTGGGAAGTAGCTTGCACACTGGTATTAATTTGAAAATGATAAACTTATTTTCAAGAGTTGTATTTCATTTTGAATGTTGAAATTTCCCAAGTCACCCACATTGACGGTACTGCTGCTACTACCAATACTTTCAGAATTTACATTTTACAGTGTAAGGGTGATTTATATGTACATTTTTATTATATATTTTATTTCATGTATTGTATTCCATAAATCTTACATCAGCATTGTAGCTTTTGTAGTTTTCAGATGTGGAAAAAGCAAACATTATGCAAAAACTGTACAGTGTAAGCAGATTAATTCAATTTAAAAGCATAAATAATTTATCAGTTGAGTAGAAAGTTTGAGTATACAGAAATGTTATTAATTATTAATTCTGTTCTGAACCATTTTCTTGACCCTTCAAAGCTTTAAGAAAATTAGACTAGTACTTTTTTTTTTTTGAGCTAACAGTGTGTAGATGGAGATCTGATTATGTTTTTTATTAAAATTAATTATTACAATACAAATTGAATATTTATAGTACTCGTACATGAAACAGAAATTCTACACATGCTTCAACTCCTTTTGTAATACCAGTTTTCCTATTATACTACATTTACATTATTTTCATATTTTATAATTATAAATTCTCTTATTATGGAGCATTCAGTCAAGCTATGTGTCACTATTAACAAAATGCATAGAATAGTTTAATATTATTTCTAGCATAGCATTTTATTAATGTTCTTTACCTTTAAATAGACCAGCCTGTATGTTAATTAACATATTATTAGAGAGATCTAGTTCTTCTAATTGATGTAGACCTTGAAATATCTGTTCTGATAGATCCTCTAAGGAGTTCCCTGATAAATGAATTACTGTCAACTTCTTGGTGCCTTGAAATAGTTCCTTTGGTAGGTGTCGAATAGCATTTACTGATAGATCACTAGAAAGAAAAAAAGTTAACATAATAATCTGTGGAGTAACAGGAGAACTGTTACAGTTGTTGAACAGAAAAGCTTGAAACTTTGTTCATAAAAGCTAATTTATTAAATATCCTGAAATAAGTACCTCTAATCTTTCATATTGTAAAGTGAGCTGGCATTGATTTTGTAGGAAAAAACTTCATTTAGAATGAGTATAAGTTATGAATAAAAATAAAGTCCCCTAAATAGGCCCACGAAATCTATTGTTAGTTGCTCAGGAGGGTTGGGTGCTCATTGCAATATTCATCACTTAGATAAGCATCCCGGAAGCTAGGTTATTAGTTATTACTCTTGCTGAAAACATTAATTACTATGCATTAAGTATATGCAAGTTAATATTTCATCATTACTTTAATAAAATCATTAATCTAGTACGAGTTATAATTCTATGGTTATTTGCCAAAAGATGATATGTCCACAGAGCATGTTAGAATCCTTTTTGGTAAAAGATATGTATACTTGTCAAGTTCTGGAAAATACAAATCTCCAAGTTTTTCTATATATATAAACTTTTGATAATTAAACCAGAACCATTCAACACTTATTAGGAACGAAAAAAGTAAAAATCATAAAAAAGTGACATATAATCTTTTGGAAAATAACCACGGAATTAAAAACTTAACTTTTCACTACCTAAGCATAAGAACAATGAGCAGCAACTGATGGAGTCGGGATAATTGTTCATCAATTAAAAACTACTATTTTTGTTAGAATAAAATAAATATATTTGACTTACAGAGTTTCCAAGTTAGTCAACTTCAGAAATAGCCATTTTGGCAGCTCAACCAATCGATTTTTGTGCATTCGTCTGCAACAGAATATAACAATGTTAATATACCTTTTTTTTTATAAACATGCAGTTACAAATAACTTAAGATTATTATTTATATTCAGTGAAACTCAAGCATCAACTCAGGCATCCTTTTTCTTGGAAACAGCAAAGAAATCTGTCCCTTCCAATAGTTTACTTGAAAGCACTCACCCTCAGATCGACAAAGGAACAGTAGCGACCAGCCCTCATTAAGGAAAAAATGCAGTATCTGACCAAAAGGAAAATTTGTCAGTCTGACAATTTCTAGCCAGTAGAAAATAGGAATTTGTGATGCAGTTGAAAAATGTCTCATTTTAGGAAAAAGCTGTTTAAGGAAAAGAATGTGCTAACATGCACATTGTCGTGGAGATTATCAGGATTCATGTTAGGCAGAGGTCAGGGATTTGATCTCCATAGTAACTCATTCCCCTCCCCCACCATGAAGAGACCATTAATTTCAATTCCACTTCTTAAATGCATACATATTCCGATATAACATAAAAACAAAGCTAAAGTTTGCAAACGTTGACAGAAACTGCGGCAGTGTTCGTATGTGCAGTGCAGTGATCTACTGAAACAATATCGTTCATTTTTCGACTGTGGTTAAGTGGTGCAGATTTTTCCTGAGGCGAGAAACAAAGAGGAAAATTCAAATCCCTTATTTCTGAAATGTCACTAACGGAATCATTCAGAACTAAATTTAAATTATGACCTGTGCAGTGTTCGTGTGAGACAAGGATAGAAAGAGTTGGGCACTTGGAGAAGCGGGATGGGGAGGGATTAACGTTGCGACATTGAAAAGAAAAAAATTATTGCAACTAGAGAAGTGATGATTGAAAGAAACATAACTATTGTAAAAGTGCTATAAATAGCATTCCAAAGGAATGCATTAATTAAATATGAATATTATTCAAAATCAAAATAATGTCTTCAGGTAAAATATAGAACGGTTTTTCTGAGTTCCCTGAGCCGATGGGCTCCCCCTCATCACAGACCCATTAGTTATCCCCTGTCTGTAAGATGTCTCGAAAATTTAGGTTTGAATGTGCTGTGCACAAGTGATACCAATAAGGCACCACTTATGAGGCAACTAGGCCAGGAGATAATGGAGTAGGGTAGCCAGTTTCTTTCTCCCTACATTGCCGATTAGCTACATATTACACTTATCAGACTTCAGATATATACAAACAAGTGTTCTTCCTCTGTCACACATCATCAAGTAAGATGTACGACCTGATAATAGATTTACATATCAGCCAGAACCTCAATCAGAGGCAACATGGATATTGACTGTCGAATTTCTCAAGCGAGGAAATTTGTTAGAATGTAGACGGTATATGATGGAGTAGAAAAGTTAAGAAGGAGACAAAGAAAATGATCCTCTACAAAATTGTGGAATCCATACTAACCTATAGATCGGATAAAATTCTATTTGTTGAAATGAATGGTTTAAGACGAAGTGCAAGAATATCCAGGTTCTAGAGAATAAGAAACGAAGACATAAGAAAGTGAATGGAGGTAGAAGAGACTGTGTTACAGAGAATAGAAGAAAGAACACTGCAATAGTATGGGCTTATGAGACGGATGAACGAAGAGAGATGGCCAAGGAGGATGCTGGAATGGTCATCTCCTGGAAGGAGGAAATGTAGCCATTCTAAATTATCCTGGAGAAATGGAATAATGACGATGTTGAGAAACCGTAATTTGGAGGAAGAAGACTGGAAGGACCCGCGAACTTGGAGAGTGGGAATAAAGGACAACTGATGAAGAAGTGGAGAAACCGTAAGTAAGATGTGTAATTATCCAAGAGATTCTTTTGCAACTATCTTAAGGTGTTTTATTAAGAATGTCTGCCATGAAAATTCTTAGTTCATATGACACGGTGCCAATGTTATTTTCGTAGAAAAATTTTATTTCAAGTATTTTAAGTGAGACACTGTAAGATATGACAAAACTTTAGGTTTGAATATGTTGTGTAATTCGTATATATTTTTTTTTTTTAATGACAAAGCTCTTAACATGTCATTATTCACTCCAACTCTATGAGTGGCTCATAGGTGTCGCTATTGCCAAGAAGTGTAGACCATTTTCAGTAGTATAAATGTTGAAACCAATGGTTATTGCCTTATTTATGAACACAGCTTATATCTATGCTTACAAATGCTGAAGACTGTCCAGGGAGTGGAGTAATGATTCAGGTAGAAAATCAATCTGATTGTCGAACAGGTCACTGAAACAATAATCATCAAAATTTACACCTGTCAAACTACAAAACAGAATCTTAAAAATTATTAAGCAAATATCTATTCGATCAAGCAGTAAATAAATATTCAGAGACCTTGAATATTTATCACCTTTGTCTTGACACAGTCTGTTTTATCCAGCAATATCTTGATAATTTCGAAACAAACTCGAATCTCACAATTACACCACAAGAACATGCAGTAATTTACATTCGAATTATCACAGGCCTTCCAAAAGTCTCAATAGTTTATCACATAAATAATATATTTATTGCAGCCAAATGGCCATTTAGATTGCATTTAATTTACTTTTGTTTTTGCGTACTCGCTTATTGGTTTTGTTCTTTTGGCGCATAGTTCAATATGATAGCGTTCACATTTCTTGCTGCACAATGTACACACGCATGAGTCACTTGGGTCGTGGTATGTTCTTGTCTTGCAGATAAGGTGATGAAATCCGTGGACTGCCAGTCTTGTTATTACATGCCTGAGTTCAAAGTTTTCCTTCGTCCATTCTCGGTCTATCATGGCTCCTGTGGCATAGAATTCTATTGGGGTGGCTTCTCTTTTCTCTCTTAGTGTTGACAATAGTCGTCCCGAAGCGTTCGTCTTGGGCAGCATCATGTTTGTCCTTAGGTCTTCAGTAAGGAAGGTCTCCCTTGCGAGTAAATATACAAATCTCGAGCGTGTGTACTTGGAGACTCCTATCGCCTTCTTTAAGTAGGTTGCCTTTACTCCTTCTAGTGTTTCTAGGTTAGCCATTGTTAGATGCTCTCCAATTATTTCAATGCCGATGTTAGTATTGGCAATATTTTGGTTTTAAACAGTGCCATTGCTGTTTATAGGCTCAGAGATTTGATATTTTTTACGTCATGCATCGCTCTTATTGCTTCTGTGGCTCTTTCCATTATGTGCTTTGTGTAGCATTTCGCACTGGTTTGTAATGTCATGCCTAGATATCTGTAGTCTGACACTATCTTTAGTTTCCTGTTTTGAATGGATATTTCTGCTGCTTCCGGTGTTCTTCCGCCATTTCTGAATATCATCATTTCAGTTTTTTCCACATTTATCTCAAATTTGTGCTTAGTGCATCATTCCACCATGGCGTTCATAGTTTCCTGTAATTTCGTAAGATCTTTTGACCCCACTACTATGTCGTCCGCATATGCGTATGAGCTTATTTCCTCTCTCTCTGCATTATTCTTATTAGTTCTTCTGTTGCCCGGATGAACAGTAGAGGGCTTAGTGGGTCCCCTTGCAGAATCCTGTTCGTTTGCAATATCGGTTCTGACGTCGAGTGATTGTCTGAAATTTTTATTTCATTCCATCTTAATATTGATTTTATGGACTTGGTCCAGACGTTGTCTTTTCCTAGGGTTTCGTCCAGTTTCTTCTTTACGAGTTCCCTGTCAATGTAGTCGAACGATTTTGTGAAGTCTATGAACACCACATAGAACTTCTCCCTTTCGTCCAAGGCGTCCCATATGTTCTTTAGTAGTGCTTCTATTGCTGTTAATGTTGATTTCCCTTTTCTGAAGCCTAGTTGGTTTTCGGGTAGCTGTTCAATAACACTATACAACAAACTCTCCACTGAAACTAAAGCTCTTAACAATACAAGATTTAAAAAGTCAGTGAAACATATTTTGCTTTCTCACATGTCATTTACAGTCAATTAGTATCTTAGTTTAAAAATATAAAATTAACTCTACAATCGCATTTCTTTTTTGTACATTCTGCTCTTTTTTGTTGTGTGTTTCATGTACCTGGGTGAGGTTACCGAAGAAGAAGAAGAAGAAGAAGAAGAAGAAGAAGAAGAAGATGAAACATAAACATTGCAAGGGTGCAAACAGCTTGTGGTCTGGAGAAGCTGGGGAGAGATGACTACATTACATTTTCCAGTAACTCTATGAACTCTTACCAAATTTTATTATGTCTAGATATAAAAATGTTTTTAAAATTACTTCATTGTATACAGAGTGAACCATAAGCAATGTCATTAATTTCAAGGGATTAGTCTTAAGTATATGATTATGTCTCGTGATCAGAATATTGTACGAAATGGAACTATAAAAGTTGGAGATTTATACTTCGAACAGATGGAAAAATTCAAATATCTTGGAGCAACAGTAACAAATATAAATGACACTCGGGAGGAAATTAAACGCAGAATAAATATGGGAAAAGCCTGTTATTATTCGGTTGAGAAGCTTTTGTTATCTAGTCTGCTGTCAAAAAATCTGAAAGTTAGAACTTATAAAACAGTTATATTACTGGTTGTTCTGTATGGCTGTGAAACTTGGACTCTCACATTGAGAAAGGAACAGAGATTGAGGGTTTTTGAGAATAAGGTTCTTAGGAAAATATTTGGGGCTAAAAGGGATGAAGTTACAGGAGAATGGAGAAAGTTACACAACGCAGAGCTGCACGCATTGTATCCTTCACCTGACATAATTAGGAACATTAAATCCAGACGTTTGAGATGGGCAGGGCATGTAGCACATATGGACGAATCCAGAAATGCATATAGAGTATTAGTTCGGAGGCCAGAGGGGAAAAGACCTTTGGGGAGGCCGAGACGTAGATGGGAAGATAATATTAAAATGGACCTGAGGGAGGTGGGATATGATGATAGAGACTGGATTAATCTTGCTCAGGATAGGGACCAATGGCGGGCTTATGTGAGGGCGGCAATGAACCTCCGGGTTCCTTAAAAGCCAGTAAGTAAGTAAGTAAGTCTTAGAGATATTTCAAACAGAAGTTTAATATAGTTTTGCTCGTTTTTGCTTCCTTTCCGAGATAAAAATTGTGTTATGTGAATATTTCATAGCGTGTTTTGGGAAAGCCATTGATTTAATTCCCAATCTGCTCAGTCAATTTAAGAGAATGGTGTATTACGATAATAAATGATTGAAAGAATTTAGTTTTGTCCTTTTAAATTTTATCCAAACAAATGTAATATTTTAAAATTCCTTTTCAGAATGAAAAGTTACATTTGTTCAGATAAAATTTCTGCATATTTAAAGGACAAAACTAAAATTCTTTCAATCATTTATTGCCATAATGCACTGCTCTCTTAAACAGACTGAACTTATTGGGAATTAAATCACTGGCTTTCCCAAAAAAACACTATAAAATATTTCATATAAAGCAGTTTTTATCTCGGAAAGGAAGCAAAAACGAACAGAATTGCATTAAACTTTTTTGTTTGAAATATCTCATAGAATAACTCCCTGAAATTAATGACATAACTTACTGTTCATCCTGTATTGATTACTGTATATATTTCTCTTTGAAAATTCAAGTTGAAATAGCATGTTATGTTACAACATTTATTATTACTTATTTTGACTGTACTATTAATTCATTGTAATTCTTATCTGCTCTTATAATGATGTTTTCCTTGTTAGCTGAATGTATGATGTCATTTCAGGGGAGAATTTTAAGTAAACCAGTGCTAAGTTAAAATACTACATTAAGAACAACAAGAAAACAGAATGAACAAAGGCGTTACTAATTACAGTGATGTGAAAGTGCAATTAAAGGTGTGTAATCAAGATGTAAATTATAACACTTGTATCACTAATGATTTGTATAATAAACAACTGTATAACTTTCTCTTGTGTTAATACTGGAACTTTTACCTTAATAATGATTAAATTTTACATTGTCATTGTAGCTTTGAGATAAGGAACAAGTAAAAAATTGTACAAGAATATGTGTACAATGCATTAATAAGTAGGTTAATTTAATTTACAAGCATCAACAGTTCAAGAGATGAGTAGAAGGTGTGGATATGGGGAAACGTTAATTCTGTGTTAAACTTTTTCTTGTTCTCTTAGCCCTTCAAAGCTTTGCGGTAGGCTGTAAATAATAATTCCGTCTAAGGCGTATCTAACTCAATAAATTTATTTTAATTTGATTTTGCGCTGTTTTTGCTCACCATTGAGCATCTTCAGTTCACGTTTTATTTATAAGACCTGAAGATGTTCACTGGTCAGTGAAAACGTTTGTCATAAAATCAAATTAAAATAAACTGATTGAAGTAGATAAGTCTTGGACGGAAATATTATTACTTAAAGATTATTAACTGGCTTATCTGTATCATAATGCCTATAAAATTTAAGGTAGGCGTTCACTTACTGGAACAGATTCGTTTGGCACATTCCAATTTTTATCCTTTACATTATTTTAAATTGTGCATCACCCACTTGACTCTATCACTGTTGTCCACATGAAGGGATTCTATCCAGAATTCTGGCCAGAGAAATTTAGATGGATTTGTGTAAGGACTAAGATCGAAATGAAGAAGGCCATGACAATATATTATGTATCTCTATTGCAAGGCCTTCAATTGCAGTAATATTCAAGGCATAAATGAAATGGATGACAAACTTATTTTGTTATTTTTTCTTCCAAAGCTACTCATTTTATTTCCGGGTTTAGTCCAGAATACTGCAAGGAAATAATGTTCTCGGTACGTTTGAAAATTATGCCATTTTAAGGGTGTTTATACAAGGTGAGTAAGAAGCATGAAACACTGCTTGGAGATTTCCTGTTTTTAATTTTATGAAGAAATTCTGTATATAAAAGTTACAGAGGGAGTAAAAAAAAAAATACTCTGAACATGTTTACAGAATCTATGTTTTTCGTTCATAAGCAGTTTGTCAAGGAGTATATTTTTTTAATGGCACCATGTACGTCTTGTTTTCTCATTTTTGAATTCTGAAAACGTAAAAAAACACATCATTTATATAAAAATAATAATGGCTCAGAAAATAGATATGTACCATTGAAATTTAACGACAATATTAGCACAAGACATGGAATTTAAAGAAAGAAAAACCACTAACAATGTTCTAATTGTGTTACATGCTGATATCTGTTCAAAATGGGTCCCATTCACTGTCAAACAATGCATGAGTCTGTCTTAAAAAATTGTTTAATATTATGTTTTGAGTATTACTGTTCACTGAATATGTTTTGTCTAATTCCTAATTCTTCGTTTCAACTCTTCCAGGTCTCGTGTTCAGCCCTGGTAGACTTTCCATTTGAAATAACCCAAAAGAAAAATTCTAATGTTATTCCCATTGTTTTTGATCAGCTTTTGTCTTATGTAATTCATGGCCTCCTTATTCTTTATAGTGATAAATTGATATTCTGAGGTATTTATTTTTGGAATTATTTACAAAATAATAGTTTATAAATTAAGAGTCCACTGCAAAAAGGGGGAATGTCGAATGTATTGCAATTTACAGGAAATGCAACTTAAACTTTGACATTTCCACTCTTTGCGTGGTATACCAATTCGTCAACACGATGTAGATCTGGAACTGTCGTCTTTCTTGCAGTGCAACAAAGTGTATTATATTCTACTCCCTTTGATCTATAGTACTGAATCTTCATCTCATTTTTCACAAATTTACGACATTCCACCCTTTTGCAGTGGACTCTCCAAATGATAAAAGATATTTTGTACGTTTTGAAATGTGAAGAATCCAAATAAATAATGAAAAATAAACAAATGGCTCCATAAAAATAACTCGTTAGCACAGATTTTATAAATGAACAACATAGTTTTTGAAAACATGTTCAAAATATTCATTTTTTTTTTTTTTTTTCACTCCCTATCACTTTTGTGTGTAGAGTTTCTTCATAAAATTAAAAATACGGAAGCTATAAGCAATGCTGCATACTGTGTATTCATTTTGTATATTATCTAGTAAGACAAATTGTGTGCTATTTCATTGATGAAAAAAAAAAAATTACTTACAGTTCAGTAAGGTGGATGAGGCCTTGAAAGACATCTTTGTGGAAAGTGCTTAAGAAATTGATTCCCAAATCTCTGTAATGAAATAAAAACACTTCTTTACTGGGTACTTCCTTGTCACTGGACATATTGTAAAGAGGATTCAGTACAGTTGTACTATTGTTTAATGCAATTTCAAGTAGTTCTTGCTTTGATATACAGTATAGTACGGTATCTGCCTATAATATCGAAATACCTTAATGTCATCTCGATGATGTAGCTGTTATTATGTTTATTATTGAGTTCCATGTTGTCACAGGTGTATTGGGCGGAATAATGTACCTTATGTCTATAACTAAGTGCAGGTAAGATCTATATCTGATATTCGTAATAATAGTAAGGAATGAATAATGGATATACACTACTTTGAAATGCAGCGAGAAATTGAAAACAGTGTGGATTTCAAAGAACAAACAATTTAATAAAAATAGTATAACCCACAAGTAACAAATTAATGAAATAAAATAAATCCTCCATAGACATAATAATTACATAAACACACTGGATTTTAGAAGGTAAAATCAATTTTGAGCATACAGTGAAAATCCTCTAGATTCATATTTATCAGTTTTTAGAAATTAATATTTTTAACTTTGGGTCAAAAGTTAAAATATTAAAAAAATAAATTTAGAATATCATAAATATTTTATTTTGAAAGTATAAGTATTATGGTACTAAGAATACATAACATAACGGTGGAACATTTTTTATTGCACTGTAGAAAATATGACGTCCGTCGGCAATATGGAATTCGGCCGACTCTACGTGACGCTCTTGGAAATGATTTTAATTGTGCAAATGCAGTTCTGAGATTTTTATCGAATACAGGACTTGACAGGATGATTTTTTTTTAATGACCCGTTTTACTTATCCTCCGGACCCTTTACATCCGGAGGTTACATTTGTTTAGTAAGCTTATATGATTTTAACAAACTTGACATTCGGACCTTTTACATCCGAGCATTTTATAAATGCGCCAGACAATTTATTTCTGGTGGCATTTGTTTTATTGTTTTGTTGTTTCTTTCTAAATACTACTTAGGGTCTGAGAACTTCTCACTTTTATGATTTTTATGCATCACTTTGTTGAAACTGCATTTGTGAACCTCGTTTTAACCTTGACGACGCTTTTTAGTTCTTTTAAGTATTCTGGTTATTGTATTGTGTTTGTGTTTAGTGAAGGATTTTAGATAAGGGCGCAAATAGCCATAGTAGCTGACGCGCCCTTTTTAAACCCCACTAACTAACTACGTGACACTCTTGGAAATGATTTTAATTGTACAAATGCAGTTCTGAAATTTTGATCGAATACAGGACTTGACGGGGTGATTTAGTTTTTTATTGATCCGTTTCACATATCCTCTGGACGCTTTATATCCGGAGGTTACATTTATTGTTTAGTATATGTTAATCTTGACATTTCGGACCTTTTACATCCGAATATTTTATAAAATTTTGTTTTAAATGCGCCAGATAATTTATCTCTGGTGATATTTGTTTTATTATTTTATTGTCTCTTTTGAAATACTACCTAGATTATGAGAACTGCTCACTTTTATAATTTCTTTTGTGGAGACTGCATTTGTGTACCTCGTTTTTACTGTGTTAGCTTTCAGTTTATTGTATTGCTTGTTTTTAGTTTTGAAGAATTTTAGATAAGGGCGCAAATAGCCAGAGTAGCTGACGCGCTCTTTTTAAACCTCACTAACTAACGTACTTCGACATCTGGTTAGCAATGAGGCAGGAGATCTTGACCAAGGCATATGGGCAAGAAAAGGCTTCATTGATACACAGGAGTGAAGATAAATAGAATTTCCACGTCCCATTATGCCTAGCTGGTGTATCAGTAGCAGCAGTTTACCAATTATCGTATTCATGATATAATGTTTTGTGTCCGATTTAAAATGTCTGGGATGCGTTGTTCTGTTGCAATTTGCAACAATATTTATTAAAAAATTCGTAGTTTAGAAGGAGTCTTATTTTAAAACACAAAAATTAGGAAACAGTACTCTTTAAACTGAAGTATAAGTGGAATCTTGAAATACATAAAGGCTGGTCCACAATAAACCGGGGACGGAAACGAGAACGAGAACTGAAATATTGTTAACATAAATGTATTTAAATATGAGCATTCACAATTAACGAGAGCTTATCGGAGCCCGGGAACGGGAACGTAAAATAATTATGAATGCTCAAATTTAAATATATTTATTTTAACTATTTCCGTTCTCGTTTCCGTTCCCAGTTTATTGTGGACCAGCCTTAATGGTCATCTGAGGCGATATAAGTCTGTTGACGTAACGACATCTACTCACATGACGCGAGTGTCTTTTGGCACCACCTGCCTAGCCGGCAGTTCTCCCAGTTCCTGGCGCCAGCAGCTCAGAGTCATTGTTTCGGGACGGCAGCGACAGGGACCCTCACAGCAGCGGAACCATCGGTCTTCTGTTTCAGAGGTGATCCAAACTGCAATGGAAAAGAGCTATAATACGTTGCATTGTGTACTGCAAGTCTCTCTCATGTATTGTTGTTTAGTCAACTATCCGAAGGTAGGTTTGAACCTCAAAAATAACACCAATAAGACATCGCCATGAGGCAACTAAGGTAGGAGATAATGGAGTAGGGTGCCTAGTTCCTTTCTACATCTATTGCATACATCACTGAAGTCTCGTGTATTAAAGATTAATTATATTGGCATTGCAGTTGAGAAAGCGTGGTTTACAACGTTACGAAGTTCAGATCTTCATGTTCTTATCTAACAATACATAAAGGAAGTCACCTATTGAACCGCGCGTCGAATGTACAAGTGCAAGTTACCGTTACAGCGGTTATCAAGAAACGCTGCGCTTAAATTTGTTTTTGTCTTCTTTAAAGTCTTCTGTGATTGGACATAATATGCATTGCTTCCCACATCACAGCTAAAGGCTGGTTCACAATAAACCGGGAACGGAAACGACAACGAGAACGGAAATAATGTTAAAATGAATGTATTTAAATGTGAGCATTCACAAAAGTTAATTGTGAATGCTCACATTTAAAGATATTAATTTTAACATTATTTCCGTTCTCGTTTCCGTTCCCGGTTTATTGTGAACCAGCTTCAAGTGTCCAGAAATATCTGATATTAGACGAGTATGGCGGCGTGGTTAAATAGAGGGTGATTCAAAAGTTCGGCGACATAGACAACTCCGTTATTAGTGCAGATAGCAAAAAATAGAAAGCGGAAAAAGTTGTAGTTTTCAGTCTAATGTGCTTGAATTTTCAACGTAAAATACACCGTTGAGGCTGTACTCTAGTACGACACACCCGACAGTCCCAAAGCTGCCAAATTAGTGTTTTTCCGCTATTTTTACCGGATTTTATATACGTAGTGTATCGAGTAAATTACGAAATGATGACGATAATTAGCAGTGTTGCCAATACAATTTCAGGGAAAACCGCTAGGCAAGAATTAAATTTCCTACAATTCTTACGCTATCAATGTAAGAAATGTTTATTTGGACTGTGAGAAGTTAAATAACAGCCAAACTCTGCATGTCAACTATTTTTCTCTGTTAAATAATATATATTTGTTTTACAGATACCTTCTTATTGTGTCCGTTATTTATTCCGAATGAAACAAAACAAATTCATTTGAGGGATTGAAGGTAACTTACGTATTAATAAATAATATGAGAAGAGCAAATGACTCAATAAAATCCTCTCAATTGAAAAACGCGACCATAAGAAAATTTGGAAACCGAAAGAAATTAAATAAATAACATAATAGATTGACTGCACATGTTTAACATAAAATTATCATACGAAAACTAAAATTCGTAACATTCACGTGACGATGTTAGCGGACGTTACAACACTCCTGATTTCGCTTGCGAAACCATTAAATACCTCCCATAAGTCTGGACTGATATTTGGGCTGCCTAAATAAAAATTAACGGCTTAAGTCAGACACTCTGTACAATGACAGAATTATATAATAATACTCTACCAACTGAGCTACCCGGGAACTCTACCACTGTTCGTTAACAGAAAACCACAATTTAAGTCACACAGAGTTAGTGTGCACTCGATGTTGGTTGCTTGACGGTTGTCAGTCCACTTTGAGATCTGTGGATATAGAGGGAAAACAATTTAATCGGTGTCTGGTAGAGTTCCCGGGTAGCTCAGTTGATAGAGCGTTGGTACGTTTAACCAAAGGTCCCGGGTTCGATACCCGGTCCCGGAACAATTTTTCCCTCGAAATTATTCAAATCAACTTTACAGGGAGTTATACCTGAAAGCTTGATTTGTGTATTATAATAATGTATTAGTAATATGCGTTACAAGAGCGGTATGTTGAAGTTTTCATGTTCGAGGAAAAGTTTGAAAAAGCGAAACGTAGTTGAGCTTCTTTAATTTCCGAGAATTGAAAGAAAACATACCGCTCATGTATCGTACATTATTTTGTGCGAAGATCGTTTATTACATACCTGAAAGAGGAATTTCTAATTAGTTGCAATGAAATCTCCATCTTGGTTTCTGTTCAACGACGGCAAATTTGCAAAACAAAAATATCTATCTTCAACATTGTTGCTTTAAAATGTTTTCTGTGTTTACTATACTCCAGCAGGCCGTGATATACGTCTGTCTTTTTTCCCCCCAGTCTATGGAATCCTGTTGATTTTTTCACGGCTTCCTTAATGTTACTTTAGTGGAATTGTAGTGTTTACTTAATATTTGCAAATATTTAAAAACAATAATTAACAGTGCAATTTAGGTGAAATTGCAGTGGTAAGTTTCCAATTTATAATTATTACTATATTGAACGTCTCTAAAAATAATATGTTAAAACCTAAAACAGTAAAATCAATATGTCACTTAAGCGGTAAGAAGATGGAAATTGTTATATGTGTTAGGTTGGGAATACTGAATGTGGAATTTTAGACTTTCCGCGGATTGGTTTTGTGCGGAAACCAAGCAAATACGCACGATCTCGCACAGAATATTTTTCTACTCGTATTTACAAAGATCTGCATCTGAAAGTGACAGCGTCAAAAGTATGTTAGTTAATGGTTTATCATAATTTATAAAAGTCTGAAGAAATCACCCCCACTCTTCTTCATTCTGAATCTCTAATGTGTACATTCAGTGGTTCAACTATCCGTAAGAAATGCTTTTATAAAATGTCAACCCCATTATAGGTCAAATCAATCCAGACGATGGCGGGAGGTTAAGGCTTCCATCTTTACAGACAGTCAATGACAATAGAGATGTCAGTCCTACGTGCCCCCCGCCTTTACCATCAAGGAAATGCCCCTGGTACTCATTTCTGTTAGAGGCTGAGTAGACCACAGGGCCATAGTGCGTCTGGAAGGATTATATCAATGGAGAAATCCGTGAATCCATCGGGAATCGAACCAGCGACCTTCCGGCTTGCAGCGTTACACCTTAACCGCGCGTCTCAAATGATTTTACACTTTCATAACTAAGCGAGAATTTCCGTTAACTTTGTGACTCTTCGGATCTGTTATTTTTGGTCACCGCTAGACTTTAAATTATTCGCAACGAAAAGTAGGAAAAGGTAGAAATAATGCCTACATCACCACTACTGCCACGAGTACCACCACACCCACAAATTCCATTTTGACTCATAAGGATTTGAATTTCGATCTCCAGCGTGGAAAATCGACGCTCTAACTGTTAGATTAAGTTATGCTTCGTAAATGGAATCTAATGCATTATCTGGGTACATGTAGGCCTATCGTCCCCATTTCTTCACCTACGCATTACTAGCAGTGTTCCGTCTCGATCTAAGAGAATAGCCCTACATTGTTTTGTTTTATTTCTTTTTTCTTTGGATTATCGCTTCTTTCAAAACAATCCATTCTGCTCCAATAACTTGTATCCAAGGAATGTGAAACTTGTTTGAAATATCCCTCCTTGCAAATAGGAAACATTACTCTTGAAGAAAGGCAACGCACACAATGAGCTAGATTTAAAGAAGTTGTGGGAGAATATTTCACACCTCCGCACATCTTTAAAGCGCGTGCTGCCTTTATTGAGCATTTGCGATAACAAGTTACGCTATAAAGATGTTTTGTCAATTTATTTAAGCTGATTCTGCGTTGGAAAGAGGCGGTGGTCCGAAGGCGTTTATAATCAGTTCTTTTTTCTATTCATTTATAAGATTTGAGATAAAAGCGAAACTTTTCATTGTTCACCTTACGAAAATAGAATTCAGTTCGGAAGGCTCAGGTGAAAATTTTCAACGATTATTCTGCGTGTTCAGTTCAAAGTGTGTCATGGCTCGCTGTTTGTCGTCATGTGTCTAGCCGATGAGCCTAGAGAATTCAATCTTCCTACATTTCCGCAGAGGCGCATTACCTATGTGCAAGAGAAGTTGCCTGGCAAGTACGGCGTTCATTCAGAAGAGTACTTAGTAAGTACTACTTACCGATACGTATCGTAACGCCGGTAGATGGAGGAATGTGAACTGTATGAAAACACGTACTGAGGGGAGTTTTTTCCTTACTGTCGGGATATGGGGAGAGATTTAAGACGATTACTTACGTATTTGTTGACATTAACTTCGACGGTCAACATGGACACGGAGCATTTGATTTGTATTGTGGAATATTGCCGTACGCAACCGATGATAACAAATACCCTGCGTACGACTTGCCCGCGCAAAACACAGTTCGAAAGAGGTTATGGTAACACACAGACCGTTCAGACCGCCATCTGTTGCTACGACGTTCAAGTTATACCGTACACGTTCTCAAGTTCAGATTGAACGCCTTGAATAATAGGCAACTTCTTTGACATAAAAGCTGAAACTCGCTTCAAATCGCTGATTCACAACAATGACGTCATGACACACTTTGAAATGAACACCCAGTATTATGTATTGAAAAACGTTTTTAGAAATGTCCCTTGTAGAAGATTTATGAGATTTTCATATTATTATTTACCTTTTCAGGGAGACTGTGTCTACAATGTAACATATGGGATTAGTAAATAAATTATAAAGAGGGAAGATACGGAAATTTTAATTTAATATCTTTTTTTCTATATTATACATTTATAATGCCAACAATTACTGTCCGAGTTTGGGATTCGTCCATAAGAACGTCACGACATGAAATTTTACTTACCCGATTGAGGATTGACCGCTATCTTCTGACACATGGCTATTTGCTACGTGACGAGCCTCAACCGAAGCGTGATGTGTGTCATACCAGTTACGATTGAACACATTTTACTGCAATATAGAAAATATGCGTCAATACGCAATTGGGCCGATACTACGTGACGCTCTTGAAAATGATTTTAATTGCGTAAATGCAGTTCTGAGATTTTTATCCAGTACAGGACTTTACAAGGTGATTTAGATTTTATTGACCCGTTGTTGCTTACACTCCGGACCCTTTACATGAGCGGGTTACTTTTGTTGTTTTATGTACGTATATTTTTTTAACATAACTGACATTTCGGACATTTATATCCAGATATTTTATAACATTTTATTGTTTTAAATGCGCCAGATAATTTATATTTTACTGAAATATAGAAAATATGCGTCAATACGCAATTGGACCGATACTACTTGATACTAGCTTCTTGTCTATGCGGATGACGTGAATATGTTAGGAGAAAATCCACAAACGATTAGGGAAAACACGGAAATTTTACTTGAAGCAAGTAAAGCGATCGGTTTGGAAGTAAATCCCGAAAAGACAAAGTATATGATTATGTCTCGTGACCAGAATATTGTACGAAATGGAAATATAAAAATTGGAGATTTATCCTTCGAAGGAGTGGAAAAATTCAAATATCTTGGAGCAACAGTAACAAGTATAAATGACACTCGGGAGGAAATTAAACGCAGAATAAATATGGGAAATGCATGTTATTATTCGGTTGAGAAGCTTTTATCATCTAGTCTGCTGTCAAAAAATCTGAAAGTTAGAATTTATAAAACAGTTATATTACCGGTTGTTCTGTATGGTTGTGAAACTTGGACTCTCACTCTGAGAGAGGAACATAGGTTAAGGGTGTTTGAGAATAAGGTGTTTAGGAAAATATTTGGGGCTAAGCGGGATGAAGTTACAGGAGAATGGAGAAAGTTACACAACGCAGAACTGCACGCATTGTATTCTTCACCTGACATAATTAGGAACATTAAATCCAGACGTTTGAGATGGGCAGGGCATGTAGCACGTATGGACGAATCAAGAAATGCATATAGAGTGTTAGTTGGGAGACGGAGGGAAAAATACCTTTGGGGAGGCCGAGACGTAGATGGGAGGATAATATTAAAATGGATTTGAGGGAGGTGGGATATGATGATAGAGACTGGATTAATCTTACACAGGATAGGGACCGATGGCGGGCTTATGTGAGGGCGGCAACGAACCTTCGGGTTCCTTAAAAGCCATTTGTAAGTAAGTAAGATAATTTATCTCTGGTGATATTTGTTTTATTATTTTATTGTTTCTTTTTAAATATTACCTAGGTTATGAGAACTGCTCACTATTATAATTTCTTAAGAATCACCTTGTAAATATTGCATTCTTTTTACTGTAACAACGTGTTTTTGAAAATTAGACTATTGAATAGCTTGGTTGTTTGATCATGATTGACTATATATACTTCAATTTTTTTGTCTTTTTTTTAGCGCTGCTTATACTTTATACCTTTATTAGTTTCGTGTTAGCTTTCAGTGTATTGTATTGCTTGTTTTTGTTTTTGAAGAATTTTAGATAAGGGCACAAATAGGCAGATTAGCTGACGCGTCCTTTTTAACCCCTCACTAACTAAATAACTATTTGTGTTGTTTTGTATTTGTTCTTACTTAAACTTGACACTTCGGACTTTCTCCATCCGATTATTGTATAGAGTTCTGTTGTTTAGAAATCGCCAGATAATTTATGTCTTGTAGTATTTGTTTTATTATCTCATGGTTCCTTTAAACATTGCCTGGCGTCTAGTAATTGCTCGTTTTTATGGTTTTTAACGAATCAACTTCTTAGTAATGCATTTGGTTAGCTGATTTTCGTGTGAAACGTTTTATAATTCGTGTTCACTTTTTAGCTTATGCTATTGTTTTTTTTAATAACACTGGTCAACAAAATTAAACATATTTTTTTGTTAAAAGGTAAAGAATAGGTGATTCTTATAGCATTTTTCGTGCTGATTTCAAATCTGTTTTCAAAGCGTTTCTATCACCCAAGGTTTTTGAGTAATTATATCAAGTGTAATTCAAACTTTTCTATTGTTAATACCGTGTAACATTTTACCTAAAATAATATTTACTTATCTAAAACATGTATCAAATAGATTTTAGGCTATACAGTAAAACCCCGATTATCCGTCACCCTATTAACCGATTGGTGGATTATCCGACTGTCTTTCTCGCACGTAGAAAAAAATATTAAGTACTGTACATTATATTAGTACGAATTTTTTCTACCGAGTGTTTTTTTATAAATCTTTACTCTTACGCATTATGGCCGTACTGTTTAACTTCTATGCAAAATATCTTCTACAAGCGCCAAAAGAAAACATGTTGGACTACGGCAAAAAGTGCGAAAAGAGAAAATGTGGTTCATTTCACATCACAATACGAGATAGGAATTACAACTGTACGCGATTTATGGTAATGAAAAATAAAATATAAACTGTATAAAATTTGTAAATCTACAACATGAGACCTCTCCTACTCCTATTTTTCCACAGACAGTCATCATACGGAGTTTCCTTAGCCATTAAAAACCCGTCGTTGAAAACCAGAATTAAGTACAATAAATAATGGTGTAATAACTGACTTATCGGAAAATCAAACATTAATTATTGTAAAAAAAACGGACTTAAATTACTGAACTTTTGATCCACTATCTAGCGTATTAAGATAAAAGACCACGGAGGAAATTAGGAAAGTATTATGCAGTTAGTTTATGAAAACTTTTTATGGTACGGATTATCCGATTTTTTCGTTTAACCGTTAACTCCACCCCCTTCATTACCACGGATAATAGAGGTTCTACTGTACTTGGCTTGAGAAACATCTCTTTTGTGTGTCCAGCAGTAGTCTGCCAGATCATTTGAACTCCATTTTTCCTGGTAGCGCCTTTCCTTTTCAGAAAAATCCTGAGGAAAACGCTCTCCACGTCGTCGCTCACTACCCGAAGGTTTTGAGGAAAGAAAAAATAGATGAGAATCCAAGCAGTTATTTTGAGAGTTATACGACACCCCATCACGTTATAGTTCTGAATCTGCTCGCTGACAAATTCTCTGTAATCTTCTGATCTGTGGTTCCTAGAAAGTAACAGTCTGTCAAATGGTCCTTAGGTTTCCGGCATATCATTGGAACTGGAAAAGGCATATGACGGGATCCTTTTAGCCAACCAGTTGATATAATTACGTGGAGCACAACAGATTTCAGGGACCCAGTTCCTATCCTCATCTATTTTTCAATCAAAATAACACTCGTAAGCTCTTTTAACTAGTGTAGTCAAAATTCGCCTGTGTTTTAAAATTTAACTAATCACAAACGTAAAAAAAATTGTTTATGTGATTTACACAATATTTCGAGGTGTATTTCACTTTATAAGATACTTTTATCCTATTTAAAATTAGGGCAAAGAAAACACAGCTTATGAAACTTGTTTCATATAAGTTCCAACTCAACTGAGAATTAACACTAACGTTTTCAATCTAATGAGGAATGAAATTTGTTTTTATGAATTTTGACTTCACAGGCAACAATTATCTAAAGTTATAGGTCAATTGTTAAAGCAATGAAATGATATATTTGAAATATTTTCTTAATAATAATACAGTGAAACCTGTTCAAATCGGAACCTGAATAATCCGGAATCCTGTCTATTTCGGAACAATTTATTGGTCCCGGCGAAATTTATATGTATTATATGTAATTTTTCCTGAATAAAACGGAAACTGTCCAACGCGGAAACGGAAACTGTCTGCTACTGTTCAAAACGGAAACAATATTTTGGACACACTATATTTTGTAACTATATTTTGAAACAGCGTGTAATTTCAAGGAATATACTAAATATGTAGGTCACTAAGATAAAAACAAGCTTTCTTTGCAAAATTCTAGAGGGTGTGTTGGCCTGTCGGTCATAAATGTTATTATCCTGTTGACTAGGCAGACGAGTCCCTTCAAAGATTTTCAATGCTTCACACCGTAGCTAAACAGAGCGTAAGTGTAGTGTTTTCCAGGTAAAAAAAAAAGTTGCATAAAATGTGGCATTAACATTAAGTGATGAAGTAAAAGTTATCGAGATAAAGGAAAAATTAGAAACAAAGTCTATGTGAAATAATATTGAAGTACGGTTGTGGAAAACTCAGGTGTGACACTTTAAAAAATAAAGATCATAATGAGTGAGTGGCGTGCGGCCAATATTGGTGACACAAAAGGAACCAGAAAGCAACTGTTTATGTGAAAATAAATGGACTGTTGTGGGAGTAGGTTCTTCATGACCTTTCAAAGAACAAGCCAATTTCTGGATCTATTCTGCAAAGCAAGCTATTGAACTGGGAAAGAAATTAAATAAACCAGAATTCAAGGCTTCTAATAGATGGCTCCTGGTCCAATTAATTAATAATGTGCAGTGATAAGCAGTATAGTATTAGAGTAAAGTGTTAGACATTAAATAGAATGAGATTAGTAAACTTTAATAATGTTTAATGACTAATGATTGAGTTACGATAATATTTATACAGAAAATGGGATTTTAATCAAGATGATTCACCGACGTAATAAGCGACAGAAAGCTGATTTAATGTGATGAGTGTTAAATGGAATATTTTTTACTTCTTGCAGTTTGCGGCATGCCATTTTGTTTTTCAAGTATATGAATGACAAAATATTCCATTTTAATGTCGCATCTGAATAATACGGAAACCTGTCCACAACGGAAAAAAAATTAGGACCATATCACTTCCGTCTTGAACAGGTTTCACTGTAATAATAATAATAATAATAATAATAATAATAATAATAATAATAGACTAATAATATAAAGCTGAGTAAAATTGAAACCTCACCCGCTATGCTACTGGGAGGGGATAGTCTGAAATCGTCATTAAGGCGGCGAACAGAGCTGGTATTCCTACTTCATCTATAGCCAAGTTTTCTGTGTTAAGAGCTGTTTTGTGTGGTAGGTAATGAACCAGTTGTTGGCACGGGAACGTGGTTCGCACGGCGGGAACGTGCCGCCCTCCTCACAGAGCGATCCGGCTCAGCTGACGTCGCTATTGATTACTTTTAATTGCTGCATTACAGCTTGTATGAAAATTGTCGTCTGATCGGCTGAAAGAAAGTGAAAGGGGGCGGAATGTCTTAGAAAGTTCACAGCTTTAATTTCTCTCCTTTGTTACGTCATGGACAGCGTCTGAACCTGAGTTTGCCCTGCAGTCTTCTGTACGAGGAGCTCCTCATTAACGGGAAGGCGCTCAATCAGAACACTAATTGTTATGTACGTATTTGCCACAATTCTTACTAGAAAATCGCTCATGGGCGGCAGGTTTTTCTCCCCTGTTCATTTTTCTTAATGTCCCCATTTCCAACTGTCTGTTTATCACATTACTTGCTATCTTTGTTGCTTTGTTGGTAGAGCACTGGCTTAAGGCTCATTCACAATGAAAATTAAACATAACGTAAGCGTTAACTTAAGAATATAAACGTAACGGTAAAATCAAGAAGTCATACCATCATTCACGATGGGAACATAAACATAACAGCAAACATGCTTGGTAACCATGGAAACGTAACAACGACGCCATTTCTTCAAATTCTGTCGTATACTTCAGCGCTCCACGATTGTGTTCTGTTTGCAAATCACGTAAGCATAAGCATGAAAGTTTGGAGTTTGCATACTTTCATGTTAACGTCTTACGGTAATGTTTATATCAATGCTTATGTGAATCATTGTTAATGATCCCATTTGGTAGCCTGGGCGCAAACTTCTGTGTTTATGTTACGGTTATGTTTAATTTTCATTGTGAATGGGCCTTTACGATGGTTAGAATTCCTGTATTTTTATTATTATTATTATTATTATTATTAATATTATTATTATTATTATTATTATTATTATTATTATTATTATTATTATTATTAACAATGATGTTATAAAGACGATGGAGAACCTTATGGACCCAACAAAAGAGATTTTCGTTAATATGAAGACATTGTATAAGCTTAGTAAATTTATGATGAAGGATGGGTGGAACGGAGAAAAATTCTCTCGGCACCGAGATTTGAAGCCGGGTTTTCAGCTCTACGTGCTGACGCTCTATCCACTAAGCCACACCGGATTTCCATTCCGATGCCGGATTGAATCCTCTCAGTTTAAGTTGCACATCTTAGGTTCCCTCTAGTGGCCAACCGTCATGCACTGCGTCACAGATGTGTGACAGTGGCACAATGTAAAATCCAAAAAATCCATGGCGCTACAGCCCATTAAGGGCCAAAACCGACCTGCCGGCTGCTGGCCTCACGTCCACATGCCGAAGCAGAGGTGGACGATCATCCAAAGTGGCACAATGTCCAACACACTGTGCAGAGGTGCACTCATTGCGAGTGACTAAGCGGCCGGGATCCGACGGAATAAGCGCCGTCTTAAAACACAAAGTGATTATTTTCGCATATCATATATTACAATGTATCGAAGTACATATGATATTTCCATGCAGAAATTCTGTGTCAGTCATATGATGAAGGATGGATGGAACGGAGAATGTGTTGGACATTGTGCCACTGTCACACATCTGTGACGCAGTGCATGAGGATTGGCCACTAGAGGGAACCTAAGAGGTGGAACTTAAACTAAGAGGATTCAATTCGGCATCGGAATGGGAATCCGGTGTGGTTTAGTGGATAGAGCGTCAGCACGTAGAGCTGAAAACCCGGGTTCAAATCCCGGTGCCGGAGAGAATTTTTCTCCGTTCCACCATCCTTCATCATATGATGACGCAGAATTTCTGCATGGAAATATCATATGTACGTCAGTACATTGTAATATTAGTAAATTTAGTTTAGTCAATTTGTAACGCGTACTGTACGCATCTATACTGTATATATTGGTATTAAATTATGTATTACATTTCCTGTTTAGTTAGTTGAGGCTTCTGAAGCAATTTTAAAATTTTTTTTAGCAGAAGGGATCATTTTATAGTGCGATCAAGCGTTCAACGCTATGGGCGAAATGCTGAACTACGCCGTAAATGTCTTACGTCATTCTTGACAACCTCAGAGCACATGTATAGGTCATTCATTCGTTGTCTCGTGAAACCAAATGCTTGTGTGCGCCGTAGCATATAGTAAGAACTTTATGGTGGGGGTAAGTGAGCTCGCTTTCTACGAGTAGAAGCGTAGCGGGGAAGGTAGCTTCTCAGTCCACTTTCTTCTTCCCCTGACGCGCAGGTAGGTTTCACAAGATACTGAATTGCCTATAACATCAGACTTGCTACTTTGCGAGAGATGGGAATTTAGCAGGGAAAATCCTTTGAATATAATAATAATAATAATAATAATAATAATAATAATAATAATAATAATAATAATAATAATAATAATTTAGTCTTCATAGCATACATATACATAAGTGTTCTGGACTATGGTAGGTCTTTCATTGCAAACCAATATTCTCCAATCTTTACTATTTTCTGCCTTTCTCTTATGTAATCCATATATCTTAATGCCGTCTATCATCTGATATCTTTTTCTGTCCCGTTCACCATTCCTTCCAGTGCATCCTTCAGCAGGCAGTTTCCTCTCAGTCAGTAACTCAGCCAATTCCTTTTTCTCATCGTGATCAGTTTCAGCGTCATACTTTCTTCACCCACTCTTTCCAACACAGCTTCATTATTCTGTCTGTCCATTTCACATGCTCCATTCTCAGCTATTCAGCCCTGGATATTGTTCTTCCTCTCTCATCTCCATCTCTTCGTTTTGTCTTCCTTCCTTTTCTATAGTTATTAGATCGTGGCCCGAATGCAATAAGTAAAAGCGAATCAAAATAATTATACATCTCACATGAATTACATGTAAAGGATTGTAGTCTTCAACCTGTCACCTCACTAAAATTAGTGGGGTCCGGTACAGCTCATGCATTATGTCCAGACATCCCCCCACTCTTCCTACAGAGCTGCGCACGAGATCGGATGAGTCTACTTACGAATTATAGTAGAACCCCGATTATCCGTCACCCTATTAACCGATTGGCGGATTATCCGACTGTCTTTCTCTCGCTCTTTTTTTTTTTCTACAGAAACATATTAAGTACTACTGTACGTTATATTAATACGTATTTTTTTTCTACGGAGTGTTATTACAAGCCTTTACACTTACACAGTTTGGTCTACTGTTCGAATTGCCGCACTGTATAACTTCTATATAAACTGTATTCCGTAAGTGTCAAAAGAAAATGTGTTGTGCTAAGTATCGAAAAAAGTGTAATAATTGAGTGGTTTGGGAAAGAGAAACTGTGGCTCATCTCGCACCAGAATACGGAACTGATACTACAACTGTGCGCGATTTAATAAAAATCAAGGATAAAGTGTGTAGAGTATGTAAATCTCCGACATGAGACCTCTACTAGTCCTACCTTTCCGCTGACAGCCATTACAAGAAGTTTCTTTGCCCCTTAAAAACACTTTATTGGCAACCGAACTTAAATGAGTGAACTTCTGATTCTCTACCTAGCGTGTTAAACACAAAACCACGGAGGAAATTACGAATCACTTAATTTACGAAAATATTTTAAGGTACGGATTATCCTATTTTTTCGATTAACCGTTCAGTTCATCCCCTTCATTACCACGGATAATAGAGGTTCTACTGTATAGGGGAATGGGTTAACCTTTGCCTTCAATTCGGTAGACACACGCCCGACCTTCCCTTCTACTCCTACCTCCTCCACAGAAACGTTGTTCCCCTACTGCGCATCGCGAGTGTCTTGACAAAATGCATGAGCTGTACTTCCATACATGTCCGTGGTGGGCAATGGTAAAGCACATGTCGCAAATAATAGGTTACTCGTATAGCTTACCTGGCTGTTCTACGGCTCTCACACGTCGCTCCAGCTTGGTGTATCGCGCTTCCAAGGATTCTTCTTGAGTCAGTCCTTCGTTTGTGGTAGAATACCTAGAGATTTCGTTTTTCATCTCTTGGAGGGCGTCACAAGCGCTCATGTGGCAGATTCCAGAACTGGTACACCGCTCAACAATTGACAGTAGAATCAATAGCGTGTACTGCAAGTTCATGATCCTCTGGATCCATTGCCGTTCCTCTTTAAACCTAGAATAAATCATTGTCAAGTTGAGATTGTAAGAATGTTATATGATATAATAAAGGTTTTTAAATTAACGCGTTTCTTGCTTGACTATCGCATCATTTTTACTTAAATACGTCCATGTGGATGAGTTATTCCATAAAATGTGTGTAAGCATAATGTAGGTGGCTACTTCGTACGAATAAGATCCAGAGTCGCGCCAATTTGAACTGTCAATAATTGTTCAGTAACGGATACATCCTACATGTAACGAACCTCACAGAAAACGATATGTTAAACTGTTGGATAACTCGCGATTAATTAAAAAAAAAATAAGGTAGGCTGTATCGGAGACACAGCCGAGAGACAGCCGCAAGTTTTATTCGTGAATACGTCGCTGATTGAAATGCTGTTAAGGTATATGTACACCTTTACATACAAAAAATTTTGTTTTGTATAATTTTGCTCTGTAAAAGTTTTATACAATTGAGAATGGTACCAGAAAGAGAATGAAGTGAACAGATCCCTTGAAATTATGTCTAAATTGTTTATAAAAATTATTTTGTTTATAATTTTGACATGCAACTTGAAACATGATAGCTCATGCAGTTTTTAAGATAGAGCCACAGTTTTTTCACTGTTTAATAGTTAAAACTATTCTTTAGTGCCTGACATAAAGTTATTTTTTATTTTTATTTACATTAATTAAATATTATCATATATGTAACTTGCAATAATATTTTATGTTACATAAATCATGTAAAAAATCCATACATAATTATTAATTATATTAATGTTATTTTACTCATTGTCAGGCACGGGGGGACATTTCAAGCTTCAAAATAACATCAATATCTTCTTGGTATCACCATATTTGGCTGAGATATCATGTTTGAAAAAATTAAATATTCTAAAATTACTATTTACAGGAAATGAGCCACAAACTTTCAGAGCCTAGAAGACTCCATCATCATATGCCACCCCTTAAGCAGCTTCATGTCGGTCCAGTTTCATCTCCTTTCTGCCACTCAAATACCTCCTCCTTGTTTTAACTTCAGGTGTTGAATGTTTTTTTTTTTTTTGCATGTTTGTCCCTATTTCCATTGATGCAACAAATCCTGCGATGGTGTTTGTCCCAGGGTTTATGCCCATCCTCCTCAGAATTGTAATTTATACTTTTGGACTCTTATTAAAATGACGTACAACATCATTGACACACAAATTTACAGTTTTATGACTAACAGTAAAATATTATAAATTAACTTCATTATATAAAAAAGTTTTTTTCAATCTAATGATCATGTCCAGATATCTATGCATCTATTTCGGGACTAGAAAGAAGTTTATTTTACAAGCAATGCTGGACGAGGGGATTGACTGCTACGAAGATCACTCCAAAAGTAATGCACTCCGTAATAAGTAATAAGTGACCATGCCTGATGACGCAGCATTTTGGAAAATGGGACTTATTTGAAAAACCATAAGGCATAAATCGAAAATGTTATATTAAATTAAAGGAGAGAAAATTCTCTATTAAAATAGTTATATTTTCAAAATTCTAATTTTTCATCATTTTTTGCGTTTTGTGGGTGTGTTACCTTGAGGTAAACGTCAGCAGCGAAGCCTTTCAATGTCTGTATCAGGCACAAGACACAGAAACACTGCACTCGCTCGCGCCGTGTACGTCTTGTCCGTTCTGAAGCTTTGCTTTAAGACGTGCCCTATACTCTCTACAGTATTGAGCATTGCTTTTAGGCACACCGATCGATTCTTCTCGATGGCCTCAATCATCCTGATGTCCTTTCATCAATTTCGTGTTGGCTTTTTGAACGAAAATCTTCGACATTTTTAAATTCCGTTGCCAAATTTCACTTTACACGCGCACCATTTGCTTGTTTTAAATTTCACTGTACAGCGCCTTAGACACACCAATAGATTCGTCTTGATATCCTCTATCATTCTGATATGCTTTCATCAATTTCGTCTTGGCTTTTTGAGCGACAATCTTCGACATTTAAAATTTCGTCATCAAATTTCACTTTACACGGGCACCATTTGCTTGTTTTAAATTTCACTGTACAGCGCCTTAGACACACTAATAGATTCGTCTTGATATCCTCTATCATTCTGATATGCTTTCATCAATTTCGTCTTGGCTTTTTGAGCGACAATCTTCGACATTTAAAATTTCGTCATCAAATTTCACTTTACACGCGCACCATTTGCTTGTTTTAAATTTCACTGTACAGCGCCTTAGACACACCAATAGATTCGTCTTGATATCCTCTATCATTCTGATATGCTTTCATCAATTTCGTCTTGGCTTTTTGAGCGACAATCTTCGACATTTAAAATTTCGTCATCAAATTTCACTTTACACGCGCACCATTTGCTTGTTTTAAATTTCACTGTACAGCGCCTTAGACACACCAATAGATTCGTCTTGATATCCTCTATCATTCTGATATGCTTTCATCAATTTCGTCTTGGCTTTTTGAGCGACAATCTTCGACATTTAAAATTTCGTCATCAAATTTCACTTTACATGCGCACCATTTGCTTGTTTTAAATTCCACTGTACAGCGCCTTAGACACACCAATAGATTCGTCTTGATATCCTCTATCATTCTGATATGCTTTCATCAATTTCGTCTTGGCTTTTTGAGCGACAATCTTCGACATTTAAAATTTCGTCATCAAATTTCACTTTACACGCGCACCATTTGCTTGTTTTAAATTTCACTGTACAGCGCCTTAGACACACCAATAGATTCGTCTTGATATCCTCTATCATTCTGATATGCTTTCATCAATTTCGTCTTGGCTTTTTGAGCGACAATCTTCGACATTTAAAATTTCGTCATCAAATTTCACTTTACACGCGCACCATTTGCTTGTTTTACATTTCACTGTGCAGCAATCTGTTTCACCTTAAAAAAGCTCTTTATTCCCTTTGAAATGACACCTGGATCATCGAAATACGTCGAAATAATCTCAAGTTACAGCGCCATTTTGTTTTCACTATCTGCGCTTTGATGACATCATCAGTGATGTGCATAATTATGTCCTCTACACAATAGTATAAGTTACTTAGCTCTATGTTGTATAGTTTCCGAGATATAAGCGTTGACTACTGCATGTCGAAAGAGTAGACGTATTCACATCATACAATCGGGGTGGACTATATCGGAGACACAGCCGCAAGTTTTATGTATGGATATGTTGAATGTAAGGTACCCGTAGCTAATACTCCCGCTCCCATTTGCAATGCATATACCTTGATATTGTGAATTTTCTTTTCACACAACTTCATTTGCGAATTTTTTTCAATTTAACTTGTCAGCTGCTTATTATTGTTAAATTGAGATTGTGGCCTGGTTCGTTACAATGATTTGACATCACTATGAACGTTCTATCTCTTCGCATTCTTGAGTTACAATGCCTGGCTGCAGCGCGACCCCGCAATTCGTGCCTCACCTTCCCTTCTCACTCTTATCGCTAGATGATGTCACTCGCTCTAAAACATCATGTTGGATACATTGATCCTTATTCTGTCAATTGCCGTTTACTTCAATGGATTATGTCATGTAGTTTAGGTGTTATAGGCGGGCCAAAACTGGCCTGAAAATATGTCTGTCCACTTTGTGGGATGGCATCCTAGTATTGGGCCGAACTTATAGACGTATCCACGCCTAAGGTAATAAAACCTGTATGCAAAATTATAATTAAATACTTTTAAAACTGTACAATTTGCATGTAAATTTTTATAATAAATAAAATATTCTATTGCCCTTATTACAGCATTAAAAAATTGCATTTTTGGATTGCACTTAACCATTAGACGGCGCCGTGAATCGGGTCTCGGGATAGATCAGATGTAAAGAACGCTCAGCGCGCAAATCTGAAAGGTCCTGGGTTCTATTTCCGGTGCTGGAACAAATTTTTCTCCAATAATAAGTATCTACATGTATGACTACATATAGTCATTTCATTATTCAATGAAGAAGGCGAGATCATATATGAATATAAAAAAAAAAGTATATATTAAAAGATGCGCAGTTCTCCCTGACATTAGTTTTCTCTTAATTAATAAAATCAGCGTTTTGAGTTTAATACTGAGTTTATTATGTTTTAAAATTACTTACTTACAAATGGCTTTTAAGAAACCCGCAGGTTCATTGCCGCCCTCACATAAGCCCTCCATTGGTCCCTATCCTGAGCAAGATTAATCCATTCTCTATCATCATATCCCACCTCCCTCAAATCCATTTTAATATTATCTTCCCATCTACGTCTCGGCCTCCCCAGAGGTCTTTTTCCCTCCGGCCTCCCAACTAACACTCTATATGCATTTCTGGATTCGCCCATACGTGCCACATGTCCTGCCCATCTCAAACGTCTGGATTTTATGTTCCTAATTATGTCAGGTGAAGAATACAATGCGTGCAGTTCTGTGTGGTGTAACTTTGTCCATTCTCCTGTAACTTAATCCCTTTTAGCCCCAAATATTTTCCTAAGAACCTTATTCTCAAACACCCTTAATCTCTGTTCCCCTCTCAAAGTGAGAGTCCAAGTTTCACAACCATACAGGACAACCGGTAATGTAACTGTTTTATAAATTCTAACTTTAGATTATATGTTATAGGTTTATTGAACGAAAATCCACATTTTTTTAAATTCCAAATCACTGACACCTAGCATACGCTGGTCCATCAAATCGTCTTCATTGCCCTTGCATATAAACAAGATAAATTTATTACACTTGAAAAAATGGGTATAAACTAAATCTTGTGAATTCACTGTGTGTCGGTGTTAATTCCTTCGTTCTGAAAGATTGAACAACATTTCAGCTTTTTAACATAAATTTGTATTGAAATGTATTCCCTCATATTCGTACCTATATAGGTCTATGCACATTTAAAAATAGTTTTGACATAGGTATTAATAGCAAGGAAGGAACTATGGAATATTTATGACAAAACGATAAGGGCTATTGTTATTTTCTTTACCATCTAGAATAATGATATGGTTGTAAGCACAACATATATTAATGCTGTACTGTATATGCTAATTTGCATTCTGTGAGGGTTAGTACAGAATACAGAGTTAACAAAATATTGCCAATGAAGAGAAAAGGATTTCATTGCAGAAATTTAAAATAATCGAAGACATGGCTGCGTCGTAACGCTAAGAATGCTGGAATGTAGATGAGATGTTTTCCTGTGCTTGTCGGTGCGGAATAGAGTTTACCTGACTTGACGCCATTACCTAAATTGGAGCTGACACTTGATGTCGATGCCGCTTTAAACAGCTTTTCAATGTCGTCAACAACTCGTGAAGAACAGAGGGACGGTCGAATTGCATCAGGGATGTCACGCTTCTCTACTACTCAAAATGAAAACATTCTCTCAATGTTCGAGTAATTAAGGCAGTTCTACACCCCTGCTGTAAGAAACGGTGGTGCTACTGCTACATGCTTGAGTAAAGACTTTTCTTCTGCAATTGTTCGCAACATACATGTTACAAGGATGGGCAACTCGTGCTCACAAAGTGCTAAAAAAACCTTGAAAGAGAGAAAGACAGACGGAGCCAGCCGCAGCAGTTGCAAATTGTTCATAGTTTCGCTGCAAAAGCAGTTCATTGCCACGATATGCTCTGGCGGCTCATGCAGATGGTCGTGATTCTACTCCATGATTTGAATTTCAGAATGACGCATGGTACAATAATTATAGTAATTTTAGACAGACTGTACCTAAGCACACATAACAAAATTATATTATTTCCTAGCTTTGTAAATTAGTTTAGTACTGGAAACACAAACTGAATACAACCTTTTCAAGATACAACAAACATAACTGCAACACTTATTTATCATTACACTATTTGTTAATATTTCTTATTATAAGTCTTATTTGAAACATAGAACGCGAGAATTTTCAAGTACTTATACATTAAAGAGTAATCCTCTGTTCTCAGAAAGGTAATAGTTGTATTCGCAAACAATCACAAATTCAAGGAAGTATTTTTCACATGTCACGGCAGATGAAATAAACTTACTTCTAAGCTCTTTCACACTTCTTTCTTGTATTAAACTCTTACTCAAGGATATACAGTATATATGGAAGCAAGGAGTATATTTGGAAATTCTGACTTAGGCAGCATTACGAACAGTTCGATCTTTACTAAAACATTCACTGTGTTTATTTTTAACATAAAATCTGCAGTGCTTGGGAAAAGTGGCATAAGTCAGTTTTCACAAACATTTTTTTATTAATTTATTGACAACTTACGGAACATCTGCTCGCTTGGGAAAAGATACATAAGTATTTCTCCCATTACAATAATTCATACAGAAGAAAATCAAATCGACATAAACCAATATGAAAAGTAAAATTAACATTTTTGACTTGTGCCACTTTTCCCGAGCACTATAGAAATGTCATGCGTAAGAAAGTGTAATAGAACGTAATGCAAGCTTTAGCTTCCTTCTTAATAAAAAATCTCTCTCTTTCGACTCATCATTAAAGGGAAATGATCTGGGGATTATATTGTTTTTCATTTAAAACGAGCCGCCACTTACTACAGACGCGAGCAAACTTGTATACAGACACTACAGTACAGAGTCCGTTCTATCTGCACTGAGATTGTGTTCACACTTCGAGAGCACGAGTTGCCCACCCATGTACATGTAGGTTTCATAGTCAATCTCTATCAGGTTGGAAAAAAGCCACGGCGGAATCATTTATAATGTATTTGTAATCTTGTAACACGTCATTAAAGGCATTGATTCGTCGAAATATAGTCGAAATTATGTAATGGAGTGAAATGAAGGAGAAATAATGCTTGAAGATGGATCAGAAACAGTCCATGATGAAGGTTATTAACAAGAATTGGGATTGAAATATTGAAGCAATATCTTAATTTAATGTGATACTGAGTATGTAATATGACAGGTTAGGAGCATCTTTCAAAACGTATTAAGTCCAACAGTGGACGAAATTAAATTTGTTACTTTCTATTTATTTATCTTTCATGCTATGAAATCTGATGGTTCCAAGTCGTCATATTTGTAAACTGTGAAACAAGTACTTCAAAATGGTTTTGTGTAGTGTTTTGAAAACTTGTCCGGTTTACGAGTAATTCAGTTTTTCGTCAGTCGTGTAAAAAGATTGTAAGTTGGACATAATACGATTTGAAACGATGCTCCCTGTTAGATGCTGTGTAGATGCGCAATGAAAAAATGTGTAGCATTAACATAGCACTGTATAAATGCAACGGATGAGAGCTCAAGAATGTATTAAAATAACTGATACGAAGTTTCATTTTATTACTTAAAAACCATAGATTTCCAGTTAGCCACTTGTATATTACAAATAGAAAGCTATTTTTTTTTAACTATTTGTATAATATACAAAAGTATAACAGAAACATTTTAACTATAAAAGAGTATGAAATCCTGAATGCTGCGAACGGATTTGGAATTCACTGAGCCAGAAATGAGACATTAATTCTTGTATATGGCATATGTGGTGTAACAAAAGCTTACATTGTATTTAAAATAATGCACTAAGTTGATTATGGAACCGGAGCGCTTGTGATGTGGACGTATTAAGCAAGGCTTATGCTAAGTTCCATTCGTTTTTTAATTGAAAAATCGAATCCGCGAGTGTGTTAAAAGAGAGAAAAAGGATTTGCGGAGTGAGACGGGATCTCTGATCGTGACTGTGAATATTAATTAAAAGTATTTCCAGAGTGTTGATTACATTTCATTTGTGCTTACGCTCACAGGATCATGCCCATTGTCCGGCCCAGTAAGAAGACTGCAGACACTTCCACGGAGTAAGCGAATTACGTTATTTCAGGGCACGTCTGGATATTTAATAAATACGTGTTTTGTATTCTGTTTGTAGGGCGTTTGAAAGTGCTTATTCTGGTTATCTGAATGCGGGGTTTTTCTGTTATGGCTCCCGCAGAAAGTTCTCGGTTTATTCAAGCCCTACCTTCTGTAACGGTGGAATATAATTATTATAAAGGGTATCCGAGAATGAATGGTGGAACATCATAAGTAGAGTCCTGCATTTGATTACCTAAGGGAAGACTCCACTGAAAATCATGAAAATTTTTCCAAATTTTTTTAGCTATTTCACTTATTCAGAATTTATATTTTCATACCCCAAATGGATTCAGCTCAATTCTGATTACAAATACTCGTATGTTTACACATTTTAAATAAAGGCTGGAAGGGGGCGTGAAATTTAAAGAGCTGTCTAAATTGTTTTTCATCGAAGAATTCTTTTTTAAAATTTCTGATTACAAATCTAGAAACTTTTTGTTGGCTCCCTGAAGTTACTAGATGAATGTAGCGAGGAGAATATTAATTTACATAAATATTCATTTTATTTTCAAATCTATTTTTCTGTGTTCATTTTTGTTGATTCAACACCAACTTTCTTATGCCAAATATTAATCAATCTGGATGAAATTTTTACTGCAAATATTTATGAGGTAGCTGCATTAAAAATATTAATAAAATAAACTAGCAGCATTAAGAAAAATATTAATAAAATGAACCAGCAGCATTTATCACAAAATAAATGCATAGAAACATGCAGCTACCTCATAAATACTTGCAGTAAAAATTTCATCCAGATTGATTAATATGTGGCATAAGAAAGTTGGTGTTGAACCCACAAAAATGAACACAGAAAAATAGATTTCAAAATAAAATTAATATTTATATAAATTAATATTCTCCTCCGCTACATTCATCTAGTAACTACAGGGAGCCAACAAAAAGTTACTAGATTTGTAATCAGAAATTTTAAAAAAGAATTCTTCGATGAAAAACAATTTTGACAGCTCTTTAAATTCCACACCCCTTTCCAGCCTTAATTTAAACAGTGTAAACATACGAGTATTTGTAATCAGAATTGAGTTGAATCCATTTGGGGTATGAAAATGTAAATTCTGAATAAGTGAAATAGCTAAAAAAATTTGGAAAAATGTTCATGATTTTCAGTGGAGTCTTCCCTTAAGCCTCCGAGCAACGCGCCACAGTGTAGGTATGTACGGAGTATAGCGCAGCGTACACACTTCAGGTCTGATGTTCAGCTAACCATGTCAAAACAAAACAAAGCTAGACGACTGAAAATGAGTGCTCCAATGGAAGAATTTGGTAGTAGGCACTTCATTAGGAACGAAAAAAAAACTTAGGTATGTACGGAGTATAGCGTAGCGTACACACTTCAGGTCTGATGTTCAGCTAACCATGTCAAAACAAAACAAAGCTAGACGACTGAAAATGAGTGCTCCAATGGAAGAATTTGGTAGTAGGCACTTCATTAGGAACGAAAAAAAAACTTAGGTATGTACGGAGTATAGCGCAGCGTACACACTTCAGGTCTGATGTTCAGCTAACCATGTCAAAACAAAACAAAGCTAGACGACTGAAAATGAGTGCTCCAATGGAAGAATTTGGTAGTAGGCACTTCATTAGGAACGAAAAAAAAAACTTCGGTATGTACGGAGTATAGCGCAGCGTACACACTTCAGGTCTGATGTTCAGCTAACCATGTCAAAACAAAATAAAGCTAGACGACTGGAAATGAGTGCTCCAATGGAAGAATTTGGTAGTAGGCACTTCATTAGGAACGGAAAAAAAAAACTTATTTTATCAGAAAGGAGAAATTTTTCTTTTGAAACACATAAAATGTTTACTGTCACTCGTAATGGTGTAGATGACAAGGTGATTTAGTTTTTTATTGACCCTTTTTACTTACCCTCTGGACCCTTTACATCCGGAGGTCACATTTGTTGTTTTATTTATTTTTAACATACTTGAAATTTCGGATCTTTTACACTCGAATATTTTATAAAATTTTATTATACATCTTGATTACACAACTTTTAACACGGTATCACTTCGGAATATGTACGATAAGACTTTCTTGTGTTAAATTTTAACGTACCTTGTTTACATGTTACATAACAAAATTACAAAACACCTCCACATATGCAGAACACATCACAAATGCCAACCACACCTACAGAAACATCAACACAGACATGGAAATACTGCACATCCAACCAAAAAGCCAGAAACTCAACACACTAGAACAATATGAAATATACAGACACACGAAAACACACCCCAACGATATTCTCAACACACAACTCAATTTCAAAACACATACACTCTTTGACTCTACACTACGAACGCACCCTCACAGGAAACAACAAGAGGCGCCAACACCAAACAACGACCAGTTCTGAAGATGGCCCATAAATAGGTCGAAACATATAAACAAGGTACGTTAAAATTTAACACAAGAAAGTGTTATCATACATATTCCAAAATTTTATTCTTTTGAAATGCACCATACAATTCATCTCTGGTAGTATTTGTTTTATTATTTTATTGTTTTTTTAAATACTATCTAGGATCTGAGAATTGCTCACTTTTATGATTTTTTTACGAATCGCCTTGTGGATACTACATTTGTGTACCTCGTTTTTACTGTTACAACGTGTTTTAGTTTCGTGTTAGTATTCAGCCTGTTGTATTGTTTATGTTTTCGGTTTTGAAGAATTTTAGTTCAGGGCGCAAATAGCCAGAGTAGCTGACGCGCTCTTTTTAAACCCCACTAACTAACTAAATAACTAACTAACCAACCAATAAATGTAATAGTGTAGAGCAGACGTCACCAAAAGCCTACTCGCGAGTAAGCCCCTGAACGGAACCGAAGCCAGTATGTAATGATCGCGCTTCGCCTCACCCATCCCCACTTGTACTGTACTAAATGTTTATGCTCAAACGAAGAGCAGTGGCGGACTGCCATTATCATTGTGTTGGTCGGAGTGTTACACCGTTTCACAATATCTTCTAATCATGGACGGAGTACATTCAAGGATGAATAGGAAGATAAATTTTTGTATGTTAGTGGGGAGAATGTGAAATGCTTAATTTGTTCGAAAATTCTCAAGGGTGTGTTAAAATTCAACGTGGGACGACAATACTCGATTCTTCACAAAGAATATCATACAATTACAGGCATGCTGGACATGTTAAAATAATTTATTTCGGGGCTATCTGTATAACTGTTGATTATACATAATAATCAGTATATTACAATACGTTTGCACTCAGTTCCGCACGACAAAATAGGCCTATAGTATTTCGTTTAATTTTAGGTGAAATGCGTAGGCCTACAAATATTTTGATAAAATATAAAACAAGAAAATACAAACAAAAGTCACACACGTATCCTCAGTCTTAAACAAAAAAAAAAGCTTCTTGCTAGCTATGTTCTAGCTTGGAATATTGGAAAATCAATGAAGCCCTTTACGAAAGCATCATTTGTAAAATCGTGCATACAGAACGTTACTAAAATACTGTGTCCAGAACAAAGTCAAAGTTTAAGAAAATTAAATTGTTTCCAATTACAGTTCAGAGAAGGAATTTCAAGATTGTAAATGTAATAATTGAATCTGAAGTTGAAACCACAACTAACCAGTTTGTAGCTTACTGACTTGCATTGGACGAAAGCACAGATAGAAATGACAAAGCTCACCTAGCCATTTTCATTCGAGGAGTTAATGCACATTTTAATGTGTCTGAATGTCTTCTAGATGTAATTACAAAATACAACTGGAGAAGGTCTTTTCCAGGCACTGAAAGGCATCATAGAACAATGGCTTGTGTCAATAGCAACAGACGGGGCTCCAGCTTCATAGTATGTCAAAATAATATACAAACGTATGGTATTTCTTATCCTTTTGATGTTATTGTAAACATAAGCACACCGTTGCCCCACTGATCGCTCCTATCTGTTGAGGTACGAGTCTCACCCCCTTCTCTAGCCTTACAGCACCCTGTGTTCGGCGGGTAGCATCGAGAGAACGAATGACGATACGCTTTTTGGAGACCTCTGGTGTAGAGACTCGTAAAGCAAGTAGTCAATGTTAATAATTTTGTTTTTATTGTGATTTATTGTATTGTAATTTCCACTATTTATTTTTGTATTTATTTATAGATGTGTACAAAGGTAGGATGTGTCCAGTTAAGCCTTGGTTTTTCTAAACCGACGCATGCGAGGTGCGAGGCCAACCTCGCACGAATCCTGCGCACCTCGCAGGCATGGAAACCACTCACTATCTCTCGTGTAGTCCGGATTTGTGCGAGGCGGGCCTCGCACCTCGCACGCGTCAGTTCAGAGAAACCAAGGCTTTACAACGTTCACGTGTAAAACAAGTAGGCCTATTCATAATTAATTTCTGTAATCTGGCATTACAGATGTTAATACATGGAGACAAAAACAACATACAAACGTTTCTAAATGAACAGAATGAACAGAAGTTGACGCTCTTGGAAATGATTTTTTTTAATTGTGCAAATGCAGTTCTGAGATTTTTATCGAATACAAGACTTGACAGGGTGATTTAATTTTTTATTGACCCGTTATACATATCCTCCGGATCCTTTACATCCGAAGGTTATATAAGGTAGAGTACCCAAATAAGAGACAGGTTCCTAATAAGAGATACATTGTTAATTTCTCCGGTATAATTTTCCATCTCTCGACAACTATGGTAAATCAATGTTTGTGCTTCTAAGACATCGTGTTCTTTGTCTAACCTCAGTTGAAAGTAAGCAACGCAGCTGAGAGCAAGACAAGTAATTTTTCACATTTTGAACTTTTTGATGGTCTTTGTTGAGGAAGTGAACAGCAGTTAATGTAAGGTACAACAAATTTATTATTAATTTTATAAAATTGCTGGGAAAATGTTGCATATAATGAGGTAGATTGCTAGTAAGAAATATAATAATTTATGACCTTGGGTAGCTATTTCATTTTTATTTATTCCGTTCCCTAATAAGAGATACCTAGGGGTCCTATTAAGAGATAGTATCTCTTATTTAGAACCCTTATTTGGTTTTATTATGATGCTCACCTTTGAGAGTTTACGAAAGGCGTTAATGCTTCTAGTCGTGCCAGTTTGTCTGCCATAAACTACGTAAGAACCAATGAAAGATTAATTGAACTATTAATTAAAATTAATTACGAATTAGGTCAACTTTTAATTATCCATTGTCCTCAATTATTCATTACAAAAATTACTAATTTAAATGATAAAGTTATCATTATTAATAACTACAATTAATTATTCATTGAGATGACAATAATATCAATAGCTAAAATCAATTAAAATTGGCTAGTCTGACAATATTTACTTTACTTAAACATCAAAACATAAGTGCGTAATTCGTGAAATAGTCTCTACAATGTCCACACCTGTGGAGTAACGGTCAGCGCGTCTGGCCGCGAAACCAGGTGGCCCGGGTTCGATTCCCGGTCAGGGCAACTTACCTGCTTGAGGTTTTTTCCCGGGGTTTTCCCTCAACCCAAGATGAGCAAATGCTGGGTAACTTTCGGTGCTGGACCCCGGACTCATTTCACCGGCGTTATCACCTTCATCTCATTCAGACGCTAAATAACCTAAGCTGTTGATAAAGCGTCGTAAAATAACCTACTGAAATAAAAAAAAAGTCTCTACATATTTCAAATAAAAATCAATAAACAACAAAATTGCTGTTGAGAGGAGTTAGACCAGTGTTGCACTAACCCCTTCAATTTAAAAATGTGCCTGGATTTATTAAAGTATCCACATGATTTAACAATGTTATATATTGCTTCAATTTTCACCCAATGATAATACTTTTTGTCCATGTTAAAAAATAAAGTTAAATAACACACGTATCTGTTATTTGGAACCTCTTTCCAAAACATCATTATTTACGAGTTTTATTTCTTTTTATAATTTAATATAACAATAGAAACTGATTAAAATTTGCATTGTCAATTCTAAAAATAGACGAAATGCTGTGTGTATTGCACCCATTAAGATTAAAAATGTCTACTCCCATCCTCACTTATAAGCAGTTAAAAAAAGTATCTCTTATTTAGGTACTTTACCTTATATTAACATAACTGACATTTCGGACATTTACATCCGGATATTTTATAACATCTTATTGTTTTGAAATGCGCCAGATTATTTATCTGTGGTGGTATTTGTATTATTATTTTATTGTTTTCTTTTCAAATACTACCTAACGTCTGAGAACTGCTAACTTTTATAATTTTTAAAGGTCACCTTGTGGATACTGCATTTGCATACATCGTTTTTTCTGTGACAGCGTGTTTTAGTTTCGTATTAGCATTTAGCTTATTTGATTGTTTTTGTTTTTGTTTCTGAAGAATTTTGGATAAGGACTCAAACAGCCAGAGTAGCTGACGCGCCCTTTTTAAACCCAACTAACTAACTAACTTTGTGTGAACTTGAGAATATTGCATACCTTGTAAAGTACGTCATGTTGTGTAGCATGGTCCGACGTACTTGATTCAGTTCTCAAAGCGGTCCGTACCCGACTGGTGATTCCGAAATTGCTGTTGTGTCTTCATTTGCGGAACTGCAAGTCATCCCCATGTGGCTGATGGACAGTTTCCTCATTAGAGAGCCACATGCTGACCTTTTAGTCATTACCTGCGTTCAATATGCCTCATATTCATCCGTGAATTCGCGTCGTTCACCCACCCGCATCTCCTTGCCTAGAGACACGTTATTCCTCACACACTTCCAAATTCCGTCCTTAAATTTAATATCTAACAATATAAGAAACGAGTCAAATGTATCACAGATGTTAATATTACTCAAATGTCAAAGTCCTAAGAGAAATATCACGGATACATAAAAGCGAATGTGATATATTTTTTATTTTTGTTATTATTATTATTATTATTATTATTATTATTATTATTATTATTATTATTATTATTATTATTACTTTTTTGCATCCATAGACATTCAGCTTTTTGGAGTATGTATTGGTTTCATCAATAGAAAAGAAAAGCAGACAGCCTCTTTGCTGGAACCGTTACCAAGAACTGTTCTTGAAGATTCTTGGTAACGAATCCAATAGATAGGTTCCCCTTTTCTTAACTTCCCTTCTTAATTAATAACAAATAAAAAGTGAAAGAGAAAAGAAAAATACGTGTTACGGTAATTGAAACTTTATATTGTCCCTCTATTCAATGATTTTAATTGATTTTTTTAAAATAAGGAGCATTAGCAAATTGAATGTTTGGTAATTTAGTTATCTTGTTATAGAGCCTTGAACCGGAGTTGCTACTGTGATTATAAACTACAGTTGTGATACATTTAGGTTCTGGCAAGCATAAATTATATAAATCTACACTTCAAAAAAAGAAGTCACTGAAATGAGGATAAATACTGAAACAATTCTGCAGGTTACAGTTTAGGCACAAATGCAGGATTATTATACTATACAGACGTGGACAAATTATTAACAAAATTGACGATTTTTATGATTAATTCTATTTACAAAATTTGACTATTCAATTTAGACTACAGTTGACAATTTTGCTTATTTCTATCATTACATTACATAGAAATATGCAAAAATTTCAAATGTAGGCTATTCTAAATTGAAGAGTCAAATTTTATAAAAAAAAATATATAATAAAATCTTCAATTTTCCTGATAATTTGTAAATATTATGCAAAAATGTCAACTGCAGTCTAAAGTGAAGAGTAAAATTTTGTAAAAATATATAATAAAAATCCTCAGTTTTGCTAATAATTTGCAAATATCCAAAATGTTACCTGTAGCCCAAATTGAAGAGTCGAATTTTGTAAAAAATATATTTAAAAAATCTTCACTTTTGCTAATAATTTGTAAATATGCGAAAATATCAATTGTAGTCTAAATTGAAGAGTGAAATTTTGTAAAAATATAAAATAAAAATCTTCGATTTTCCTAATAATTTGGAAATACCCAAAGATGTCAACTGTAGTCTAAATTGAAGAATCATAGTTTGTAAAAATATATAATAAAAATCTCCAATTTTGCTAATAATTTGTCCACGTCTGTACTTCGAGCGTCACGTAGAGCCGGCCGAGTTAAGTTAGCCTGCCATCAACAGATTTGTGCAAATATCTCATTTTTTTTAAATTGTCGGTTGGTCTATTATTGTGAAACTCCGTCCGAGCTATAGATGTTGTAAATCAAGAATGCTTTTGGTCACAGTGCAATGCGCATGCGTATCTGCCCTCTACGTCTTGCGACTTACGACATTTCCTGTGTAACAAGATTCAGGAAACGGCGGCGTTCAATTAGCTGTGTTATCAGCAAATCGTTGACGGGTGGGCCTAACATTTGACCAGCTCAAACGGCGACGAGTCGTTCTCGCGGAATGCATTCTGCACAAAGGTATTAATCCTCGAGTCGTGATCGGCTGCTCGCGGCTGTAATCACGCAGCAGGGGAAGTTTGGAAGCGCTCGCTTGGGCGGGCTAATGAGCAGAAGATGAAGGAGCATTCGAGTGTGTGCTTCTTTGTAAACACGGAGGGCCGAGTTCAGTCTGGCTGCTGTGTGACGGAACAGTTTTATTTGCATCGTATTCCACTACTAGTGCCTGCAATCCAGGTTGGGAATCATTGGTAACGTATTGTGTACTTTCTGTTGACCAGACCTTGCATTTATTTTAGTGTGAGATATTAAAAGACAATAGAATTGAATAATTTCAAGGAAAAAATTGTTCCGGGGCCGGGTATCTAACCCGGGATCTTTGGCTGTACCCGCTAACGCTCTACCGACTGAGCTACCCAGGAACTTTACTAGACCCTCGGGCCATCTCCTACATGGCGAGTCTCAACCGGTGTATGAGATCCAGCCGTGGCGAAAATGCGATCGTCCGCCGAGCCACTGTGTAACCTGCAACGTGCATATCACCTATGGAGGGGGCGGACACCCGAAGGGAAAGTGAAGCAACTGTCTGACTTATTAACGGATTTTCATTTTCCTTGCGTCAAGCACTTAAATATAATTTTATACAGTACAAAGCTACAAACTAATGTTTAATACGTGTACCGAAGAAAAAATGAACAATAAAACATAGGACAAATTATCACAACCTAAAATTAACTGTCTTCAGAATGTCTCTGCGAAAGAGTTTCAAAATCAGGAATTATGTCACTTACTGCCAGTCGTCGTTGATCACGAAGGTATTTGTCTGTCAGTCGTGATCTAAATTTGGTTTTTACTATTTTCATTGTTGAAAATAATTTTTCACGAACGTAAGTTGTAGCGAACATGGCTTCAAAAGAGCAAGCGAACGAACGAAGTTTCGAATATTTATTTTTTGGCAAAGATTTGAAAAGTTCAACATTTGTCAAGTCCTTACATCTAGCTTTCATTTCACATCACATTCTAAATCTGCAAGTTTAAATTGAAGATCTAACCGCATTATTCGTACAGCTACTGAAAAAGGATCGACGTACAGAGATGATGATGATGATGATGATAATAATAATAATAATAATAATAATAATAATAATAATAACACTTAACCTTTTAATGTTTCATGAGTAACATGTAGTATAATGCCGTTTTATGTTATACAACCGTTTTCCTCGTAATACTTGTGAAGAAATCATACATTTAATATTCTCCTCATATTGGCAGCAAAAAACTGCGTCCTCCCATCCTACTTGGAACTTTCGTTTTTGTAGAGGTACATAGTTTCGAGAGAGACATTGTGACGATATGCCACTCACAGGTCAGGGACAAATACAAATGGAACGGAGTTTGACTCCAGTGAGTGAGAGGGTGGGGGTGTGGGAGTTAGGAAGCGCATAGCTTTCATTGCGAGCCACAATGTGCTCGTGAGTCACAGTATCGCCACGGCTGAGATATGCCATGTGCCAATTACGGTCGAACATTTTTATTGCATAGGCGAGTGATGTCAAAGCAGACGCATTTTTCTGACCTTGACGTCGTGCGCGGGCATCAAGCCCTAGGTATAGAAAGCAGTCTATTGTTTTAAGAAGACAGTGATGTACAAACTTCAAACGGAACGTGAAATTTTATGTCGTTATTTTTATACGGCTTCTTTCTGTTTGATATTATCTATATTGTTTGTAAAACAAAAGTATTTACACCAGTTTCTTAATATTGCAGTTGCGCTTTAAACGTTAATATCTTAATAAAGATTTAAGAAGGAATATTCACATAAATTCCATAGTAGTTTAACTATACTGTACTAAGTGAATGAAACACATCATCAAAGCTCGGAACTTGGGGACTTGTGTCTTTGCACGTGACTAAGCGACCGGACTTCAATGTCAACAAACTCCCGCTTCCAGCACGGAGGTACTGTCAGGTCTGCTACAAAAGTGGTTTCTGTCTGCAACAACATATTGATAATATTATGGTAGGTTGAAACACGTAATTTCATAGCTTATATATAATAAAAATAAACATGAGAAATATATCAAATTTACTGTTCTGCTGTGTACATTTTATTACAGTGTATGACTATCTACATTCGAAGATTTTTCGGTAGCAGACTTAAAATACTGAATGTTTTCACTGTTACTGTTTTCTGTTCGATTTTAAGCAGTTCCTACCTGATCTCGTATCTGAGAAAGATAAGTTTATCCTAAATTTTTCTCGAAAATAGTTTTCAATTAGTGTGTCACTACTAGGGCAAGCCTCTCTACGTTTCGATCCATGGGTATGGACAGATTTTTCTACAATTTGAGGGACTGCAATGCCTTTCAATGAATTTCATTTCCAGCCTCTAGTTTGTGTGTGGCACAACTTACAAAATATAAACTCTCCATTCGAAAAAAAATAATGTATCTCCTCCGAATTCTCCACGAAATTCTGTATCTTAAATTTAAAACAAAATGTATTTTCAAACTTCTATAATACCCATTCGAAATAACACGTATTTTCTATTTCCTCAAACAGACCGTTTACCTTTAATTCTCTGAATGTCATTGGCTTCGACATAACAGTTTCTTCGTCCGTCTTCCTGTCATTAGTTGTGGCCACTTTCTTAGTACACACGACTGTCCCTGAGCACTTGCAGCGTGAGCTTTGTGTACGTTGTACCTGTAACCTTACTCATGCACAAGACACAAGTCCCCAAGTTCCGAGCTTTGCACATCATTCATAAAGCAAGTGATATCCCAAGAAACGAGATTGAGTGTGACATTTAAGTTGGAATTGATATTGATGGTATCTTTAGCCTTATAAAAGTAATCAATAAACTAATCAAAACAATATTACAGTACAAAGCAAAGTTACCTAGGTATATATTTTAACTGTAACTAATATTATAATATTTATTATATAATAAAACTCTTATCGCATTATGATTTTAAGGTGATATTGGTGCGCAACTTTCTATCATCAGAATATTAAATTATTTTCTCGAAATCTGCTGAAGCTATAGAGCTGATTTTTTTTACAACACAGCGACACATATCTTTTGTTATTATGTAACAATAGGTGCATTCTTAATTAATTTCCTTACAAACATTTTCCATGCGAATATTTTCAAAATTTGTAACACACTACCTTGAGTTATACGTATTTACGATATATTATATTTACGAAAACATTGTTTCAGTACCTATAAAGCTAGTAAACAAACATACTCGTATCTGATAATTTCACGTTTGTGTAGAAAAGTAGAGAAAATATTCGTTTAGAATAAAAAAAGCAAACTTGTGAAAAATGAGCATTAAAATTAAAACTTACATTCTTATAATGCAGTTGTACTCAGACAGATCTAATAATTAACATGGATATAGTTTTAATAGATTCTCTTCCCTTTATCCATTGAATCAGTGCTGGCCATCTCTGCATATAACTCGAACAAGCGGCATATACTACCTCTTTCGTCTGTCTCTCTTTCCGCTGTAAAGCGCTCAGGCTCTCCTGAGCTCTAAAGCGCGCGCTTGCGCCTATGGGCATCAGATGACATGACTGCCATAGGCTACTATTAATGCTACTGTCACTACCGGTACCACTGTGACACCATCACCATCACAAGTACTGCTGCTACTACGTAATCACTAAATATATTTTTATGAAACGAGGGGGAAGTAATGAGAAATAGGAGATTCTTATACTTACTTACTGGCTTTTAAGGAACCCTGAGGTTCATTGCCGCCCTCACATAAGCCCGCCATTGGTCCCTATCGTGAGCAAGATTAATCCAGTCTCGATCATCATATCCCACCTCCCTCAAATCCATTTTAATATCATCATCCCATCTACGTCTCGGCCACCCCAAAGGTCTTTTTCCCTCTGGCCTCCCAACTAACACTCTATATTCATTTCTGGATTCGCCCATACGTGCTACATGCCCTGCCCACCTCACACGTCTGGATTTAATGTTCCTAATTATGTCAGGTGAAGAATACAATGCGTGCAGTTCTGTGTTGTGTAACTTTCTCCATTCTCCTGTAACTTCATTCCTCGTAGCCCCAAATATTTTCCTAAGCACCTTATTCTCAGACACCCTTAACCTCTGTTCCTCTCTCAAAGTGAGAGTCCAAGTTTCACAACCATAAAGAACAACCGGTAATATGTTTTATAAATTCTAACTTTCAGATTTTTTGACAGCAGACTGGATGATAAAAGTTCTCAGCCGAATAATAACAGGTATTTCCCATATTTATTCTGTGTTTAATTTCCTCCCGAGTATAATTTATATTTGTTACTGTTGCCCCCAGGTATTTGAATTTTTCCACCTCTTCAAAAGATAAATTTCCAATTTTTATATTTCCATTTCGTACAATATTCTCGTCACGAGACATAATCATATACTTTATCTTTTCGGGTTTTACTTCCAAACCTATCTCTTTACTTACTTCAAGTAAAATTCCCGTATTTTCCCTAATCGTTTGTGGACTTTCTCCTAACATATTCACGTCATCCGCATATATTTACTTATTTATGGAATGAAAATTGTAGGATGAAGAATAGTTTAAGAAGGGGGGCAATCTAGGAAAACTAGCGACATACTAGTCCATCACAGGCATCTATTCCTTTATAACTGGGAGTAGAACCCGGAACGACATCGTCTGTTCTCTAGCTCCAAGCTGCGGAAGGGGTAAGAGCGATAGATCAGCGTGCAACAGTGAGCAAAATGGTCAGCTACCACAGCCACTTGATGTAGCTCGAGTTGCATCTTGATTTGCAGAACTTTTTCACTAGTCGTGTGCTTTATACTTGGGTATTCGCTGGCATGAGGTACACAGGGATGGTGAACAAGGTTAGTGGCAGTGAATCATCCCAAAGCCCTCTCCCGTAATTAAATTTGATTTGTGACTACGCTGATCACACTAATGCAAATAGGATTTACTAAAACTATAATAACCGGATGGATTCTCATGTTAATAAACACTATTAACGCAATGTACACATTTGCTGACCGCCCAGGTAAATGAATCTGGTGCTGGTAGTTGCGCAGAATCAAACTTGTCTGCCTGGCTCGCCAGAGTGCCCGGAGAAATGTGCCACATCTTCCCTTCCGTCGTTTACCATTATGTGTCGAGACTAACGAGTACCTACATAAATATTTCTGATTATATAAACCATAAAAAGACAATGGCTGCCACCAAGTTGGCACATAATTTCTCATACGTTGAACACATTTACAACTCTGCCATGTTGGGAATGTTTTTATAGTTTTTATTTTTGAACTGTTGTTAGAAATATATGCATGAATGAAATTATTTAATATTCAGTCAATAAAATGGTTTCGATTCCTGAATTACAAGCAAGAAAGACATTTTTATAATCCTAAGGCAGACATGACAGACTCAAATTTGCAAGTCAAGCTGTTGATTTGAATAATTTCGAGGAAAAATTGTTCCCGCGCCAGGTATCGAACCCGGAACCTTTGGTTAAATGTACCAACGCTCTACCAACTGAGCTACCCGGGAACTCTATCAGAGACTGATCCAGTTCTTCCCTCTATATCCACACACCTCAAAGTGGGCTGACAACCGTCAAGCAACCGACATTGAGTGCACACTAACTCTGTGTGACTTGAATTGTGGTTTTCTGTTAACGAATAGTGATTTATATTATGCAAATAAAGCTTTCAGGTATAATTCCCTGTAAAGTTGATTTGAATAATTAAGAGAAAAAATTGTTCCGGGGCCGGGTATCGAACTTTGAGGTCTGTGGATATAGAAGGAAGAATTGGATCGGTGTCTGGTAGAGTTCCTGGGTAGCTCAGTTGGTAGAGCGTTGGTACGTTTAACCAAAGGTCCCGGGTTCGGTACCCGGCCCCGGAACAATTTTTCCTCGAAATTATTCACACTCAAATTTGTTAAATTTCGGTTTGCAGTAGTTATATACACGAAACACTTGTTTAAGCGTTGTATATATAGAAAAAAAGTGGCCGCCTCTCGTAATAGCTGTTCGTAAATAGTTACATGCACGAAACCCCTGTTTAAGCGTTGTATAGGCTACATATAGAAAATGGCTGCCTGTCTAACAGCTGTTCGTATCGATTGTCATTTTATGATCATGATTGCCTTGTAACCACAGAAGAACAAACCAAAGAACACAGAATAATTATAATATTATTGCTGTAGCTGTGCTCTCTGACCAATATATAGCGTGGTAATCGATCAGGCCCAGTTGTACTATCGATACTTAGCGCGGCACACTAGCGCGCACTATCGGATGCAATAGAGAACCTCAGTTATTTTATTACCTTTCGTAATGAAGTAATGACGAAACTATGACGTAGCTGTGTAACAGTTATATAAGACAAACGTCTGTATAAGAGCTTTTAGTAGTAAGACTGTAAATAAAATGTTAAGTTGTTACCCCAGTTCCCAGGCAAGCAGCATGCATTACTTTAGGTAATTAATTGGAGCTCTTGATATTAAGTCTTCATTTCTTCTATCCTCTAAATGATAACCCGACACCACACAGTGTTTCGCGTGTTGCTTAGCTACTCGCCCCATCGATACAAATTCCAGAGTTTACTAGTCATTAAATTCTGTCGACGGTTTTAATCATTTTATCATTGTGTTTCTTACGGTGTCCACTGGCACCTTTTGTCTTTATATTTTTTGCCCAACTCCGTATATGATTGTGGTAACGGATAGTATCTTTGTGTCTAATACTGACTTCATTTATTTTCCTTTTTCCGCTGATCGAAGTCGTCCAGTTTACAGAGACCAATATTGAAAGAGAAAACACAAAATTTCTTGTCCTTTTGAGATACGAGGATGGAATGACATAATCAACTTAAGTTCACAGCATAGTCCCAAAATCTTCAGTAAACGTTTATAATGACTGATTTTGAAGTTATTAAGATCCTGTATTAAAATATAAAAGTTTAAGACGACATTTCGTAAGCAGGAGGACCTTTGCATAGCAAGTATGACGAACTTGGTTCTATTTCCACAAAACTTAAAAATAAAAGCTGCGAAAATTGTACATTTTGTGGCTCTGTGAATAAAAAAACTGCAATCCAGCGTCTTCAAGCACATAGTAAAATATGTACCGTATTAATTTACTTCCGTGAAAATAATTTATTACGACGCGTAGAAAATGATGTAAAGTATTAGTTTTTCTACGCGATGTAAATTACGTAAAATATGTATCATGTAATTTACCCGGCCAACCCTGCCCATGTGTTATGCTGCTTACAGATGGAGGTGAGGAATGAAGGCTGACGGTGGACTAGATCAGCGGTTCCCAACCTGTGGTCCGCGTATCCCCAGCGGTCCGAGAGTGATTCGAGAGGAATCAACGGAATCAGGTGTGTTTGCAAACGGCATTTTATTTCAGCTTAACTTTATCATGTCCTCTGATTTTTCTCAGATTGTTGGAATATATTTAGCTTAATATTTCTTCAGGCACAGAGTTTAACAGGAATGATATATTAAATTTGTTACGATGGGTAGTTTGATATGATGGTCTATGAAGAAAGGGTTTGCTATGAAAACAGTGATGTATTAAAATTATATTATTGCACGGCGAATCGTTCCATAATATTAACTTTATAGCACAAGTTATGTTACCGTAATATAAGTCATGACTAAGGGGCGGATATTGATGACCTAAAAATCTACTTAAAATGCCCTTAAACTAATGGAAAAATGACATAAAATTAAAAGGAAATGACATTTAAATATTATTCACCGTACTCGCACCACAACTTCTTAAAAATTAGCCACCTTGTTTCAATGACTGCCCTGCAAATCTCGGAGAGATAGGCAACTTCCTGGAATTTAGCGAAGATAAAGGAAAAGAACATGCAACAAAATGAAGGTTTTAAGAAAAAACTAATTATAGATTTTAATAAGGGTTTATAATGTGTTTCAATCAGGGGTGTCGGTCAAAGCCCTCACTTAAACTAAGCTGTTGTCTATATTACTTCCGTTGTGTGAAGTCAAGCCTTCAGTGGAATGAGGGATGGACTTTAGAGTCTGTTCCAAACTATAAAACTCAAACTTCACTGTTATTCATTTATTCAGTAGGTAATTACTACTGACCTATTTGTTTATAAAATAATTTAACAGATCTATCGGTAAAGAAAAAAGTAAAATTAATTCCAAATGATCTAAAAGTTCTTCAAAGTATTAAAAATGACCAAAAATGCCGAAAAAATATAAAAATGACCTATTAGTTCAAAAACGTCAAAAAATGCAATATAATAAATTATTTTTTTTACGTTGATATTAACATGGAAAGGATTTCTATATTAATAGGCATCGTCCTAATGTGAAAAATACGAAGATGACTTTATCAACATCCGCCTCTTAGTCATGACGTTTTAGTTGACATGGTAATATTTTACGGTACTAGTACAGTATTGCGGTATATATTTTTTTAATTGGTTAATGGGTTGAAGGAAACCCCGGGAAAAAACCTCAACCAGGTAACTTGTCCCAATCAAAATTTGAGCCCGGGCCCGCTTGTTTCACGGTCAGTCAAGCTAATCGTTACTCCACATCTGTGGACGAAGAGGAATATTATGAACGATTTTCACTAACTATTTATAATGCTGGACTATAAAAACATCTTTATCGCTTTCTCTTTTGTTAGCCTATGTTATTTGTTTTGTCTATGTCTTTTTCTCTTTATATGTTTCAGCTAAAGTGACTGGTCACGTGTGAAACCCCTGATGTGTACAACATGAAATGTTACAATGCTGCAAGGCCGAGCATATCTTCATGATGTGATATATCGTAGATTTGGTGGAATGGTGACAGAAGCAACTGAAAAACCCAGCACCCAACACCGTGTCTATCAGCCGATGTTCCAATCAGTGTACTAACGGTGAGTATTAACGAACCGTTTAATCAATATCTTTATTTTTGTGTTCAATTGTCACGAGTGATTTTATTCGGGAAATATTCACATCAAATGTCAGAAATTTTTCTCAATGAATACCGCTGTCTTAATACAGCATATATATTAACTTATAAAGGGTGAATGTTAACCTCTACACCAAAATTTAAGAGTGATTCTACATGTTAAATGCAACAAAACTTTTATTGCAGTTTTCTTTCGATGAAACAACTTTTAGCAGGAAAAAAATAGTTTTTGTCCAATGTTTGCAGCGCTGTGCTATTGAATAGTGACAGGGGGTAGAATTCGCAGTCTGTCATAAACAGCAGACTTATTTATGAGCCGAGTAAAGAGGCGGTTCTAGAAGTGTTATGAAGGAAATAGCCATTAGTGCCCTCAAAGGATCGGTTCAGATATTGAGAAATAATTTGTATGGGAGTGATAATGGTAATTTCAAGTTATCTTAACCGATGGCTGTTGATTGGTTTAGATATCAATGTCAGTAAATCCGTACTATTATTTTTCTCGCGGTATATGGCATTCAAATCATTCTAACCTATCTGATGATATTTTTTCCCCCTTTCTTCACTGTAAATGAGCACAAACGCTACTTGGGTGTAAATTTTTCTGACATTTTGTATATTCGATTCCCTGACCGTTTCAAATGTATATCATTTCACCTTTTAGGTGTGTTTCCAAATTATATGTAATACGCTTTGTCAAATCTGGCAACCTTTTCATAAGGGAAACCGAATTTAATTATTTATTTATATTATTATTCCGAACGATCTTTGTTTACGTACATGTGCAATTATGTACCATCTGTTAATTCTTTTGATGTCTTTCCGACCTGTTAAATGGTTTTCAGACATCGTGTCTGAACCTCTGTTGTCTTCTGGTAGCACTTAGAGCAGTCATAAAACGTGCTGAATTACATTTCCAGTTGGATTTTAAAAGACGTTTCCGCATTAATTTCTAAAATACAAATTTTCCCTTGGGAGTTCCACCTCAGAAAATGAACAACCAATTAAATCGCAAATTTCTAAACGTAATAACCTCAAATGTAACAACCAATCACAACTGTAGAATTTTGTAGCTTCAACAATAAGCTACCTCTACTTGGCCTGGTTGGCAAATGCAGTTGCATATCGGTATCAGAATCGTTTCAGTTGACATCAAAAATGAATTCAACTTCTAGTGATGTGAGTCAATCCGACAAAGGTCAATCATGTGTAAAGTGAGGTACGATGATAAATTATATTAGATATCGGTTTTCGTATGCAGATAACAAGGACTGACTGTCCAAGACTGCAGTGTGTTGTTTACAGTGACATTGTAGCTAACAGTAGTCTGAAACTTTCTCTACTTAAACGCCATTTCTACTGATTTTCAATTACACAAAAGTCATGTCTTTGCCATTAATTAGTTTTAAGGAGTTCCCAGTGTTAGCGAATAAAACCATAACAGTCTTATTACCTTTCTTATCCACATATTTGTGCGAGAAGTTTCTTTCTTCATAACCCTATCTAAAAAATTAATCCAGAAATAGACCTTGTGCTGAAAGTGATATGAGATTTCCTGTAACTTCTTTAGTTCCTGACTTCAAAGCTGCTATCGAAATTAAGCGCTTCCTTCATTTGAATTTCAAATGAAGAGGTGAGTAACTCTATAATAAAACGTTTAGGTTAAGAAAGAAGTTTAAAGTACTGAAACTGCCCTGAAACTTAAGCCCGTATGAAATTCTATCACCACATAAAATATTTTCATAATATCATCATCATCATCATCATTATCATCATCATCATCGTCATCACCCTAACAAGTATTGGGCCTAATGGCCCGTTACGGTCTGAAGGCTTTACATAATATCAATGAAGTAATTCTCAGTGTATATTGAAATTAAAATGTGTGAACTCAAATAATGTGATTTTAAAGATAGTAAAATAAGCCAGTGTATTATTAACTTACCAATTTAATTTGGGTTTTAATATTTTAAATGTAAAATGCATGTATAATTGTTTGAACTTATGTAGTTTCAATATTTTATTTTCAATATGGTTATGCTTTGTTGCGTCATTTTTGGAGGAGACTCCTAGGGTACGTCTATTTACCATACCTACAGCAACTTTAAGTTAATTTAAGGTTGTAAATTAAAGCGACAATAAATAAACAAATGAAAAAAAAGGTTGTAAAATATTTTTTTCCCATTAATAACGGGTCTGCCAAATTCAGATCAATCTGAAAGGGGTTCGCGAGTCGAACAAGTTTGAAAACCACTGCCTTAGCGTAATAAATTAAAAATGTATCAATATGGAAAATGCCTGTTATTATTCAGTTGAGAAGCTTTTATCATCCAACGCAGACTGGATCCAATTCAAGACGCACATTACACTGACACTACCCGACATCGACATATCAAAACCAGAAGACATAGACCACGCCGACAAAACGTTCGTACAGGTGCTTGAAGCTGCAATGAATATATCCATACCGACAAGAAAACGCACCACGGATACACGCAGGCGACTACCACCAAACATAATCAAACTAATAAAGACAAAGAGAGCAGCGCACAGACTATTCACACGGACACACGCAGACGAAGACAGACGACTGTACCGTTCCCTTCAACAGGATGTACGAGAAACCATACAACGTTTTGAGGCGCACAGATGGAAAAGATTTATAGACAGACTTGACCACAATAGAACTCACAATCCCAAACTTTTCTGGGACGTGATCAAACGGATATGAGGAAAACACGCAAACTCAAACCACCCACTACGCGACGGACAACACGTAGTATACGACACGCCTGGTAAACTAGATCTTCTCAGCCGCACACTAGAAAATATACACACCACACCAAATCACCCATCTTTCGACCCCCAACATCTAGCATACATTACACATCACATCACACAGAATCCTGATCTCTACGAGCCGCTTCCAGCGCCACTTCCTCGATCGACCGACGATCCACTCATTGACAACATCACTCCGCTAGACATATCATTGGAACTAAGATACATAAAAAAACTCTTCCCCCGGACCAGATCAAATCACTTACAACATACTACGCCAACTGCCTCCCAAAGCACTAAATTATCTTGCAGAACTTTACACAGGATCACTCAGACTAGGACACACACCAAAGCGCTGGAAACACTCTCACATTCTTCTCTTTCCTAAACCAGGCAAAGACGCGTCTGACCCACAAAACTACCGACCGATCAGTTTGACATCAACATTAGCCATATTAATGGAGAAAGTTCTCGTGTCACGACTACACGTCTATATGCGCAACCGCAATCTACTCCCGACCACTCAAGCCGGATTCCGACCGGGAGCGCAGCTACACGACCAGCTGATACGAGTGCTCACTCCCATTGAAGAGGCTTATACACGCAGACACTACAGCATCCTTATTGCCTTAGACGCCAAGAGAGCCTTTGACACAGTTTGGATAGACGCCCTAAAATATAAACTCACATCCTTAAACCTGCCACACGAAATCACACGTTGGCTCTCCAGCTTCATATCGAACCGAACAGGACAGGTGAGACTCGGAAGGAACGAACTTTCTCGGACCTTCCGAATAGAAGCTGGAGTCCCCCAAGGCAGTGTCATATCTCCCACTCTGCATAACATCTATGTGGCAGATATTCCCCTCCCTAATAACCTGCTAGTAGGACTGGCACAATATGCAGACGACGTCGCATATTGGGCAACACACCCCCGACTCCCCTCCGCTAGGAAGTTACTAAACGCAACACTCAGGCAGTATCTAAATTGGACCAACACGTGGCGGATCACAGTCAACACAGACAAAACACAGATATGCGTCTTCCGCCCAAAACTCCGGACTCGGGTCCTCCAGAACAACCCAATCACAATAGCCAACACTCAACTTCCACTCCAGCGGAATCTCACATATCTAGGAATACCCCTCACCTCCAAACTCTCCTGGACCGAAGTAGCTAAAGAAACCTGGAGGAAATATAACGCAGCCACCAGAGCAATAAGCTACCTAAGTGGCATCAATCGACCCGGTTGTATAACCGAAACACTCCTCCACCTATACAAAGCATTGGTTAGATCCCTATGCATACATCCCTCCATTTTCCTCGCACAAGCCCCTCCAACGACCCAATTGAAATTTGAAGCACGCGAAAGAAGAATTCTCCGCCAAATCTTCCACCTGCACAGACGCACCAGAAATAACGCAGTTTACACTACCACAAAAACAAAGCCACTCTTCACACACCTAAACAACATAAACAGGAAATACACACATTCGGCAGTAAATCGCGTATATACACAACACATCTTCTCAAATCCCCCGAACACAAACAACAGAACAACACTGGAGAAACTCCTCTACAACTACCACCAGCCCCCACCACCAAACTAAAACACACAAACAAAACCGCAAACACGTGTTGGAAATTTGAATACTGTCTGAGAGGACACACGACAGCAACAGAGAGGCAGATCAATAAAATAACACCACACCATGAAAGTCTCCATAACGATTCAGACGCTTCTGCCACCGGAAGGGGAAACTTAAAAATGTATGTGTGTATGCACAGTGTTCTGCCCAAGAGCAGGTCTTTAACTGCAAACCCAGCATTTCCCTTTCTTGCTTTCCTCTTAATCTCCCCATATAATACTTTAATGCTGTCTATCAACTGATATCTTTTACCCCGAACTCTTGTCCCGTTCACCATTCCTTAAGCATCCCAAATTAACAAATTAGGCCTACACCAAAATAATTAAAACAAAAAAAATAAAGTAAAAAAATAAAATAAAATAAATAAAAAGCCAATCACCGCACTCACACATCTACTGGCACTTATGCCAGAAATAGTGTATAAGTATGTAAATATATATTTATTGTTATTTATGTACAATGGCTGGAGAGGGCGTCCTGCGCGTATAAGACCCTAAAACGGCCTCTGGCTCAAAGCCAGTAAAGTCAATAAACATCAACAACCAGTCTGCTGTCAAAAAAGCTGAAAGTTAGAATTTATAAAACAGTTATGTTACCGGTTGTTGTGAATGGTTGTGAAACTTGGACTCTCACTTTGAGAGAGGAACAGAGGTTAAGGGTTTTTGAGAATAAGGGCTTAGGTAATAATTGGGGTTAAGAGGGATAAAGTTATAGGAGAATAGAGAAAGTTACATAACGCAGAACTGCATCCATTTTATTCTTCACCTGACATAATTATAAACATTAAATCCAGACGTTTGAGGTGGGCAGGGCATGTAGCACATACGGGTGAATCCAGAAATGCATATATAGTGTTACTTGGGAGGCCGGAGAGAATAAGATCTTCAGGGAGGCCGAGACGTAGATGGGAGGATAATATTAAAATGGATTTGAGGAAGGTGGAATATGATGGTAGAGACTGGATTAATCTTGCTCAGGATAGGGATCGATGTCGGGCTTATGTGAGGGCGACAATTAACCTCCGGGTTTTTTAAAAGCCGTAAGTAAGTATCAGTCATCCACGTACACGGTGTAGGCATGTTCAATATTCGGAAGCTTCACGTCCGAACAGTTCCTATATGTAGTGAAACGCGTTCCTATTTTTATTTTTTGGTGGAAGCCTGTCTAATTTCTATTTGATTTCGCGTTATTTTAATATAGATTTCGATGTTTTTAAAGGGCATCTGTGTCATATTTTTACAGATTTTCGATGATACCATGATACGTTTTAAATATTTTTGGATTATCAGAGTTTTTTTAAAGATTTCATGGGGGTAAATGTACTTGCATATAAATCAATGATCGAAGGAAAGTATTGGATTTGTATTAAAGAAAAAAAATTCAAGTCAGGTAACTAAAATAGGTACACTGTAGTGAAATAGCAATGATTTATACAAGTATAGAAAGCAACTTATTTTTGCATGCATGAAAGGCTTTTTAAACGAGACGTCAGGCGAATTAAAAAAACTAACTTAGTATTTGTGTTTTACCTTCAACTTCATACAGTGTGGGTATAAATATCAAAACTTCACCTACAGTACCGTAACAAAGTGTATTACTTACAATTTAGATTGTTTTTACTTCTTTTTAAACCGTGTGCAAAAAAAAAAAATACATTTTTGCACGCCGTGTAAAATGACAAACTTTGTGCAATCAGAAATGTTAAAAAATGGAATACTTTGGTGGTTGCTAGTGTAAAAAAAGTACTATAGAGCATTTAATAAGCTTATACAAGAAAAGAAATATTGAAACAACAGTTGTATCAATGATAATAGAGATGTAATATAATAATAATAATAATAATAATAATAATAATAATAATAATAATAGCAATAATAATAAATACATTACATATTAAGCATAAAACTAACGCTATGATTTATTAACATAGTTACATTATTATGTGTTCCGGATTAAGCCGAAGTTGCGCAACCTGACAGGTGTTCAACATGATATTCCTTGAACTAAAATGTTATTCTTTAATTTAGATTTGAATTTTGATATTGTCCGAAGTGTCTGACATGGTCAGGGAGAGGCGTGGAATCGATATGATGAAAGATGACAAGTAGAAGGATTTTCTGTTCAGAGGAATAGAGAGAAGGTACATGTTTATCGGTTATCGTCCCCTTTAAAATGATGTGTATGAAGATGAAGAGTGCAATTTGAAATTCGAAAATGGGGTGAGGATGAAGGGGTGGAATAGAAAATTCAATCAGCAGTGGTTGTGAACTTCCCCCTCGAAAATTAAATCGACGTGAATGGTGTCCACTGCACATCAAAATTAATAAAGGTGGGAAGTTTTGAAATGAACACACTGTATAAAAACCGAAATAAAAGACTTCGCTTCGTAACTGAAGATAAAATAGTTTATCTTTATATGATGAGAGTGAAGGCACGAGGTTGAGTTACAGAAGAATTGGGTTTCGTCTGTCGCTATTAATATTCAACACAAGCAATTTTAACTTTGAGGCTTGTTACGTGCTATACTGAAACTTTCTCGTCCGTGGTTGCCTGTTTATCGCGACTTCGCTGTATAATTTGTCACGGTGGAAACTTGCAAGCGAGCGGAGGTCTTCTCGGCCTCATGTTCACACCTGGACTAGTCTCTGCAACTCATATTTTGTCATATTGATCGTCGTCGTCATCATCGTCATCATCATCATCATCATCATCGTCATCATCACCATCATCATCATTAGGGCTAGGATTTTGATGAAAAAAATGTCCTAAAAACAATGCATTTATGATCTAAAAATCGTTCAAAAATGCCCTTAAAAATGCGCTAAAAATTGATCTTACATAATTGGTTTAGTAGGAAAAGAGGTTTTGTACTACTTAATATTTAGACTAGTAATGAAATTAAATTTTACATAATTTTTTCTAAGTAGTATACTTTAATTATTTTACCCGATGTAGTTCCCATGTATGATCGTTCACCTCTGTGTCGGCATGTGGACGTGAGGTCAGCAGTCATCAGCTGGTCGGTCTTGGACCTTCATGGGCTGTAGCGCGATGGATTTACTTTACTTTTAGTTTTCATGTAGTCTATCATAAGGCCACTCTTATTCGGAATTAGCAGGTATAGAGGAGTCTATATTGAAGGGTGGTTGGACTGATCCATTACATGGGGTGTACTACGTTAAAACATCAATATTTGTGTAGAAAAATGATTAAAATATTATACAAAATAATGGGTATTAATGGACAAAATATGTAAAGAAAATATCAAAGGAAATAAACATTATTTTACATTAATAAGGGATTTATGGCTAAAATTAAATGAAAATACATTAAAAAAATGACCGAATAAAACAAAAAATGCTCCTATGAGTTGAAACAGGCAAAACATGCAAAAAAATGCCTTAACAAATATGTCTTAAAACACTCAGTTTATCGCATTACATATAGATACTAAAGCAGCTATGTTTCTGGCTTACTAGAAAAAAGATGCAATTTCATCAAAATCCTAGCCCTAATCATCATCATCATCATCAGAGAAACAACACAAACTACGGATCTCTGGTTCGCCCGCTAAAGGAATATGAGGCAGTTTGTTGGAATTCATATAGAGTAAAACAAATGGAATCCTCTGATTGAGGTTCTGGTTGATATGTACATCTATTATCAGGCAGTAGCCTACATTTCACTTGACGATATGTCAGAGGAAGAATAATTGTTTGTATGCATCTGAAGTCTGACTAGTGGAATATGTAGCTAATCGGCGATGTATGCAATGGAGGGGGAAGGGAACTGGCCACCCTACCCCATTATCTCCTGACCTAATTGCCTCATAAGTGGTGCCTTCTTGGTGTCGCTTGTGAGGTTCAGACCTGTCTTTGGATAGTTGACTAAACAACAATACAAATGGTTTGTCATGAAAGGGTGCGATAAAATTTATGAACTCGGTTGGGGCATGTAGCAACTAGGCCAGTGGTAGGCATCTTTATACCTTTTGCCGTTTTACAGTGATCGCAGCAAACTCACCTAGCTCATTCACCTAGTGCGCTAGATTGTCTCAAACCCTCCTTGCTGCTATTCAGTGGTGGCTCGTATATACAACAGTACAAACTTATAGGTATCCTCAAGGAAAACAGAATTCGTTTAATAATAATAATAATAATAATAATAATAATAATAATAATAGTAATAATAATGATAAAAGCCGTAAATCCCCACTGGAGCAAGGTCTCCTGCTTGGGCAGGGGTGGCTCGAGTCTTGACCATCAGAAGAGCCGACCTGATGGTCTAGTTTAGTTTAATTATGGCAGTAAAAAAAACTCGAATTTATGCAAACAAAAACTATTTTTTTAATGAGGTACCATAAACTTTAACATCATTTATCATCATCATCATCATCATCATCATCATCATCATCATCACCACCACGAGCTTTTTAAAAATCTCTCTCTTCTTGAGAACATAACTTATACGTTGTGCTATTTTAATGGGGTAATTTCTATAAACTCTCCTTCCTATACGGCTTCTTGCTTTAGCAATTTCCCAAGCAACTTCATAGTTCGTCTAGAGAATGTTTTTCCCCATGAATTCCGGCTCGGTTGTTGTATTTGGTTTATTTTATTTATTTCCACTATAAAACTTTTTTAGTTCTACCAGTTACTTAACACGATCAGCATCTGCCAAGAGATAAAGTTTGTAAAAAACAGGGTGGAAGTGAAATAACTTTGCAGATTAAGAGGGAGGATATTTATTTATTTATTTAGTTACTTACTTTATTATTTATTTATTTATTTATTTATTTATTTATTTATTTATTTATTTATTTATTTATTCTAGTGTAGTTAAGGCCATCAGCCTTCTCTTCCACACCACCAGAATACACGTAAATGAATAGAAAATTAAGTTTGAAGTTTCAGCAGTCCAGCAACATCGCCGCTAACACACACTACTCGTGATACAGATGTAAGAGGTCCATGAACTCGGCGTGTCTCGGTAGGTGAGGTGCTCTCTGTCAAGACGTTGCCACTTGCTCGCATCTTGCAATGGCTTGAATTTAGAGGCTTTTAAAATTGATATCCGTGTCTTCCCCTCGATCTCGTTGTCTTCCCCTTTTCTGCTGCTCGTTCTTGTATTTCCCATGCCTTCTCTCTGTTCTCCTAGCATTCCTTTTGTTTTATTATTGCGCTCTCACACCTAGTTCAACATAAAGTTACCTACGCACCGTAGTAAAATTATGTACCTGTAGGTTTTTGTTCTTATTCACAGTCCTGTCTCACAGTGTATTCGATGTTATTAGAGCTTCACTTAGCGTACATGTGTATTTAAGTCTTGTTATGTTTAATTAAATCAAGAGCATTGCAATGCGTTTTCGTGCAGAGTCTCAGTCAGTACTGCGACTCGAAGAGGACAACGTTTGTTGCAGGACTGTAACTGGAGCCGTGCGGCCCATACATTTGATATTCCGATTGGCGCGAGATTAGTCTGGCCAAACAGATTCAAAGAACTCCACACGTCCATTGAGTGCGACCCGGTGCTTTCAAACCTTTAAATGCGCACACTTCTGTCAGGGCTTCCTTTGCATTATCACATGAACGGCCTCATTCTCAATGGATGCTGGATCGTTGAGGGTGGTACAAGTGTATCAGATAGCACAGAACGAGGTTCGCTCTGGGTGCAGTGTTTAGATCAGCTCTTATAGAATGTGTGTGTGTGTCTGTCTGTTACGCAGTATCTTCTGCTATGGTCGCGACTAGGTTTAAGTGCTACTTCCGTAATTCCAGTGGTTCCCAAACTTTTTTGATTGACGACACACTTTACAGAACGCCTATGATATCGCGACCCACTTATTTGTTTTTATTAATAACAATATAATAACAACAACCAGTAATTTTCTTGGGGAGGAAAAGGTGGAGGAACTCTGTGTAGAATATTTTATAGCTGACGGGGAGATGATTACTGTTCACTGCGCTGGAATTTTGTCGTTTTTATTCTCTTATTCGTCCAGCTAAGACTTTCAATGTCTAAGCAGAATTCAAAGAAAAATTAAATTAAAAACATAGTTATTCACACATACTTCTCTTGCATGATGAAAAATGTAAGAAAAAGGTCCCGAAATGCCGTTCCTGCGCGTTCCGCCAGAAAAAATTACTCATAATTTCTACGTAGTGTCGGACATCCACTGTGTACAGACGTGGACAAATTATTAGACTAAAACGTTTTCCTGGAAACATAATATAATTCGTCATATCAACTATCAGTATAATTCACAGAGCCTCTATTGTTGTAAATATGATTGTTTACATCTTATGGTATATTTTTCCAACGGTTAAGCATATTTTTTTCTGGCTATGTTGGTACTACTGGTGTTTTAATTATATACTGCAGAAGATATTCTCCCATGGCCTGCAAGAAGACCGGACATGAAATTGAAAATCTGTGATCTATACTGAAGAATAAAGTGAATAAATAGAGGCTTGCAACAAAACATGGACTCATTTAAGCACTGTCTGATATCTGGCTAAATGATGCTGATATTCAAAGAAAGTGTCAAATTTTGGTTTCCAGCATCCCTGACAAAATCAACGTGTTAATAAAGAATAGGAAATGTTCACAAAATATTAGTAACCTCAAGACTCAATTTTCTGTTCATTATATCTGTGCAAAATACATTTTTGATCATTATTTCTACCCATAAATATAGCTTCGTTGCACATATAATTAATTTAGTCTAATAATTTGTCCACGTCTGTAGATAGGTCGATGTTAACATGCAATCGAAAAAAAAAAAAACAAGCAGCAACTTGAGCGGAATTAGGAAAAAAAAAAAAAACAAACGTATGTGTCAAATATCCCAACCTATCTATGCTGAATGTCCGATAAAAGATTTTTATTGTCGTTTTTGAAAACTCGCCTATTTAAATTAATATGAGGTCTGCGCTTGGTGGGTTGCACAGAATTTCTCTATACGTGATTATTGTTCACAGGACACTAAATCATCTTCAAGATGCAGCAGTCTGTTCCTTTGTTTAGATTTCATTATTTTCATGGTAGAAAATGCAGATTCACACAAGTAGTCTGTGACTTTGAGAACGGCAGTTCTGAATGTCTTTTTGGTTTATTCGGCACCACCGACTGATTTGACAAAACATTTCCGCATGTAAGACACTCGGGATTTTGTTTATATTCATATTCATGCCACGTAAAACCATATTACAAGTATTCATCACTATATTTAGGAAACGCTGCACGTTTTTGTGAACCCTGAAGGGAATTTCCGCGCACATTTGAATTAGCACTGCTGTTATCTAATTTTAACCGAGAGCTTGATTCAGATTGTCTTTTTCGAATTAAAAATTTGTCCATGATAAAATCTAAATAAAGCACTTTTCATAAAATAGTCGCACTATATCCCTCCCATACTGAAACTGACCACTATGTTCTGACGATTCTAAACTCTATTTATTACTAACAGCAGGACAAGTGGGAAGAGTAAACGAATTACTAAGCATTGTTGCAAGTGTTCACGTTTCATTGGTAAAGTCTGTCTCAAAATAAAATGTACCATTTCAAAGACTTCGTTGTAAATAAAAAATGTGTTGTAAAGAGACTTTCTGGATGGCATAAAAGTTATTTTTCATTTCCAAAATTTCGCGACACACTCCATGGGGCTACGCGACACACCGGTTGGAACTCCTGCCGTAATCTAAAAGCCTCAGAATGTGACATTTCCAAACACTCACAAAAAAGTGTCAAAAGTTGACACACAGTTTCTTTTATAGGCGTTTGGGACTTGTAGGCAAGAGGAACTATTATCTATGTCTTCACAAGTACTGACCTATGCTGATGACTTGATTATAATAGTAGAATCCATCCGAGCATTGGAGGAAGCATTTATGGCCCTTTAATCAAGTAATAAAATAATGAATTTAACGGTCAATGTTAACAAAAGAAAATGCGGTAGAGCCTATCATTATCATTTGCTTAATAAAATTACAATAGCAGTTTATGAATTTGAACGAGTAAACTCCTTTAAATATCTTGGTTCCACCTCTTCACCCCTCACTTCACCTCCCCAATTTTGAATTTCAAATTGCAACTCCTATACAGACAACCAGAAAAAAAAAGTCCATCTGTTTCTGAGGTCAGAAACATATATGATAAAATAATAATAATAATAATAATAATAATAATAATAATAATAATAATAATAATAATAATACGATTACAGGGGTTAAAAATGAACTCAACTACGTCCCAAAAAATTCCGGGACGGAATTCCACTTGAAAACTGACCGTGGGGTTGGAACTCGTATAGCCCCATTACTACTACTACTACTACTACTACTACTACTACTACTACTACTACTACTACTACTGCTGCTGCTGCTACTGCTACTACCACCACCATTACTTCTATTATTATTATTATTATTATTATTATTACCAGTGCTATTACTTAATACATACTGATACTATTGTTACTGCTACTAAGCCACACCTGTAGAATAACGGTTAGCGCGTCTGGCCGCGAAACCAGGTGGCCCGGGTTCGATTCCCGGTCGGGGCAAGTTACCTGGTTGAGGTTTTTTCCGTGGTTTTCCCTAAACCCAACATGAGCAAATGCTGGGTAACTATCGGTGCTGGACTCCGGACTCATTTCACCGGCATTATCACCATAACATTCAGACGCTAAATAACCTAAGATGTTGATAAAGCTCCGTAAAATAACCTACTAAAATAAACAAATAATAAAACTATTGTTACTACTAATACAGCTACTGCTACTACCGCTATTACTGTTACTAGTGTTGCTACTGGTACTGCTATTACTGCTACTACTACTACTCTCCTGCTATTACTACTAATACCATTTCCACAGGGACATCATTTTATTTTTACTTCAATTTTTATTGTACCTGAGTTTTTGAATGTACTTCACTCCCACCCCTTTACTAATGAAGTTCCACCGTCCTCCACACAGATCCAAGACCGCATATACAGTCATAGTAGCCTTACGGTCATAGTAAACAGTACGTTCCAAAAATATGTTCGCGTTTTCCAGTGACGAAAGAGCTTTCAATATTGAATCATTTTCGCATAGGTACTGTCGTCCATTTGCCTACATCGTATCCCGGTTTCCCCCACCTTTTTTTCGCCAGCTAGTGGCTGGGCTGTCTTAGCTCTTTTCTGAGAACATTAATTTCTGTTAGGAATTGGACGTCTACGTAATATTATACAACTGTTTAAAATAACTAAAATAAAAGAGCCTCGTTAAGTAATTAACTGTCACGTGATTTCCTCCCTTTCTACGACCGTACGACATAACCACTTGGAGGGACAGTAGATAGCATGTCTGAGTAATTTTATCTTTTCGGATCGGGCAGAAGTGAAGATTGAATTTACAGTACGTAAGGTACTCTTTTATAGAGTAGGTACAGAATTATTTCAACATGAGTTACTAATACAAAGAACGAAACTGGCAATTGGAGTTAGATGCAATAGTCTATAATGCGATAATATGCACAAAAGAACTGAAGCCTGTATCGAAATGAACGGCCACCATTTTAAAAACTGTATTTAAATATCCATATTATGATTATTTTTCAATTTAACTTCATTCTCTATATTGTACGCTAATGTGCTGTAGATAGTATAATATACACTGCATAATGAATACGTCCACATGGACAGCTCAGTTCGTGAGTAAAAACACTCATTGTTAATACTGTACTGTAATTATATTAAACAAAAAAATAATAAAAATAATCAAACTCAAAAGTGCGATATTTCTTAGTTTACGTATATGGATGAACTACTTTTCTTCCCTCCTGTACCTAGTAAAGTGATTTGCTTGTATATTACGCCAGTATCATCGAACTCCAGTTGTGGAAGAGGGTAGCAAATGGTGTTGATCCAGAGGTATAGGCAAGTTAATATTAAAAATGTTAGTAAAAATAAAATGATGTCCCTGTACTAGTGCTGCTACTATCACTACCACAACCACACCGGTGGCCATGATGATGATGACGACAACATTCCTTCATTATTTAATTCCTCCTTTATTTCCATGTTTTCAGTCTTCGGCTACATTAAGACGCATGGAACGTACTTTACGAACAACGACGTCGCGCGCGTGAAGGAAAGTAGGCCAAGTGTTATGCTGAGAAGTCTGCTTGTTGATAAATACAAGCATCCAGCCCTGACGTGACAGCAGGAAGCCTCTGAATGTTTTAGGAGTAATGTGCTCCAACATCCATCTAGCGAGAATAGTGAATTATAAATGAAAACTGATGCGCAATTCTCAGAAAATTTACTGATAATTTAAAGCACCGGCAGCGACGCAGTGTGCAAAAAGTGCAACAAAGCTGCCAGGAGTTAATGGTCGTGAAATTTGTTTCTGTGGAGACGGGAGTCGGATTTTGCTTTTGGGTCTGCCGCTCGAAGAGAACTCTTTGTTAAAGATCACTTGAATATCAAAGATAATGATAATGAAGATAATGATGATGATACTCTGTTCGGCCAATTACTACAAACAATTCCAAGGACTTAAGATGCTGCGTTTTTTCTTTTTATAAAATTCCGGACTCATGATTACTTAATACGTCTAAACATTTTCTTATATTTCAGCTACTTAAAAACTGTGCCCTTCTCATCTAAAATTTACTTTTTCATTACAGGAAATATAAGATAAAATATTGTGATGCTGAAAAAAATACATTTAAAAATTTTCACGAAAAGACACGTTTTCTGCATGAAGGAAATGGTTTGGCTATGATGTTTGTCTTTATAGTTGCAGCAAATTCTCCTAAACGTCTGTACTGATTTTGTTCATATTTATTATTTACTGTGTGATTTAATTTATCCGAGGATGATGCACACGTCATAACTTTTTTTATTTTGAAAAGTTACTGAGTCTTCATTTTAAAATAAAAAACACAATCATCATCATCATCATCATCATCATCATCCTTTACGAATTAGGCCTCTCTAGACCTGTTTCGGCCCCATCTAGCAGTCTTCTAAAAGGTCTTCCTGGTCGACGATGTCCTCTAGGTTTATACTGTATAATAATTTTTGGGATTCTTGAATTTTCCATTCTTCTTACATGATCTAGCCAATTGAATTTGTATCTGCTGATTTTTTCTTATACTGACTATATTTCTAATTGTTCTAAAATTTCTTCATTCCTTTTTTTCGGTCTAAAAGAGTATATCTTGCTGTCCTCCTGAAAAATTTCATTTCCGTTGCTTTGATTCTGTTCATGTCTTTTTTCTTTAATGTCCAAATCTCGCTTCCGTATAAAAGGGAGGGTAATGCTAGTGTATTATATATTTTTATTCTTGTAGATTTTTGTACTAATTTAGTTTTTAATGTATTGTTTATTATTCCTAGAATTTGTGTAAATTTGGTAATAATGCTCTAATTCGATAACTAGCTATTAAACGATTTTATTGCATTTTTAGTTTTAGTTTTAAAGTATATAATCAATTTTATGCAGTGGTTTGTTATGTCTTCAAATTGCACAAATGAGAGGCTCGGGCGTAAAACATGGTAACCGACATTTTGGTCAAAAAGGAGATATGTAGCGCTTAATATGGTATTTTACATTCTGCGTCAAATACAATAGTTAGTTCTCTAACATCTCAACAGATGGCAGAAATGTACAGATTTTACTTTCCTTGTAGCTATACATACTGTTGGATGTATAAACGTTTTCCTACCTATAAATTCAAAACACTAAAACGTCACTTACCATGTTTTACTCCCGAACGCCTCAAATAATAGTAATTGAGTCTAGAAGTTCTACCGTTTTCCTGCTGACAAATGATTATCTGGCTTATATTCAATTTAACCTGATTTCAGTTTTATTAATGACTAGCCGTAGCCGTGCACTTATTACAAATAAATATTATTTAAGTAAGCCTAAATATGTTATATTTGTAAATACAGCTTTGTTATTACTTAGTAAATGATTAGCTAGACAAAAAAAAATTATTGAAACAGTTTGACTATCATTATTATTTCCTTCATTAAAATATTAACAAAATAAACAATTAAAATGTATTGCAGAAACAAATGTTCAATTATTAATTTAATTAATTAATTAATTAATTAGTACTTAATTTATATGGAATATGACAGCTGTAAGCAGTATGACATGAAGATAAATGTAAGTAAGACGAAGAGCATGGTCATAGGAAGAAAAATAAAGAAGATAAATTTAAGAATTCTAAATGAGGAAGTAGAGCAAGTGGACAGCTTCAAATGCTTGGGCTGTACTATAAGCATTAACATTAGCTGCTGCCAGGAAGTCAAAAGGAGAATAACAATGGCAAAGGAAGCTTGTAATAGAAAAAGGAGCATCTTCTGCGGACCTCTGGAAAAAGAGAACTAAGGAAGAGACTAGTGAAGTGCTTTGTATGGAGTGTGGCATTGTATGGGTCAGAAACATGGACATTACGACGAAGTGAAGAGAAGCGAATAGAAGCATTTGAAATGTGGATATGGAGAAGAATGGAGCGTATGAAGTGGACAGAGAGAATAAGAAATGAAGCTGTGTTGGAAAGAGTGGGTGAAGAAAGAATGATGCTGAAACTGATCAGGAAGAGGAAAAGGAATTTGTTGGGTTACTGGCTGAGAAGAAACTGCCTACTAAAGGATGTACTGGAAGAAATGGTGAACGGGAGAAGAGTTCGGGGCAGAAGAAGATATCAGATGATAGACGACATTAAGATATATGGATCATATCAGGAAACAATGAGGAAGGCAGAAAATAGGAAGGATTGGAGAAAGTTGGGTTTGCAGTGAAAGCCCTGCCCTTGGGCAGAACACTATGAATGAATTAATTGAATGATAAGAATGAAAGTTATAGTATGTATCAACTTTTCCTGTGGCTGATGATGAAACCAATAAATAGCTACTAGTTTAAAGGTTTGGACAATCCTTACACTGTGCAGTAACTGAGATGGGAGTTGTGGACGAGGATTTGTTCCGCTTGAGTGCAGGTAGGTCTACTGCTGCTAGGTGCGATGTCGTTTACGATAGTGAATGAATTATACTTGACTGTTCGTCATTCATCCGTACGAAGCCAGTTACGTAAACCAATTTACCGAGAGTCATGCCCAGGGTGCGCCATAGAAGGCTGGTCTACGCTATGCCTGCGACGAAATGAGATGATTATGGAGTTGTTGTAATATATTGGGATGCCACATTGGAAAACTCCGACATTTAATATTTTTCCCGCCTCTAATTGAGGCGGTAGCCGGAAAAAGGGCCCATAAACAAGTCATGTTTCGAGAATGCAATGATTGAAAGATTTATTTGTATTTAATTGCGTTTTGAATGCACTTTTATCAAATTAACAGTTTACATACTGTTACAATAATTTTTGTCTACAAGTTTTTGTTAAATAATGCATTTCGACTTGAATAGTGTTACAAATATATTTTCTTGGAGTATTTTATAGGCCGTTTTTCCAGAGAACAAGTTTATTTTATCAAAATACTTTCAGTATGATTATATTTTAGCAGAATTAAACATCAGCATTGAACAGCACACATTACAGAGCTTTACAAATTCATAATCATTTTAGTAAAATTATATTTCTTATATGTATCTCATAGTTACGTCATAAATTGTATTGAATACGTAAATACGTAAAAATAAAGAATATCTGTTGGGTACAGAATACAGATTATAGGTTGTGATTGCCAATGAACTTCGCCGGGCTGATAAGTATGAGGGGTACAAGAAAATTTGGTTCCTTTCCGCTGACGGATCAACTCGAAGAGCAGATATCATTGTTATAGACCGAAAAAAAATTGTGGACTCATTCTAGATCCCACAGTCCGCTTTTAGAACAGTGAGGAACAACCTAGAGAAGTTGCAAAGAAAAACGGACAATTTATCTGCCATGCTGCAGTGATCTGGGGACCAAATATAACAGCAAGACATTGGACGTTATAGGAATTATGATTGGGGCTAGAGGCACAATCCCACGGGAGTTTTTAGAAGTCTTCCGAAAATTAAAAGTTCCTGACAGCACCCTGGAGATGATATCCTCTACTGCACTGAAGTCATCGATTTTCATAATTATTCATCATTTACATTCCTTATAAAATGTAATTTGTGTTGTAGCCTAAATTGTTTGTTGCATTTCCAATAAATTTCTCAATGATAGCCTACCTAACTAGGGTTTCTATTTAAGCAAAAATTGAATTAAATATAAATAGTATTTTAGAATTGATTAGGAGGCCGATATTATTAAACTCTAGTTGGGACGGCTATCAAATATCTACAGGGACATCATTTTATTTGTACTTCAATTTTTATTGTACCTGCGTTTCTAAATGTACTTGACTCCCACCCCTTTCACTAATGTCCTTGCTAACGTCAGCCACACAAACTTACGGCCGCTGTTGCTAGCAGTGAAATAAACAGTACAGAGTACAGTGTGTTTCAGAAATATGTTGCATTTTCTATAGAAGAAAAAGCTTATATTATTGAAGTTTATTTTCACACAGGTATGGTGTGTAGCATAACTGAATTTATCTGTGTGAACTGAGCACAAGTGAAGATTAGAGTTACCGAAAGTACGGTACCCTATAACATGGTACGGCACTTAACAGCAATATTTAAACAAGAGTTTTGTTTTACTGTTTGTAGGTATGAAGGACGATAATGGAAACCGGAATTACAATATAACCGAATGTGAACAACAGTTTTTCTTTCTTTTTTTCATAATTTCCTGATTATATCATTACGGAATATTTTCGTAGAAATGTCATTAATCTGGTAGATAAGTTTAGAACAACAGAGTGTACAGAAAGGAAGAAAAGTGAAAGATGGGCAACAAAGGTGACAGAAGATGCTGTAGAAGATGATAGAGAAAGGATGCAGCGAGGTCTTAATAAGTCGGTCAAGAAGTTAGCTGTAGAAATTGGGGTTTCTTACGGAAGTGCTCACAAAATTCTCAGGAATAAATTAGGTTAGTAATATGCTGAATAAAGTAGACATTACATAATGTATATAACCGCCTGAAGACTTGAGTTTGTGAAAAAAAAAATTGTTACTATTCTACTGTTTTTTTTATAAAATACTGTAAAGTAATGACCAAACTGAAAATGGTAATATTATATTTCCCTGTAACATAAATGGATACACTACTTTTCTCTCCTCCTATAGCTAATAAAATGATTTGTTTACATATTGTACTAGCAACTCCAAACTCTTGTAATGGAAGGGGGGTAACAATATTTCCGAGTATAGCGAGGTTAATGTTAAAAATGTTAGTAAAAATAAAGTGATGTCCCTGTATTTAGAATGGCTTTACACTCACTTCAAAGTTTATCTTCAGAGTGCAGTTTACACTTTAGTGCACATCCTGGATGGACTCACTCTCTTTGAGGATTATCTTCACTGATGTTTGGTAATTCCATGTATTGTGGGTCCCTATCACCACGGCATGGCGCGTCCTCAGGTTGCGGATAGAGGAGACGGCCTCCAGATATGGAGGGTAGCTGCGAATATATTGAATAAGCAGTCGTGGACAGCCGATAAGGGGTGGTCCTCCAGCTTGGGGGTTGGGCGAAGGGCTAACAACCCATCACCGTAAAAAACAGCTTGTTACGAATCCCTACAATAAGTTCTCACTCTGAGAGAGGAACATAGGTTAAGGGTGTTTGAGAATAAGGTGTTTAGGAAAATATTTGGGGCTAAGCGGGATGAAATTACAGGAGAATGGAGAAAGTTACACAACGCAGAGCTGCATGCATTGTATTGTTCACCTGACATAATTAGGAACATTAAATCCAGACGTTTGAGATGGGCAGGGCATGTAGCACGTATGGGCGAATCCAGAAATGTATATAGAGTGTTAGTTGGGAGACCGGAGGGAAAAAGACCTTTAGGGAGGCCGAGACGTAGATGGGAGGATAATATTAAAATGGATTTGAGGGAGGTGGGGTATGATGATAGAGACTGGATTAATCTTGCACAGGATAGGGACCGCTGGCGGGCTTATGTGAGGGCCGCAATGAACCTTCGGGTTCCTTAAAAGCCATTTGTAAGTAAGTAAGATGTTTGGTAATTTCCACAACTACGCAAGGGTGCGTGGGTTCATTCAATTAGCTACCCTGCCCTCTGTTTACAAGATATTGAAATGAAACTACGTAAGCAAGTAGATTTTAAAACGAAGAATCGAATTAAACATTCTCTCGAAAAAGGACCTATAGACCTATGGGCCCATTTTCCGGCTACCGCCTCAATTATGAGTCTTCGTGTTTTCAACTGACAGCACGACCATAGGATTGCGGTCCGTGAATTGCAAATCTTTGACAGACGGCAAGAAATCCGACAACCGTTTTTGATAAGGAAATATAAATCTCGTTAAAATCTCCACTCGGGTCGTCAATCATCCCTGAGGGGGGACAGGAAGACTTGTTGAACCCCGTGTGCGTGGAGTGGAAGGGTTGAGGGGTGGGGGTGAATCGCACCGGCACGGACGCTCCAGAGGCGTTCAGTCGCCCTGCCTCTCCTGATGCGAGGGGTTGATAGAGGCGCGCGCGTCTTGCACACGTTCCACGCGAGTCGTTCTGTTCGCACGGTTACAACTCGACAACTGAAGAGCGCTTCGATTTGTGCTGGACTTAACCTCCGCGACTGATATGTGAAGACAGGAGTCGCCATGGACCTCTTGGATGAGTAAGTTGCTGCATAACACTCTAACGGATATTTCATAATTCAGGTGTGGTGGTTGTTTTAGTGTGACACGTCGAAAGCAATGCGTTACAACTAAGTTTTGGGCCACCAAGCGAATTAGGCTTTTCCTTGCAATTATTGAAAACAAATTTCTTATGAAGTGTTCCTTAATTTACATAATAAAACTAGTGTTTTTTAATGTATATTAATTTATGTAGAGACTGGATTAATCTTTCTCAGGATAGGAACCGATGGCGAACTTATGTGAGGACGGCAATGAACCTCCGGGTTCCTTAAAAGCCATAAGTAGGCTACGTTTTATAATTTATTGCGAAAACCTTTTGGATAAGAGTAAACCATTCCAATTGAATTAGCTTGTGGTTTCTTAGCCCCTTCAGATCTGAATTCATATTAAACAAAATTGGGAGAAAAAAAACTGGTTACATAATCATTCTGGGGATCCAAAATTCCCAAGTCACAGAAAATCAAAATTTGGGGACAATTTTGACCCCTGGGGCCCCAAATTTTTTAATTTTATTTTTAATTTGGGTATAGAAATGATTCAAAAATACTATTCTCCATTTATATCACACTCAATTTTTCAAAATATTTAAAAGTATCGAAGACGATCCAAAAAATAAACAATTTACACTGTAATGTACATCAGGCCTGAAGGGGTTAAAATGTATAGGAATTTTTATCTCTGTTTACAACTTTTATTGAAGTATAAAACGTTATTCCGGTCTCTAAAAAAATATGAAGGGTCCAGGGGAAAAACGTGCTAAGTCCAATTTTGTCAATTTTTTGTTTTGGATGCCATGTAATACCTCAGGCAATAGAGATTTCAGTGGTTTAATTGTGCAGAGTAAAAACTTGATTAAGACAGAAATATTTGAAAAATGATAACTCAGAGACAATAGAATGTAATGGACCTTGAAACTTTAAACTTGCTCTCCTGTAAAAACAGTAAAATGTGACTTAGCGTGTTCTTCCCCTGGACCCTTCATATATATTCTGAACTGCTATTGTAAGTAAAACGAAATGTTTACTGAAATTAACTTAAAAATTTGATTTACATTGTTTTTTTTTTAATATATATTAATTTATGTAGAGACTGGATTAATCTTTCTCAGGATATGAACCAATGGCGAACTTATGTGATGACGGCAATGAACCTCCGGGTTCCTTAAAAGCCATAAGTAGGCTAAGTTTATTAATTTATTGCGGAAATCTTTTGGATAAGAGTAAAACACTCCAATTAAATTAGCTTGTGGTTTCTTAACCTCTTCAGATCTGAATTTATATTAAACAAAATTTATTTAAAAAAAACTGGTCACATAATCATTCTGGGGATCCAAAATTCCCAAACCAAGTCTTCACAGAAAACCAAAAATTTGGGGACAATTTTGACCCCTGGGGCCCCAAAATTTAAAATTTAAGTTTTAATTCGGGTATAGAAATGATTCAGAAGTAATATTCTCCATTTCTATCACATTGAATTTTTCAAAATATTTGAAAGTGTCGAAGACAACCCAAAAAATAAACAATGTACACTATAATGGACATCAGGCCTGAAGGGGTGAAATGTATAGCAATTTTTAACTCTGTTTACAACTTTTATTGAAGTATAAAACATTATTCCGGTCTCTAAAAAAAAATAAAGCCATAAGTAGGCTAAGTTTTTTAATTTATTGCGGAAACCTGTTGAGTAAGAGTAAAACATTCCAATTAAATTAGCTTATGGTTTCTTAACCCCTTCAGATCTGAATTTATATTAAACAAAATTTAAAAAAAAAACTGGTCACATAATCATTCTGGGGATCCAAAATTCTCAAATGAAGTCTTCACAGAAAATAAAAATTTTGGGACAATTTTGACCCCTGGGGCCCCAAATTTTTAATTTTATTTTTAATTCGGGTATACAAATGTTTCAAAAATAATATTCTCCATTTCTATCACATTGAATTTTTCAAAATACCGTATTTAAAAGTATCGAAGACAATCCAAAAAAGAAACAATGTACACTATAATGGACATCAGGCCTGAAGGGGTTAAAATTTATAGCAATTTTTATCTCTGTTTACAACTTTTATTGAAGTATAAAAAATTATTCCGGTCTCTAAAAAAATATATTCTGAACTGCTATTGTAAGTAAAACGAAATGTTTACTGAAATTAACTTAAAAATTTGATTTACATTCTTATAAACGAATTACCTCATGTGTTCTTTTATAATATTTATGATGGGTGAATCTTCTACGCACGACACATGGGAGAAAAAAAATCGTACATAAGTCATTGAAAATAACCTCAAAATTGTAGTATGCCATTCACTGCGAAAGCTATAAACCCACCCAAACTCTCCCTCCAAAATGCCTTCATTTCTTTTACAAGGTGGAAGTGAAATAGCCTTGCAGATTGAAAGGAACGATAGGGTATAATGAAATGAATAGAAAACCTATATTACGTTTTGTGATTAAATGCACGATTAATTAGAAAATTAAGTTTGAAGTTTCAGCAGTCCGGCAACATCGCCGCTGACACTCTTTTCTCGTGATACAGATGTAAGAGGTCAACGAACTCGGGTGTGTATCGTTAGTGGCGCTTTTCTCTGGCACTGTGTTGCAACCAAATCGCATGGTGCAGTAGCTTCAAATTAGAGGTTTTTAAAATGAAATTTACACGAAAATCGTCGACACTATTGAAATACGCCAGAGGGATAAAATATTCTTTATTAGTGTTTCTATCGATATGAACAAAAATCACGACCCTACATGCAATAGTTACCCAATAAGAGGTTGTTAAACATTTTAGAAAAAAAACATTTTTTACTGAAAAAACTATGAACTTTCCATTAATATGATATAGTTTTTTGTTACATACAACATTTACTATTCGCTCTGAAATCTCCAAGGCTATTTCACTTCTACCCTGTTGTTAAGTTTATTTATACACGCTTTAATATCTGCGGTCATATCACGTGTTTAGGATCTGTGGGTATACCAGTAGGCTGTTGTTACTATTGTTGAATTCCTGTTTCTATTGTGTGTCGTTGATGGTTTGTGTTCGTGTAACTGATTTTAGATTTTTATTAATGTTTATGATATTGGCGATGAAAGTGGTGATGAATCATGGTATGTAAATTTCCAATACGGCATTTGCCTTTGTGACTGAGAGAAACCATGAAAATCCCCAGTGAGATCGGTCGACCAAGGGGTTTGAACCGGGATCTCCCTAATGTGAGGCTCAAACGCTACCGTTAAGAGTTAAGAGAGGCAGCCTTTATATATATTCATGAATTAGGCAAGGTATTATTCACGACCGTTTTGAATGGAAATAAAAGTATAGTATGTCTTTCGTTATCTCGTGGAAACAAATACATTCATGATCCATAGCTCATAGTAAAAACCTTATGGTGGGGATAAGCGAGCTAGCAAGCTGCAAGTCGAAGCGTAGCGAGGGAGGAAAACTTCTCAGTCCACTTTTTCCTTTCCCTTAACCGCACATAGGTTTCACAAGATACCGAATGACCTATAGTTACGTAGGCCTATATAAAACTTTCCGCTCAGTTGCCTTTAAAGGAGAGGTTGCCCAGTAGGACACTGTATACCTTAAAATATAATATATATTAATAATTGATAATGTCCCGCGTTGTCTAAGGCATCCTGCCTAGGACTCGCGTTACAGGATGCTCACTGGGGAAAGAAATTTTCTCATGAATTTCGGCCAGTGTGTGGGACCGGTGTCCACCCAGCATCGTGATACACTTGGGGAGCTACGATAGGTAGCGAAATCCGGTTATGAAAGCTAGCTATAATGGGTCCGGGGATCAGCGTGCTAATCACACGATATGTCCGTTGTGATTGGATGATCGTCCGCCTCTGCTTCGGCATGTGGGCGTGAGGCCAGCATTCGGCTGATCGATCTGGGCCCTTAAAGGACTGTGATGCCACAGATTATTATTATTATTATTATTATTATTATTATTATTATTATTATTGTTATTTTTTATTTTTATTTTAATATTATAGTTGGTCATTGCTGGAGAATCTTTTAAGTATATTGTGAATATTCATAATTTAAATATGTATGTAACTATTGTATTGATTAAGGCTGGTTGGGTCCACACCTGTAGAGTAACGGTTAGCGCGTCTGGCCGCGAAACCAGGTGGCCCGGGTTCGATTCCCGGTCGGGACAAGTTACCTGGTTGAGGTTTTTTCCGGGGTTTTCCCTCAACCCAATATGAGCAAATTTTGGGTAACTTTCGGTGCTGGACCCCGGACTCATTTCACCGGCATTATCACCTTCATCTCATTCAGACGCTAAATAACCTCAGCTGTTGATAAAGCGTCGTAAAATAACCTACTAAAATAAAAAAAGGCTGGTTGAGTGGAAGAGAAGGCCTTATGGCCTGAACTCTGCCGGCGAAAATAAAACATTCTAATTCTAATGCTAATCATACAAAAATTTGACGTTAAAATCTATATAATTTAATGACAGTTATCCGTAAAGGCAAATCTTTATTAAAAAGTTAACAATTTACATTAATATAATACAAATAATGCATTATCCATATAAATGATTCCTTAATATAACAAAAGTAAATTTTAATTTATTGTTTAATAAAAAATAATGTAAAATAGTTTGAAATATGCTGTATATAATCATCAGGCTTAGGCCTAGGCACACAGAGTAGCCTAACCAGTATGAGGTTTAGAGTACACGGAGTATAAATGACGTCATGACCCGTGTCCAGTCACCCGACTGCAACAGCACAGGTGGGTCCGTAATGTGCATTACCGTTGTGTGTATTGCTGCTTGGCTGCGGTACGTGTAACAGGCTTCGGCGTAGGGACACCTGATTGAAGGTTACAACTCTCGTTAATACTTTAATGGTAGACATTTATTGTCTACACTAGGAATGTACTGTATATACTGCATCTGTACAGGGTGAAATATATTTTGTGCCGTACTGTGACGGACTGTTTACATGTTAAGACACTAAGTAACGGCGCTCTTCATATCCCACTCCACTCGACCAACAGAACACTATCGTCCGTGCGTTCTGAACTTAATGCGTTTCTGTGCCCAGGACCGAATCCTGATAATCATGAGGAAGATAAATTATATATTTAATCTTGTTTCTTTACGGTTTAGGCTCGTTAGCCGGTTCTATCTTCATCGATTCTAAATTGTCTTCCAATGTTTCGTGTTCCAAACGATTTATAAACTAAGAACTTTTTTTTGTAATACGTTCATCTAGCATTTTACTTACGAGACAAATTCATTTGATTATACTTATTTTTAAGCTCTTTGGATTGCAAGCTGTGTTACTTTCAGTTCGTTCCGCGTATTTCAAATGTAAAGTGGAATGTTAATATGGTAGGAAATGCTTTGAGAATATCTAGTTGACTTCCGTGAATTCAAGTATCTCCTTATATAAAATTACTTTGAAAGCATTCTAATGAAGTAATTTACAATAATTTAATGTCACAGTAATCTCCCTTCGACATGAGAAGTTAATGAGCGTTCTCTGCACACGCGGAAGGCCTTTCCCTCTTGATATTCGTCGACTGTATTCTTATATAGAATCTGCAGTAAGGAACATGTAAAGTGTTTAATTCTAAGATCAATTTTTCACGCCTTCTCTACTCAACAACATACCGTCTGTCTCACGTGCATTGCGTTACAGCTGGGTTTCAAATGCTGCTACTCCATTTTGAACATGGGATCAGTCCAACATGTTCTCGATCTATCGAACTTCAGTTTTCAACGAAGTTTATAGGTTAATAATTAATGAGTTCAAGGGAAGAAAGATGGAACGTCCACAAATCGTCATTTAGAAAAAAGACAGCTTATTTTTTCTTCCTTTCTTACTCTGCTAACCTCTTTTTTTATCCAACTTACTACTACGGATAGCTGAGAGAGATTCATTGGACGGTACACTAGACATTTCACAAATGCGGGTATCCCTGGGTATGGGGTCGGCATGACGCAAGGGTCCACACCTGTGGACTAACAGTCAGCGCGTCTGGCCGCGAAACCAGGTGGCCCGGGTTCGAACCCCGGTCGGGGCAAGTTACCTGGTTGAGGTTTTTCCGGGGTTTTTCCTCAACCCAATACGAGCAAATGCTGGGTAACTTTCGGTGCTGGACCCAGGACTCATTTCACCGGCATTATCACCTTCATTTCATTCAGACGCTAAATAACCTGAGATGTTGATACAGCGTCGTAAAATAACCCAATAAAAATGACGCAAGGTCTTCTATCCACATAGCCACAACGGCGGACGTTTATTTCTATAATAGTAATAAATATTTCTTTCAACTAAATTATAGACACATTATACAGGCTGTGAACCGCAATTAATGTCATTAATTTCAGGGGATTATTCTTTGAGATACTTCAAATAAAAAAGTTTAATACAATTTTGTTTGTTTTTTCTTCATTTTAGAGATAGAAATTGTTTCACATTAAATATTTCGTAGCTTGTTTTGAGAAAACCATTGATTAATTCCCAATGTCCTCTGTCAGCTTAAGAAAGCAGAGTTTTATGATAATGAATGATTGAAAGAATTTAAGTTTTGTCCTTTAAATGTGCAGAGATTCGATCCGACCAAATGTAACATTGTAAAATGTCTTTGAAAAAAAAAAAGTAAAATATCGCTAATATTTTTCGAGATATGACATGGCACTGTGTTAGTTGACTTGGCCATTTAAATATGGACAGAACTTCTCATAATTGTACGATGAAAGAGTAATGGAACGGAGAAAAATTCTCTCCGGCGCTGGGATTTGAACCCGGGTTTTCAGCTCTACGTGCTGACGCTTTATCCACTAAGCCACACCGGATTCCACCCCGGCGTCGGAAGAATCGTCTCAGTTTTAAGTTCCAACTCTTGGGTTCCCTCTAGTGGCCGCCCTCTGCATTACGTCATAGATATCTATGAACCTAGGACCGAAGTGCACACATGTGCTGAGGTGCACTCGTAATAAGTGACTAGTTGGCCGGGATCCGACGGAATAAGCGCCGTCTTAAATCACGAAGTGATTTACGCGTATCATATATATTATTATAATGTACCGAAGTACATATGATATTTCCATGCAGATATTCTGCGTCATAATACGATGAAAGAGTAATGGAACGGTGTGGCTTAGTGGATAAAGCGTCAGCACGTAGAGCTGAAAACCCGGCTTCAAATCCCGGCGCCGGAGAGAATTTTTCTCCGTTCCATTACTCTTTCATCGTATGATGACGCAGAATATCTGCATGGAAATATCATATGTACTTCGGTACATTATAATAATATATATTCTCATAATTGGCTCGCAACTTATGTTTTCGAAACCCGTTTTCCTCAAAACTTCCATTTTTTTAAGATAAATTCATAAAATTTTGCATATAAGTGTATTTCATACTGGAGAACAAAGCCTGACTTTAGTACTGTTTCATCATTTCAAGTTATTTTTTCATTAATAATTCTTTATGTAAAAATAATGAAATTTTATAATTCACGGCAAAATAAGATAAATCCCAAGTAATATTTCTGATTTATATTTTCACAATTAATATCAGGATTTATTAGCCATTGACTTAGCTCGGACGGTAGCGCTTTTGACTGCTGCTTCTGAGTTGCGCTTGTGGTTGAGTTCGATTCCTGCTTGGGCTGTTTACCTGGTTGGGTTTTTTCCGAGATTTTCCTCAACCGTAACGCGAATGTCAAGTAATTTATGGCGAATCCTCGGCCTCATCTCGCCATATACCACCTCGCTACCACCAATTCTATCGACGCTAAATAATCTAGTAATTGATATAGCGTCCTTAAATGACCAAAAGTAAATAAAATCAGGATTTATTAATACACTCATTATGAATAAAACGGACAGGAAAGCATTTTAAAATATTCAAAACTGTATAAGATATCAGCGAAACCAATTTTCCATGTATAAATTGTACCCCACCCAATTTAAAAATATAATTCCGTAGTGCTCGGGAAAAGTAGCACAAGTCAAAAATGTTAATTTTACAGGAGAAGGGAAAAACTGTCTTCACACTGGTTTATGTCGATTTGATTTTCTTCTGTATGATTTATTCTAATAGGAGAAATACTTATGTCTCTTTTCCCAAGCGAGCAGATGTTTCGTAATTTGTCAATAAACTAATAAAAAAAATTTGTGGAAATTGACTTATGCCACATTTCCCAAGCATTGCAGAATCATCTTAACAATAAAAGTTTTTTTTAAATCTAAAAATTGTCTATTAATCTGAAAGTATTGCCTAATTACTATGTAAATTTCCGGCCCAGAATTCATTCTGGATATATGAAAATTGAATTTTGAATTTTACTAAATTTATACTCGTGGGAAGTGTATAAATTGTGTAAGACTTGAATATTTTGATCCAATAGTATTAGTAAAATATCGTTTAACAAACAAAGGGATACAGACACATTAAGAGAAATCAATTGGAAGGGAACTATACTAGTAACCTGCCGAATGCGACAATATGTATAGTTCCCAAAAATTTTGCTAGCTCATAAGTTTTTTGTCAATTTGTCCAGCTCTGTTTCGCAGAAAAGTTTATAGAAACAGAGTCGTAATAAATCCGTATGAATACATGGCATACAAGCTTTCAAATAGATTCTGCTGATCCTGATGTCCTATTCAGCAAACCCGTCGTCGCGAGTGAGAGTCGTTCATGTAACGTGATGGACGTACAGACCTATTTGACACTGAACACTGTGTTGATGTTCCCATGATGACCTTTGAAACCAGATCGTAGCCACTACTGAGTCGCTGACATAGCGCCCCGGTACCCTGGTCTGCACGCTCGCTGTACATTTTCACTTTTGAGTACGAAATATAAAGAGAAAGTACAGTGCAACTCCACAAATAGACGCTCACTCTCGTATCTTCACGATACAAGGTAAAGGCTGGTTCACAATAAACCGGGAACGAGAATCGGAACGAAAACGAATACGGTAAAATTGTTAAAATGTGTACATTTAAATGTGAGCATTCACAATTAACGAAAAGCTTGCCGGAGCCCGGGATCAGGAACGGAGAGTTGGCCAAGTTTCAACTTTGGCGTTCACGTTTCCGATCACAGCCCACTAGATTCATTCTATTGCCATCTAAAAGCTATTTTGTCGTCGTATATTTTGTAGCAAGAACACTGTGACATAACCTATGCATTATTTTGTTCTGTGCTGTGCATCATGGAGCAAGTTTTATTTGATGAGATTCTAATATTGAGTGTTGAGGAAAATCCTCACGTTTACGATAAGCGGCGCGGCTCGCATAAAGATGAGAAAATGAAGGAGAATACATGGCTTTCAATAGCTGCATCTTTGAACACCGATCGTAAGTGAATCATATTTTATTATTGTATTGCTTGTATTACACACTACATATTCATGCTTCAAGTCAACAACTACTGTTGTGTTCATTTTTGTTCTATTACAAATGTTTCTTCTCTAATTAGTTTACGTTATAGTAGACTTAAAATAGGTTGTGATAATAAAGATGCATGGGCATATTTATAGTATCGTACCTAATGAAATGTTTCAGTTGAAATTTCGAAGTTGGTTAACCTGTGTTTGTGTTGGCTGCCTTGTACTCATGAGAGAACGCCATTGGTCAATTATACACAAATAACATCAGAATACGTAATATCGACTTTACATATCGTTATTGACATGCATATCGATGTGCATAGTCGTCTACGTTCTCGGTTTATTGTGAATCAAAAATTTTCATATTCACGTCCTCTGCTTCTCGTTTTCATTCTGGTTCTCGTTCCCGGTTTATTGTGAACCAGCCTTAAGTCAACGCATCCTGTCCCGCGCTGCACAGGACAAACCAGTTAAACCACTCCAGAAGTGTGCAGATACTCGTACACGTTGGCAGCAAGGCAGGGAACAAAAAATGTGTACTTACGTTGAAGCAGAAGTTACAAATATTGGAACGGTTAAAAAAGGTGAATCAATCAGAGCCATCCCTCAAGAATTTGACATTTAGATCAGAACAGTGCATGGGATAAAACAAAATTCATCTAATTACGAGGCATTCTGTAGTGATTATAAGAAGCTTTGTTATTATCAGTTGATTGTAGGATGAAAACACAGCTTATTTTGTGTATTTCCTAAATTCAATCAATAGGGATGATTTATGTTCTCTCTTGAAGGGTATAGGCCTACATAATTTTAAAATAATGTAATACACAAAGACAACTATTACAAGAAATGCTCAATAAGTTTCTGTAGCTTCATTCTCTTCGGCTCTAATCAACAATAACAAAAATTCAGGTTGCCAGGCGACGATAGAAAAGAAAAGATGCGAAAACAAATGAATGTGGTGTAGAAACAATTGAATGCTCTTTCATATTCAAGTCTAAAAATACAGGGGTGTCATTTGAAATTTCAAAGTGGGAGTGGCTGGGGTGGGAGGTGAAATGTAAAATGCAATTAAGCCTTGTTTAAGACTTACCCCTGATATCTAAATTTACGTGTTTTTTGGTTTAAATTGAATTCAATTTAATTAACTAGTTATTTAGAGTGGGAAGTTTTGAAATGAAAGCCCCGCATGTAGATATATTTAGAGAGTTTTTCCTCCAGAAGTTTGTTTTATGTTTCAGATATATCACGTATGTATGCATTATACTTAATCACGGATTTGTTTTGTTATATATTTTGCATATACTACAATATATTATTTAAAATTATATACGTTAATTATTTATGTTTCGATCCGCACGCTATAAAAAAACATTGCACAGCACTTATGTTTACCAATGCCCGCAGTACTCCGTAGAAAGACAGAATTCGTACCTCGTCTCGCACACGGACCATTGCTGTGTCTATTTGTGGAGTTCCACTGTATTGTACAGCCGAAAAAAATAGGTTTTGCTACTTAGAGGGAAATATGAGTTTTCAGCATCCCTGACTCTGGAGAAGTGATTGCTTGTGGACAGCGATATTTGCAGTACTGTTGGACGGATTTCGTCGTATTCAGGTACGGATTAAAGCAATGCAATTAAATGTAATTAAATAGTATTACTGAAAATGAAGTACTTAAAGAATAAATTGAACAAAATGAATTGAAAATGCACTCCTTAAAAACTAGTTTCACGTGTGAATGTACTGTTATAAATCAGTCACACATATAACGCTTTCCTGAAGAATGAATTTATTGCAACAGTTGTTTGTTCTGGAAGCATTAAGTCACAAAATGCAACACCTCTCACTGAAAAATTATTTCACAATAAGCACTGGTTTTAATGCCTTCATATGCAACTTATTTTTCTCACCAGCCCACAATGAGTACATTAGTTCATGAGTGAGAACATCTTTCAACATTTGCATTTGTACTAGGGACACACGTAATGAAATCTACAACTTATTTTAAATTTGGAAGCTTCATCAACACTTTTGAACATATCCACCCAGACTTCACCTAAATGTTTCGATTTAAGAATTTCCTTCAATTCATTCTCTCTCTCTCTTTTTTTTTCACAATTATGATCTCTCAAACAAGTGATATTTAACAATGTTTGAACTGGTAGCAATTTGCTTCATAGTGTTTTAAGAACATTTTGTACATTATCCTCCAATGTTGCTAATGCAATGTAGCGAATTCTAATCTCACAAATAGTGATGAAGACTGATTTTCTGTAGTAAAATAGCACTTGATATTCCCAGTTTTGTTCTTTCAGTCGTAAATTTTCAAATACGGGACAAAAACATCTTCCGAAGAATTTCTTTTTCGAAACAATGGAACACTTTAGCAAAATAGAGACGTTCCCGTATTTTTCGGGACGTATGGAAACCCTAATCAAGGTTATGGTCAGTTTGTCCAAGTAATGTTTAATTTTGCTTAACGAATGTTAAATTAACAGTCTGTTTGTTTTTAATGTATTTTCCATTTGTTCAACATAATTACCAACACCAACATAACCAACACTTAACTATAACGTCTGTTAGCACTATTTTAACTACTCAACAACAGTTGGTAATGATTCTACACATGTAAGACAATTTTTGATTGGCTAAAATCTTTAAATTCTATATTATAGAGTGAGTCATGAAACTTGCATAAAATGACAACCTGTTATAGTAGGCCACGCTCCATAAACAAACAGTTGACAAATGAAAATTGTAGGTGACGTGCTGAATAATAATTACAAAGTAAGGTTATATATCCCCATTGCTATTATGGATACGAAATACGAAAAAAAAATAATAATAATAATAACACTGATGTATTTAAACAGTCCAAAGTATTTTTTTAAATGTTATATTACCAGTCATATGCTAAACATTCCCTACAGAGAGACAGAATATTAATTTCACAACTTCTGTTCGGACAATTGTGGAGACATCGGCCATATTAAACTGATTGTTAAACGAGTTAACTGCCCGAAATCCTACATTTAAAATTAACAAACTGTTAACGATCTGTTAAACCAAACTGGTGTTGAAAACATACAATTTTATTAATTAACAAACTGTTTAGAGTTTAACAGTCGTTAAATTTTCTAACAATACTTGAAAAAACCGGCCATTAGTGTATTAATTCCGTAGGATTACATTACTAATAGCCTAAAATTGGCCGTGAATTATGGAAAAATTGTGTAACGTTAAAGGGAAATACCACGAGTAAACTTATACAAACAACTTTTCCACAAGCAATTCAAATTGAGCTTGCCGGAATATGTTCCTGGATCTCCAGCCAGCATTGAAAACGGACCCCTGATCACAGTTCAGTCACATACAAAGCACGTGGGCGTCAGGCGGGAGACCGGTGATGGTGTTGTTCTTAGACACAATGGCGACATAACGAAGAGCACTGCTGACTTTCCTTGCGTTTGTTTTTATTCTACTTGAAGCAATTAATTTTAACATAAATATTTGCTTTTCCTTGAATGCTGCTGATCTACTTGGCATGACTGTTAATTCGACCAAGGACAGCTCGATCTAATTCTTGAGGTGCGGAGAAGCAACTTGTTTCATCGTAGTGATATTTCGAGGATCGATATTTCAGCTCTCGATATTCTTACATGAGTACGAAATACAGAAAGAGAGAAGAGAAAATGGGGAAAAGTCTAACATTTTAATGACGTGGAACTGTAAAGAAAAAAAAATACTATAACATTACTAAATTTATAGAATATTTACCTTAGTTCAGTATTCAATAAACATTATCTTCGAAGCACAGGAACTATAAATAGAGGATAGAGGGACAGCACTGAAGAGTTTTGCTTACGATGGAATGTTGAAAGCTTTGCTTTTATGTGCTACAAATTCGGTTTAATAGAATCCCTCCGCGTGTTAACCGTTCTCGGTGGTCTAGTAGTTAATGCGCTTGCCATTTGAATCGAGGTTCGCTGGTTCAAACTCGGTCAAAGACAATGGGTTTTTAAGAATGATAAAATACCTTAGCATGCTTTCTTTCGGATTAAAAATGAAGCTGGAAGAATCCGACGCTTTCTTATACAGGATATTGAATTTAATAAGACTGAGTGTCCCAGAAGAGGGGTGAAGCTATAATTGTACCCAATAATAATTGTTCTTCCTCTGACACGTATCATCAAGTAAGATATACCTTCTGATAATATATGTATCAGCCAAATATATAGGCCTACAGTGTAGTTTTATTACTGTATTATTTCCTAATAATAATAATAATAATAATAATAATAATAATAATGTCCACACCTGTGGAGTAACGGTCAGCGCGTCTGGCCGTGAAACCAGGTGGCCCGGGTTCGAATCCCGGTCGGGGCAAGTTACCTGGTTGAGGTTTTTTCCGGGGTTTTCCCTCAACCCAATACGAGCAAATGCTGGGTAACTTTCGGTGCTGGATCCCGGACTCATTTCATCGGCATTATCACCTTCATTTCATTCAGACGCTAAATAACCTAGATGTTGATACAGCGTCGTAAGATAACCCAATAAAATAAAATAATAATAATAATAATAATAATAATAATAATAATAATAATAATAATAATAATATAAGGGGTCTGTTAATATTCTTAATTCGGGTAGTATCGGACATCGGGTAATATCGGACAGTGCGTTTCTTTCATCTACCACCATATGGTAGTACTTGAATGACATAGTTTCGTTTCTCTATGCGACATCACAGAAACGTAACTATGTCAATCAGGTACTATCATCGTGTGTTAGATGAATGAAACTCACTGTCCGATATTATCCGATGTCCGATACTACCCGACTCTCTCCTATGCTCAAATTTCAAATAACACTCGCTAGTAACTTTCGTTTCTTGATGTTGACAGCTTCTTCAAAGGCAAACGATGCTTCCAACATAACAAAGTAACTTCCAGTTTTATTATTTCAGTACCGAAATTCGAAGCGAAGCTGGCAAAGGAATATTCAACCTGACAACTATTAAATCAGTATAATCCACTAACATATCTCTGGCAGAAATGCAATATCTCGTAAGTTCTGAGAACCAAAATAAAAAAAAATGCAATAAAACTGTTCTGTATTAAATTTGCGTGACATATGAACAAAAGCATGGTTCATAAAATTATGTAAAATCATTTTGAAATAATTTTATAAATCATAATTTTGTTCATATATCTAGTAAATGTAACACTGGACAGTTTTATTGCGTTCCTAAAAAAAATTGGCTTTCATGGCTGACGAGGTTTTGCACTTTTGCCAGCGATGTGTGTAGTAATAGGAGGACTCTGATTAGGTTTCACCCTAAGATATAAAGTAAGAAGATTCAGGATATATTTTTTCTCTATATTTTCCTTCAACAGAGCTGGATTAGACCTTAAGCGTTTATATGATAACGTAATAAACCACTCGATTGTGTCTAGAATAGCATGATTAAAATCTTCATAAAGGCTACCATGTTTTGAATATTCTTATTTTATCGTAAAAAATAAATTAACCTACTTGCAAAACAGCATAGCATTGCACTGTGGTTCATATATTTAATCAGAGCTGGCGCGTTGTAAACATCACGTAACTAAAGCTCTCCCTTTAACGAGCTTTTGAAATGTATTAAAATTAATGTGGTGAGTAAGTTTCGTAATTATGTACTGCGGCTAACTCTTAAGCTGTATGCTTTAAATAAAAAAAAAAAATGTTACTAGTTCTACATTTTATTGCAATCATAACGCTCCGCAATATCAAACAAACTACGTACATCGTAAATGCACTGACTCGTAAGTAATGTCAGCTTGAAGCAAAATTTTATTTGGAGTGTGTTGTGACAAGAAATTAATCTAATCCTCAAGGTAAAGGCCATTAGATTCTATATTCTTGAGCCATCTTTCAGTGAGATTTTTTATCTCGTGACGATAACAGATTCTGGTTTTTGATGTGAAGAATTCGGTGATAACCATTTCAGTGACTTTCAACTTTCGGAAATTTTTTCCAGCTAGAAGTAGGCTGTGGATCGAAACATACGGTAATTTGAATGAGCAAAATCAGGGCTATATTTAGGGTGTGGTAGGAGTTCGATTCCTCCCAGTTCCGGAATATTTTCTATAGTTCGTCGAGTGATCCGGAGTTTCGCATTCACCTGTTGAAGGAGAATTATATTTCGATTTACTAATGCTGGGTACTTTTCTCTAAAAAATTCATGAACTCGTTCTAGCTGTTAAGAATGGGGATCCGCATAGACTGCACGAGCGTTTGGAACAGACTCCCAGTGAATCATAGCTTCAGAATTCCACCAGACACATACCAGTACTTGAGCTCGAACCGATTTTGTTTAACGACTTTGGGAGGCAGTAAAAATTTTTAATAGCCTCCCTATCGATATAAAAAATGAAACTCAAAACATAAAATTATTTAGGGGCAAATCAAAGAAGTACCTAATTTCTCACGCCTTCTATTCTATAGGTGAATTCATGACATTCAATAACACTTCATGAAATTGATACCAAAACTTTGTGTTGTACTGGTAGACTATATTGTAAATCTCGTCTGTATATATTTCATCTAGACTGTGACTATAAATTAAGATTTTATAATAGTATTAAGTTTTTTGACTTGTTCCATATTCTAGCTGTAAGCAATGTAAGAATACCATGGAATGTTTTTAAATACAATACAATGCAATCCATAATCTCATACACCAAGTTATAACATAACCTAAATAATATAAACAAGATAAATGATAGAAAAGTTTTAATTAAGAATGATGAAGTCCACACCTGTGGAGTAACGGTTAGCGCTTCTGGCCGCGAAACCAGGTGGCCCGGGTTCGATTCCCGGTTGGGGAAAGTTACCTGGTTGAGTTTTTTTCCGGGGTTTTCCCTCAACCCAGTATGAGCAAATGCTGGATAACTTTCGGTGCTGGACCCCGGACTGATTTCACTGGCATTATCACCTCCATCTCATTCAGACGCTAAATAACCTAAGCTGTTGATAAAACATCGTAAAATAACCTACTAAAATAAAAAAAAAGAATGATGAAATAACATGAATCATTTTAAAAGGTGCAATTATTGAAAGTACAATGTAGGCAAACGAAGAAACAAATGTTAGGGAGGTGATAAAAATTGTAGGATAAACAGCCATGACTAGTAGAAGCAGAAACACAACGTTCCGTACCGTTTCATCGATCAAAAGTAGTATGACGTAGTAAAAGTGTAATAGTCTGTGAAATAGTAATATACGTTACAAGAGCGGTATGTTGACGTTTTCATGGTCGAGGAAAAGATTGAAAAAGCGAAACGTAGTTGACCTTTTTTAATTTCCGAGAACATGAAAACAAACATACCGCTCGTGTATCGTACATTATTTTGTGCGAAGATCGTTTATTACATTTCTAATTAGGTGCAATGAAATCTCCATCTTGGTTTCTGTTTAATGACGCCAACTTCGGAACACCAAAATATCTTTCTTCAACATTGTTGCCGTAAAATGTTTTCTGTGTTTACTATACTCCAGCAGGCCGTGATATACGTCTGTCTTCCCCCCCCCCCCAGTCTATAAATGCGAATTTAAAACAAACGGTAAGGTTATATAATGATTTATTTTTCATTTTAATATTTTAACAATATTATCTATATAACATATTGCAGTAATAACATCGGCATCTGGAATCTCGTTGATTTTTTCACGGCTTCCTTAATGTTACTTGTATCAGGAATGCAATAAGTTTCGTGGAGTAGTAGACTTTACTTAATTTTTGCAAATATTTAAAAACAATAATTAACATTGCAATTTAGGTGAAATTGCAGTGGTAAGTTTCCAATTTATAATTATTACTATGTTAAACGTCTCTAAAAATAATATGTTAAAAGCCTAAAGCAGTAAAATGAATGTCGCGCTTAAGCGGTAAGAAGAGGGAAATTGTTATGTGTGTTACGTTGGGAATACTGAATGTGGTATCTCACACTTACCGCGTATTGGTTCTGTGCGGAAAACAAGCAAATACGCACGATCTCGCACAAAAACTTTTGTATTACTTGCATGTAGATGGAACTACACTCGAATATGAGATCTGTTCGTGCTAGTTCCTGATTCTTTATATCTTTCATGTAATTTAGTATAAATATCAAATATGTGACTGAACGCTCTGTATGTTGGGTACCCTATCTACCATCTACGAAAACTGCCGATATTTGCCGAAGGGGGACTGTCGTCTATAGCTGGTCATGGCTACCAGTGTACATAACCTGCACACACAGGCCCGTGTTGACCTTATCCGTGTTAGCGCCGTCACCCGCAGCTAACGAACGTCAGCCCAAAGCTGTCCCGGTCGCTCCACCAGCAAAAATTCAACTTGTCGCTAATTTAAAGCCACGCGCGACAAGTCGCGGTCTGCATGACACAACGTATTAACCGATCACAAGCCGCTCGTGCGTGTGACATCACGCCCACACTAGGAATGATTCATGCCAGAAGCCACACTTCAACTTGGTAGCTGAGCTGGTGGCTTACAACTATCGCGGCCTCGAGTTCAAGTCCCTGCGAGAGCAGAGTTGTATCTATAATGGACAAATCCACGGTTATGAGTGTATTTTCCAGGTTCTTCCATTTCTACTTCTTAAGGGGAGATAGTCTCTTTCTGAACAATTTTTCATGTAATTTATATATATACGGAAAGCCTGAAATCCCATAAGGGCAACGGCTCCTACAGGAGTGTAGGGTGAGCTGAAAGTCTACTACACTTGGGGAGCCAGTCCAAGAGAGCTTACACTATACACTTACAAACTAAACACATAAAAAAAACTATACAAACTAAACACGAAAAATTATACAGACTAAACACATAAATAATCCAAACTAAACATCCACAAAAAAATTATTCAAACTAAACACATAAATTATAATCTGAATACACAACTATCCACACTAAACATACAAAAAATTATACAAACTGAACACATATACAGTCTTAACTCAGACACCAACTAAACAGACAAAAACCTATACAAATTGCACGCATAAATTATACAGTCTAAACACACAAACTATCTAAACTAAAGACACAAAAACCATACAACTGAACATAAAACATTATACTAACTAAATACATGAACTTTACCAACTATACAAGGACTCAAACTATCCGAACTAACACAATATATATTCATATTCATATATATTTTCATGTATATTCCTAGAATATTTCTATTCAGTGAATGAGTTTATACAAATTGTAGCGCCATAATGACCAATATAGTATGTACATTACGATAGAAATGCGGTAAGTGCATTATAACAGAATCGAGGAAACATTTTGAAAAAGAGGCGAGACCGACTAATTATTATTGTAATTATTATAATTATCAAAGCTCGGAACTTGAGGACTTGTGTCTTTGAACGTGGCTAAGCGACCGGACTTCAATGTCAACAAACTCCCGCTTCCAGCACAGAGGTACTGTAAGGTCTGCTATAAAAGTGGTTCCTGGCTGGAACAACATAATGATAATATTATGGTAGGTTGAAACAAGTAATTTTATAGCATATATATAAATAAACATGCAAAATATATCGGATTTACAGTTCTGCTCTGTATATTTTATTACAGTGTATGACTACATGCATTCGAATATTTTTCGAACCCATACCTTCTTCGTCTGTTAGTTAAACATGATTTGAAACGAAAGAAACTTATTTCCACGTCACATGAAGTGACGGGAGCAAAATTAATTTTTTTATTTTATTTATTTTAACTAGCTACCTACTGAATACAAATTACATTTATAAAACAAAAATGTTTCTAGCCACTACCGTAAGAGCCAGGCTCGTGTACGGTGTGTCTTAGTCAATAATATAACATAAAATTTACAAGGACAGTTTACTAAATACAGTAAGTAACTTAATTCAAACCAATAAATACAACACAAGAGCAAGAATAAAGAAGAAAGAGAAAAAGAGAGAAAAATACACATTTAATATAAATTGACAATTCGACAGAAGCCAGTGATATTCAATAAAAACAAGAATATAGTAGACAGAAATAAAAGGTAAAAAAAATACATTTGTTAATATTATATTATATCGTGGATAATTTTACAAATTTATTTTTTAAAAGCTTCAATTGTAAAAAATTTCAAATTTGGAAAATGGTTTGTAATTGTATTATAAAGTCTTAGGCCGAAATAAAGTATTGAATGTTTTCACTGTCACTGTTTCCTGTTCGATTTTCAGTAGTTGCTAGCTGATCTCGTATCTGAGAAAGATAAGTATCCTAAATTTGTCTCGAAAATAGTTTTCAATTTCTATGTCACTACTAGGGAAGGTTCCACTACGACTTGATCCATGGCTATGGACAAATTTTCCACCGATTTAAGGGACTGCAATGTATTTCAATGAATGCCCGTTTCCAATCTCTAGTTTGTGTTTGACACAAGTTACAAAATATAAACTCTCCATTCGAAGAAAATAATGTATCTCCTCAGAATTCCTCCACGAAATTCTGTACCTAAATTTTAAGAAATATATTTTCAAACGTATACAATACCCATTCGAATAATACGTATTTTCTTATTTTCAAACAGACCGTTTACCTCTAATTAATTATCTGAATGTCATTGGCTTCGACATGACACAGTTTCCTCGTCCGTCTTCCTGTCATTCGATGTGACCACTTTCTTAGTACACACGACTGTCCTTGAGCACTTGCAGGGTGAGCTTTGTGTACATTGTACCTGTAACCTTACTCATGCACACGACACACAAGTTCCCAAGTTCTGAGCTTTGATAATTATTATCTTTGTACAAATCTGGCTTTCACGTAGTAGCTCCCTGTAAAATAGGTTTGAATAATTTCAAGGAAAAGTTGTTCCGGAGCCGGGTATCGATCCCGGTACCCTTCGCTTAGCGCGCGAACGCTCTACCGACTGAGCTACCCCAGGAACTATACACGACACCGTGGAAAAATTGTGACGGTGTCGTGTATAGTTCCTGGGGTAGCTCAGTCGGTGGAAAAATTGTGACGGTGTCGTGTATAGTTCCTGGGGTAGCTCAGTCGGTAGAGCGTTCGCGCGCTAAGCGAAGGGTCCCGGGATCGATACCCTGCTCCGGAACAATTTTTCCTTTAAATTATTATCTTTGTGTTAGTACTATGTATCTAGGAAATGTAACGTGATAGATAGAAACGGTTTTTTTCATTGAATTTAACACCCCAAAATTAGGTAAAACCACCCATTTAGAAACCAGATATAGGAAAAAAGTTTGAATTTGATATATCAGCAATAATTTTTAGTAGTCTGACTTGATTCGTGGTTGTACATGTTCCCGCCAATAAGGCTAATATTGATAAGCAATGTTCCAAGCAAAATTGTTGAGTCTTTTCTCTTTCATGCTGAAATTGAACATGATTTACTTCTGCAGGTAAAAGCGTTGTTAAATAAAATACTACTATTACTACATTTTAAACCTACTTTTGTCTTGTATTGTTTATCCCTGATCACAAAACACAAAGACACATTTTCTTCACTTCTAATCGCGAGTCGCCTGTGAAGGATCCTTTCATTGCTTCGTGTTAAAACCTGCAGTTTAGTCTCCTGATATCAACCACCCTTACGCGATGGCAGTTAAGTTCCAAAATTTCTCTTTTTAGTCGCATAGTCAATTTCGTATGAAGACCGATCTGTGGACAAGACGTAGTACCATTTATGGTTTCGTGCGCAACTAAAAATTCTGCCAATTTGTTATAATAGGAATCAATACTCCGCGTATACTTCACGGTCGTTCGGTCACTTCGATAGTAAACCGCCTTATTTGGAATAGAGTTGTAATATTAAAATAATACCGGTTTCTCACATGACTGTAATGGTTAAGAACCTGTATGCTTATCGTAAAATACGTCAAATACGGATATTTTACCGCTACTTACAATAAATTGAAGGGTTCAGAGCCATAGTGGGCCAAGCGCTATTTATTAAAAACGGAGAAAGCAAGGGTTAAAGTTAAGTGAATACCATATTTTAATGAAGATTGACATATCATTTAGTTTTATTGTGTATACTTTATATTTCTTGCTATATGTTTCCATTGAATTATGGTAATAACTTCATTTTAACCCTTGTTTTCTACGGTTTTAGTAAATGGCGCTTGGCCCACTATGGTTCTGAACCCTTCAATTTACATACTGAGGAGTTAAATAGAATTTACAAAAAAAATAATAATTCGAGATTATTTTGCACTGAAAGGAACAAAAAAGGTACTTAAATTGGCTAAAATAACATTGGTTACAGTACAACAGAAATAACTTTTCCCTATTTTCTGGCGTAATATCTGGAAAGCCAGGTTCAGTGGTAGTTATGGGAATACTAGCTGAAAGCACCCGGCGTTGCCCGGTTTTCGTTTTTGTTTCTTGGCTTACGAAGATCTCAGCAACTCAATTATTGTAACAATGTTGAATAACAATGTCAGTATCAATGTCAGTTTTTTTCATCAGGGCATAAACGCTTTACTTACCTTCGGCATATTAATTTAATCAGAGGAAATGTAAATAGATAGTATGGTGTGACCTAAGTACAGAAATGTGAACTTGTATTGCAATTGTTGACGTTAGATACAAATGTGCAAATGTATATTCACAAACTGAATAGGCTAAATGAAGTACTGAAATAGCAAATAATAAATACTAAATGGATGTTCTTCGAAGTCTAACGCATATGAGTCATAAATAAATCTGCATTACTTTCAGACAATCCTTTAAAAATTTCGTAAGTAGCTTCACACACTTCGGGTATTATATAGGGTTGTTTCCTATCTCTGATAACGAATTTGAATGACATCATCATGTGTGTCAGGAATCACACCGAGAGGTGACGGACTAGTAGTGAGTGATTTCATAATCAGAGTGCAAGGTGTATCACAGTAGCAATGCCTAAGAAAATCGAGCCTTTTTTGGGAGGAGTACATAACAACTCTCTCCGATGCCAAGTACAGTTACGTGAAAATCATAGGAACATGCAAAAAACGTGGTTTCGTTATTTCCAAGAAAGGCATCTTGTGTGTACCGAATAAGACTGGCAGCCACCGGCGTAGCTCAATTGGTTAAGACGCTTGCCTGCCGATCCGCAGTTGCGCTCGGGCGCGAGTTCGATTCCCGCTTGGGCTGATTATCTGGTGAGTTTTTTCCGAGGTTTTCCCCAACCGTAAGACAAACGTCAGGTAATCTATGGCGAATCCTCGGCCTCATGTCGCTATCACCAAATCCATCGACGCTAAATAACCTCGTAGTATATACAGCGTCGTTAAGGGAACCCGTATGTTAAAATTTTAGATTTTCATGCATTTACGTATTTGTAAGTAACTAGGCTGTTTTTACATATAATGAGATAAAATTTTGAACACTCGTTCTTCAAAGTAGGAGAAAACATAATTTAAAATTGCATATAAAACGACGTAGTAGTTTTGGAATAATTCAGATCTAAATTATGCTAATTAATTATACATAATCAATTTGATAGGTACACTTTTCAAAGAATATATTAAGGCTAGAGACTTGAAACTTTGGAGGCCTAGTAATAACGCTTTGGGCTATAATTTGCCACCTCTGCTAGACTGCTGACTTATTTCTTACATTATTTAAATCAATTTCATTTTTTATAATTAATTTACATAGAAAAACAATCAATCCTGTGTCACTGATAATGGAACTAACAATGTTAGAACAGTAATTGTGGTAGCAAACAATTACTAATACAATAATAAAGCACTGTTCCCAATTTCAGACTGATAGCTGCAATAGTTTTTTAGAAAAGTGTACCTAAATTATAAAAAATGTAGTTTTGAGAAAACAGTGGATAAAGTTCAAACTTACAGTTACTGTAGTTTCAATGCATCCCTGGATTGTAATCATCTTCCTTTTCCTTTTCTTCTTCTTCTCGTCTTCTTTTCTGGTTCCCCTTTGCAGTCCTATGCTCTTTTGATTGGGTTTGCACCACTTTCTCACCTTCTTTTACTCTTCGGACTTCGATGGCATATAGCTCATGTTCCATACTGAATCCTGGTTTTATGTCCATCAACTCCAGAACTTTCTTTCTGCTGCTACTGCCATCATTGAAAGTGATAACAGCATCCAGGACACCAGTCTTGAGGACATTCAGGCCCACAAACACTGTCTTTGGCAATCTCTCCCATATAGAGTTGTTGAAACTTTCATTGGGGTTTTGGGTGCAGCCGGATGTACATTTCTCTACCAGCTTCTTGTCAGCAAGATCTCTGAATATTGGCTTTACCTTCAACATGACAGCTTCTGGTAGGGAATGTTTGTGATCATATACTACATTTTGAGCTTGTGCCTTATTATAACCGCACCACAAATCCAGACCTTTGGGACAGAGTTGATAGTATGGTTTCTCGTTGGTTGAAATTTTATGGAAGTATGTAACCCATACACTCTTCCTCATTTCTTCCACATTCCCTGTGTTCCTTCTAATGGCTAAGCCATAGTAGGTCTGAAAGAGATCAATTTTTGTATTCGTCAAATGACCCGCTCCAGCGAGTATCTTGCCATCATCCAGTTTTATCCACTTTAGTTCCTTCTTGAGTCTCCCCAGTCGTGCTCCCATTCTCTTGTGGACGTGGCCTATGCATTCAAGTTTTTCATTTTCTACCCCTTCCCCACAGGGCTTGTCTTCTTGTACCTTTTTGAAACCCTTGCTGTCACTATCACCAAGATATTGCAACATACCGAATATTCAGAGAATCCTCAGACTGTCTAAAAATGTTCAATGCACCTTGCACCTCCAGTCCTCCAATATAAACTTTATAGTTTTTTGTACATTTATGTACAGTTGCCTTTCCCTGTCAACATATCTGAGAATATTTTGTCAATATTTCCACTGCCAACACCTTGCCAGTGAGTAATGATGTTGCAGTGACAACACCATTGAGTGACATATGCTCTCACTTTTGTCAACTGCCATCGAAAGCCCCACATATGTCTCTATTGTCACCATTCAACTCCACAGTTTCCGTTGCAGCTTGTCTCATTGAGGCTTCTGCAATTTCAGAGAGGAATTCTTTTATGAAGAAAACTTCTCTGTCAAACCTAGCAGGTGTAGAAGTAAGATTCATAATAGCACAAAAAGTTTGTGCAGCCTGTCTGCCCTTACCAATGCTTCGCATACCATACACAAGTCTTGTACTTACATTGTACAGCCTATTTCTGTTCATTGCAGATGTCATTGTGGCCTTTACACTTTCACAATTACTGCAATGTAAATTTATTTTTGTTGCCAACCCTCTCCTGGAACTAATGTTTTCAAACATTTCCATACAGTCTTCACTATTGCAGAACAGAGTAGCCAACACAATTTTCGTCTTGTACATGTTTTCTTCTTCTTCTTCTTACATGAATTCAAGGAGAAAATAATGATAGAAACAGACTGCAGTCGAACCTGTGGTCGAACGAACTACAGAAGTGCCAGCGTGACGCTAGCGTGCATTTAATTACCCACGCACACTCAGAAATTTAGTCATAAAAAGTCATTGAAAAAGGTCCTACCGCTAATATTGTATATATCAATCTGTTCAGAATTGAATAAGGAATAATATTAAGTAAAAATCTAAAAATCGATGTTTTGGTCAATTTTAACATACGGGTTCCCAACGAAGTAAAATGAAATAATAATAATAATAATAATAATAATAATAATAATAATAATAATAATAATAATAATAATAAGACTGGCAAAACTCGGATGGGATTAATTCCAGAGTGGAAAAAGCAAGCAATTCCACCCCCCGTCACAAGTCGCCGCACCCCATTAGATGATACAAATTAATTCCATTCGAGTTTTACCAATCTTATTAAGTACACAGAAGATGTCTTTCTTGGAAATAACGAAACCTCGTGTATTGCAGGCTTCTTTTATTTTCACTTAACTGTACTTGGCATTGGAAAGGGACGTAATGTACCTCTCCCAAAAAGGCTCGATTTTCTTGGGAATTTCTGCTGTGAGTCACCGTGCACTCTGACTATGAGATCACTCACTATTGGTCTGTCACCTCGCTCCACAGTTCAGCTGTTGTGTGACTCCTGACGCACATGACGTCATTCAAATTCGTTATCAGAGATCGGAAACAACCCTTTACTCTACGTGAAATAGTGTACTTTGTTACAGAAAAGAGATATGTGAATAATTGATACTTAAAAAGAACAATTCAGATACGTTACATTAATGAAAAGGTACAAATATTTTTTCATAGATGTACATTCCATTGCTGCGTACAGACTTATTAGCCTAGTTGTTAATAGTTTCAGTGTTAAGTACTACAAGGAATTCTATGGACTTTGATCTTAATGTGTCCTCCTTTAGTATGAACGATGTTAAGTTTCCCTACAGAAAAAATGTTTAGAGAATGCTTTGTCTTCTCATGCAGCTCGTGGAGCCTTCAAAATGGACACTGAACAGCTGACCAAGAACTTTTTTTTTTTTTTGCTAATGGCGGGCACTTGATTTTTTGATTCGGCCATATGAAGCCAGTTATGTAAACTAATTTATAGACAGAGTCTTAACCCAGGGTGAGCCATAGGAAGAAGTCTGGTCTACGCTACACCCACGATGAAATAAGATGATGATGGAGATTTGTTGGGATGCCATAGGGAACTTGGAGCTCCCGGAGAAAACCCTTGTGTTACCTGGACTACGGGCTTGCCCAACACAAGTTATAAATCGGGGGTACGCCGGGATCGGACCCGGATCCACAGCATAAGATCAGCTTTTTAGCCACTAGACCACCGTGGCGGCTAATTTATCAAGAACTGCAAGATGAAGTAGCGTATGTGTAATAATGAAGTTATGCTACACAGAATGGTGTGTTGCGTGTAAATATTAAATGCAACTTTTTCTGTAGTCACGCCGTTTTAAAAGTTGCACAAATAAAAATTATGAAATCGGTGCTAATTATTATCATATGTGTAAACTAGAAGTGTAACCTTCTTTGCGCAAATAATAAGCTCGTGCGATTTAAGTTTCATCTCTGAAGTGTTACCGTAAGCGAGTGAAAATGGTAAAAAAATATATATATTATAATTTAATTTTTATTTTATTCTCCGATGTTTAAAGATTATATTGCCAGAATTTTATTTCGAAATTCCATTAGGAAGTATCTCAAAATAATTGCCATAAAGCCACGTCACTCTTCTAATCCTGAACTTTATCCTTCATTTTTTCGAAAATGGTAAACAATTCTAAGTTTAAGCAAGTCTAGTTTTTCAGGTAAAGCTCCCTGTGAAGCAGACTTGAATAATTTCAAGGAAAAAATTGTTGTGGGGCCGGGTATCGATCCCGGGACTTCTGGTTGAAATTATTCAATTGTGTTTAATTTTCGTTTTTTTTTTTTTATTCTCTGATGTTTAAATTTTAGCTTAGCAAAGTCTTATTTTGAAATTCCATCAGGAACTGCCCCAAAATAATTATTAAATACCATGGTGAAACGTCACTGTTTTTATAATAATTCTAAATTTTACGCTTCATTTCCCAAAAATTACATTAATAAACAATGTAACCATAACTTAAAAAGCTAACTGATGTATTTTCTTGAAATGTTGCACACTTGCTAATTTAAGTTTCGTAGAGAAAAATTCTTATAATCAATTACTTGGCTATATTATAACATGTACAACATTTCATTGGTTTTTGTAAAAATGGTACACGAGTTAAAATTAAAAATAACTTAGGCCTACTATAAATCTTTACCCCACTGTTGTCCAAAATACTTCTTCAATTTTTTTTAAATTGTTATACATGCTGCACATCTTGTTACATTAAAGAGAATTTTAAAGTTTATAACGCTATGGCAAAATCTAAAACAAGTTAACGAAATTTATAGCAATATATTACACTTTCATTGAAATCTTCCCTTAACTATGATGTGACGAATGACATATCGAAAGGTGTATAAGTTTGTGGATCTCAAAAACCCGCCCATAATTTGCAGGCACCTATTTTGAACTCTCTATAATGTAATTGTTTTACAATAATGTGTGTACGCCCACACTTCGCACGCGTAGGGCGTAATGGAACGGATGACGGTGAGATAAAGATGTCATTTTGTCATTGGCGACAGAGTGCTTTTGCACCGAGTGAAGGGTGTAATTTGATGGTGTGCGTGACAGCTCTGTCGGCTGTTACCTTCACGTGTGTTATCTGAAGATGAATGCTGTCCATGGTAACGCCTAAATATTTATTTTTGCTGTGTTCAAATAAACAGTGTCATCAAGGTGACACATGCTTTCTCAGACATTTCATGCATTGCAAAATTATTTTAGTTTCTTATGATATCAGGTACATTCTTATCTACGTTGCATGGTCACATTCTTTACCTTACATTTGATCTCAGTTACCTCATTCGACAGGCACACATACAATTACTTCCGAACGCACACATAGACTCGGAAATGCACATGAAACAGCTCTTCATTTAAAAAAAATATATAATTAAAAAGGGAAAAAAGAAATAAAGAAGAAGCTAGTAACAACTATTATAGAAAAACAGAAGGCATCCAACTTAATTAATTTATAAATTGAATTTGTTAAGTAGATTCACGTAATGAATATTGAACAAATTTACATGAAATAGCTAAATAAATTGTGTAATCTTGTCTAATGTTATTTTTTTATGTTTAAGGACATTTGGTAGAAATTAATATGATGTTCTGTATTATTTAGCTTACTCAAAAGAAATTGAATTTTCTCCAGAACTATATCACGAACAAAATTTTCACCAATCATAAAACGAACTCTACTGAATTCATTGATATCCATAATAACAAACTAGGATAATTTCATTTTAGTTGGCAATAATTAAACACTGGAGTGACTTTTTTCAATTTTATTGTGTTTATTAATGCCGAGTAGTTTGATATTCATTCATTCGTTCAGTGTTCTCCCAAGGGCAGGTCTTTCACTGCAAACCCAGCTTTCTCCAGTATTGTCTATTTTGTGGTTTCCACTTTGTTCTTCATATGATTCATATTTCTTAATGTCGTCTATCATCTGATATCTTCTTCCATCCCGAACTCTTCTTCCGTTCACCATTCCTTCCAGTGCATTCTTCAGTAGGCAGTTTCTTCTCAGCCAATTCCTTTTCCTCTTCCTGATCAGTTTCAGCATCATTCTTTCTTCACCCACTCTTTCCAACACAGAGTCATTTCTTAGTCTGTCTGTCCACTTCACACGTTCCATTCTTCTCCATATCCACATTTCAGATGCTTCTATTCGCTTCTCTTCACTTCGTCGTAATGTCCATGTTTCTGCCCCATACAATACCACATTCCATACAAAGTACTTCACTAGTCTCTTCCTTAGTTCTTTTTCCAGAGGTCCGCAGAAGATGCTCCTTTTTCTATTAAAAGCTTCCTTGGCCATTGCTATCCTCCTTTCGAATTCCTGGCAACAGCTCATGTTACTGTTTATAGTATACCCCAAGTATTTGAAGCTGTCCACTTGAAGTTGGACATTGTAACTTAAATATTTCTGACTTTTGACCAATAAAACGGTACAGAGCGACGTATTTCAACCAATCATGGCTGCTTATCCTACAATTTTTATCACCTTCCTAGCATTTGTTTTATCACATCCCTAGAATTTATTTATTTTTATCATCTCCCTAGCATTTGTTTCTTTGTTTGCCAACATTGTACTTTCAATAATTGTACCTTTTAAAATGACTCATTTTTATTTCATCATCATTGATTAAAACTTCTCTATCATGTATCTTGCATTATTTAAGTTTATGTTATAGTTCCTGTTATGGATTATCACGTATCAGAGATTTTTTAATATATATTTATAATTGAAGTGGAATGCAACTGTTTTAATAAAAATGAAGCTATTTGATATCTCATCATGTGTTACATGGGTTAAAATGTTAAGACGGAGGATGCAAAGAATTTTACACGTCTAGAAAGTGTATTAAGTAATAACAGTGCCAATCTCTAACATTTCTGCATATCATGGATTGCGGTATGAGAAGAATATCTTCTTGCGCAGACGGCTGAAATGAAATTCTTCAGGAGATTAATGGATCAAGAGTTACTGGACAGGAATTAGGCATGCACAATTATGTAGGAGAATAAAAAATATATAGGAAAATTTACAAATATCTAAATAACAGAAAACAAAATGTTAAAAGTAGAAACGCAGTCTAGGGAGACACAAATCAAGATAACAGTGTTTGAAAAACTTACGGAACAGGTGCAATTCTTACTCAAGAAGAAGCATAAGATGAAGTATTTATATGCTTGGTTTTATTTAAGTTGAGACATTAACTAGCTTAAAGAAGCGTTACAATATGAGATTTCTATTATTAATTCACGTGCATAACCCAATCTGTTTAAAGGTCCGTTACTATGACAACGCCCGTTTCCGATTTCTCTTATCGATCAGGAGAGCAAATCAGTCAGAATGCGGTTGAATATTCATGAATCGATAGCATAGACGTAGTTTAATAAACTGTCCCTCAAGACACAGCAGTCGTGTTTCACACGTAGTGTGGGTTTCTAGTTGTATGTTTCTCCATTGGTCTGGCATTTGACATATGTGATGCCCCCTCGGTTTCATAAAGTAGATATTCACACGACCGATTGAGAGATGATTCTGCCGGATTTGTTGTATAGAAGGTTCATGTGGACGGATTTCTAGGAGTTCCGATTTCTTCTTTCACTATTATCAAGCCGAAATTAGTTGAAAGTTCATCATTTTAGGTAAATTTCATTTAAGAGCAATATGTTACTATCATTATATGTCTTAGATTTGATTGATGTTCCGGTTGATATTCGTACGTCTATTATCAGAGAGTGCATCTTACTTCACGATAATGAAAAAGTTAATAATCAGCGATGTATGAGCGATCTCATGACTAGGGCTAGGATTTTGATGACCTATAAATCATGAAAAAATGTCCTAAAAACAATGCATTTATGACCTAAAACTCTTTCAAAAATGCCCTTAAAATGCCCTAAAAATTGATCTTATAATTGGCTTAGTAGAAAAAACTAGCAAAAATTATGTCCTACATACCTGAATTCACTTATCTGTTTGATTGGTTTTTCTTCTATTAAGATTTCAACTGTCATGGATTTTAGTTCTTGGGAAGCCATGACTTCATTTTTTCTTGTTCAAATTGTCATACCTTATTCATTAGTAGGGCTAGGATTTTGATGGTCTATAAATCATGAAAAAATGTCCTAAAAACAATGCATTTAGGACCTAAAACTCTTTCAAAAATGCCCTAGAAATTGATCGTATATAATTGGCTTAGTAGAAAAAGAGGTTTTGTACTACTTATTATTTAGACAGTAATTAAATTAAATTCTAATACCAACATTTAAGTGTATTAATTAATTTTACATAATTTTTTCTAAGTAGTACAGTTTAATTCATTATTTTACCTGATGTAGTTTCTATGTAGTCCACCACAAGGCCACTCTTATACGGAATTAGCAGGTATAAAGGAGTCTATATTGAAGGGGTGGTTGGACTGATCCATTACATGGGGTGTAAAACGTTAAAATGGCAATATTTGTGTAGAAAAACGATTAAAATATTATAAAAAATAATGGGTATTAATGGACAAAATATGTAGAGAAAATATCAAAGGAAATATCAAAGGAATTTTACATTAATAATAAGGATTTATGGCCAAAATTAAATGAAAATGTCTAAAAATGACCGAATAAAACAAAAAGTGCTTTTATGAGTTGAAACAGGCAAAAACATGCAAAAAAATTCCCTAACAAATAGGTCTTAAAACACTTAGTCTATCACATAACATATAAATACTAAAGCAGCTATGTTTTTGGCTTACTAGAAGAAAGATGCAATTTCATGAAAGTCCTAGCCCTACTCATGACTTTAGTTGCCTCATGAGTGATGCCTTATTGGTGTCACTTATGAGGTTCCAATCAGCCTTTTGGACATTTGACTAAGTATACATTAAATATGTTTCAGCATCGTCAAATAAAAATTTTATCTTTATGATAAATTGAAGAGTGTGATTCTAAAACTCGCTCAGTCCATTTGGCCATTTTTATGCTTCATACATATATATGCTTTTTTTTTTTTAGACATGTATCGTATTTTGGGTCTTGTTTTCTTCCAAAACAACACAAATTCTTGTCTAAAATTTTATGTTATTGTGCATGTCACTTGAAAACTCGCTGAGTCTGTAGACCGATGATTAAAATAACTAGCCCAGTATAGAAATGGACTTACCGGGTTTTGGGGATTACACTGTTCAATTAATTAAGAATGACTGTGTACCCTCTACACGCGGCAGGAGTGAAATTTCTTAAGCTGTAAATGTGTAGTAATCTTTTTAAATGTTCGACCAATGAGAGACGATAAATTAGTGTTAAATTTAACGCTTCTATACACCGGAAAAACCACAATTCACTTTCACGATCTATTAAAAATTAATTAAAATGGGTCATATTTCTCGGTTTTTAATAAAGAAACAAAAAAAAAACATATACATGTAGCCTATGTAATTTGTTCGATTGGCAAGTTTTTCTGTCCTAAACTGTACATAAATTATTCCAGTAAAACACAATTTTCACGAAAATGTCACTGAAATCCTTATTTACTTCAAGTCTTCAAATATCATTACTAGGCTTCGTATTCCAGCTACCTAAGGACTGAAGTTATTGACACATTGGGTATACAGTACACCGAACACAGGTAATGCAACGGATAAGGATATAAACAATCAGGTCGTCACTGCGTGTTCGTGGAGTACAGTCGACTCCTGACATTCTGAAGCTCTACTAGTAAGTTAAACTTATGCTTGAACCGTGATGTTCATTTTCGTCGTGATCTTTGCAGTGAGTAATAACGTGCATTCGTATGTTAGGGAACTTTAACATATGCGGATGTCACTTGAAATGATTTTATATTGCAACAATTTCTTTCATTAGCACATGACGTTATTGCTGCGTGATGTAGAAGAAGATATTCATATTGTCTGATATTTTTTCGTGTTTCATTAGGATATTGCATTTGTCGCTCATCACAGAAAACTCGAGTTAATATCTTCATAATTTTCAGATCTTGATGGTACTGGTTCTTTTGGGTTACATTCAACACACTTTCTGTGCCTTTTAGTATTGCAGCGTCTTTCAGTGTACTGTTTTTGTCACTTTTACGTTTATTTTACACAATTTATATGTAATGTTGTCTACATTGACAGTGAAAATATTAGTTCAAATATCCTCAACTATGCCCTGCAATATTACACGCTTGAGCGTCTTAACTAAGGCATTTTACCTCTGCAATGAACCTTCAATCAGCCACAAAGATATAGTTATTTAAATAATACGACTAGTAAGAGCAGTGATCGATAAGAATACTCACTATGACTGCGTCCCGATTTTTACTTTCTAGAATCTAGAGAAAGAGGTTAAAGGATGCTTAACTATTTTGTATACGAATGTACTTGTGAATGCGCTGTGACGTTGCATATACTTCGAATCAGGCAACTTCATTCCAGTTTATAGGTAGCTGGAATACGTAGCCTAATCATTAAACAACAGATTATATTTTAATCACAATTTTAAGGAAAAATCTCGCTATCTAAATCAGATTTAAATGTTCAGAAAATAATCAAATAAGTCAATTCATTACAGATAACATCTATCTCTGATATCTTTTGGACACTTTAAATCAAAACTCCGGAAAAAAAAATATATCTCTTAATAAACACTAATTTCGAATAAATTCGTGCTAAAAACGAAAGTTTTACGAATGCACGTTTAAACTTGACGATATTTTCACTTTGAAGGGCTGAAAACTAAAATCTTTGTTCTTATTGCCTGAAAAACCGCATTTCGTGAATCCAAGGTTTGCGAAAAATAGGTATCTTTAGTGATAAGCCTAATGTAATTTAACTCTTAGCCCGCCAAATTATGTAGTACAAAATGAGTCTGATTTGTTGTTAATCAAGTCACGTCTGAATGTGTGATGTAAACTCATTGCCGTTGCTAAATGACGTCAGATGTTGAAACTTCCGTAGCATTTTATTAATTGGACTGTCGAGCATTAACGTTTCACGTTAAAAAATGTGAGGGGTATCATAAACATAGTCGCAATATCTCTGCGCTTACGTTAATATCTGGTTACGCCACTGAGTGATTGAATACCGCTATGGAGTCTATTATTATCAAAGGAAAACTTCCATTAATACGCTCAGCTTGTCCACAGTGATAGCTTTGATCGATGGAAGTTCAATCTAGACATGTGGATAATACAGTCACAGTGCAAAGCAAAGAACGCTATGTAACCCTTGACACGCGAGAACAATAGGTTTGGATCAGGCCGCTGTTGCCCTAGTTAAAAGTCTGGCGGACAGTTTGTAATGAGTTGGATATCCTCGTGTCCATTCTATCGCAAAGAGTGGTTCAATATCCGGCGTGGACTGAAATAGATACTTGAGATAAACCTTTTTTTATATTAACGACACTTGCAGAAATCGCAGATGGATTTGCAAAAACATTTAAAATCGAAGATATAAATTTAGATATGACAATGATAATGGGTAGTAATATACAAGGTCCTCAATGTATGACGCTTCCCTCTCACCGCAAGATCAGTGACAGTTCTGTTATAGGCTTACACCCTGCACAATTACCACAAAAACGGCCATCGTTTCTTCGATACTAACTTTAGTCTCTCCTGGTTAGCGGGGAAAATGTTCATGAACAACTTAAAATGAATAGAATGCATCTTATCATTGAATAATTTCGAGGGAAAAATTGTTCCGGGGCCGGTTGGTTTAACGCACCAACGCTCTACCAACTGAGCTACCCGGGAACTCTACCCGACACCGATCCAATTTTTCCCTCTATATCCACAGACCTCAAAGTGGGCTGACAACCGTCAAGCAACCAACTTCGAGTGCACACTAACTCTGTGACTTAAATTGTGGCTTTCTGTTAACGAACAGTGACGTGTATTAACCGTCAAGCAACCAACTTCGAGTGCACACTAACTCTGTGTGACTTAAATTGTGACTTTCTGTTAACGAACAGTGTCGTGTATTAACCGTCAAGCAACCAACTTCGAGTGCACACTAACTCTGTGTGACTTAAATTGTGACTTTCCGTTAACGAACAGTGACGTGTATTAACCGTCAAGCAACCAACTTCGAGTGCACACTAACTCTGTGTGACTTAAATTGTGGCTTTCTGTTAACGAACAGTGACGTGTATTAACCGTCAAGCAACCAACTTCGAGTGCACACTAACTCTGTGTGACTTAAATTGTGACTTTCTGTTAACGAGCAGTGACGTTAAACCAAAGGTCCCGGGTTCGATGCCCGACCCCGGAACAATTTTTCCCTCGAAATTATTCAAATCAACTTTACAGGGAGTTATGCCTGAAATCTTGATTTGCATCTTATCCTTGTTACAAGAAGTATTCAAAGTGTCCTCCTTCTGCTTGATTACATTTTTGACATCTCCGAAAATTGTTCTTAAAATCTGGACTAATCTCTTCTTGCAAAATGTTCGAAATTACATGTCGCATATTTTCTTCCACTTTTTGTGTAACTTAAAAACTACACAAACTTACTGCAGTATGCTAGGCCTATACATAGTTCTCAAGCAATTAGAAAAAAAAATACAGTAGCTTATACTACACTACAAACGAATGAGTAATCCCTTCAGTTTTCTCAAACAATTAGAAAAAAAAATACTATAACTTCCACTACACTATGCACGAATGAGTAATCCCATCAGTGTTCTCAAGCAATTAAAAAGATACAATAGCTTGCACTAAACGACTCATGAATGAGTAAACCATTCAGTGTTCCCAAACAATTAAAAATGTGCAATACCTTGCACTACACTACGCACGGATGACTAATCTTTCAATGTTCTCAATTAAGAAAACACGATAGTTATATACTATACTACGCACGAATGAGTAATACCTTCAGCGTCCACAAACAATATTAGAAAAACACAATAGCTTGCACTACACCACGTACGAATGAGTAATCCCTGCACTGTTCTCAAACAATTAAAAAATACACAATACCTTGCACTACACTACCCACGAATGAGTAATCCCTTCATTGTTCCCAAACAATTAGAAAAAATCAGAACAGTTTGCACTACACTACGCACGAACGAATAATCCCTTCACTGTTCTCAAATAATTAGAAAAAATCACAGTAGTTAGCACTACATTACGCACGAATGAGTAATCCCTTCAGTGTTCTCACACAATTTAAAAGACACAATACCTTGCACTACAGTACGCACGAATAAGTAATCCCTTCACTGTTCTGAAAAAAATTAGAAGAATCACAATAACTTGCATTACAGTATCCACGAATGAGTGATCCCTTCAGTTTTCTCAAACAATTAGGAAAGCATACCTACGTATGAGTAATCTCTTCAGTGTTCTCAAACAATAAATTAAGGAAAATATACTTGAACTACATTATTACTTACGAATGAGTAATTCCTTAAGTAGCTCACTTCAGATTGAGATGAATTGCAGGGATGTAACTTCCGACCCGAGTCGCATGGATGAAAGCCCTGCGCGGTAGCACTGTAGCCACAGACGTGGCGCAGCGAAATAGATAGTTGGAGAATTTAAACAGTCACGCAAATTCACACGCTCTTTGCCTCCCTGTGTGGATGGTCCGTAGGGAGATGAAACGGGATAGGGCGTGTTTACATTCTCGAACATCCATTGCGCTGCCTGTACAAGCGTTCACTGTATTGCCACAGTCTAGTATATACAGTCACGAAGCTTGAGTTTTGAGGGTGCTAGAAACAATAGACTGTGACGGTACTATTTTGCATTGCCTGTAATGAGGCGATATTAGCGATCCTAGTGGTGAGCAACTATCTAATGTTTGCATATTTACTACGTATTGAGCTTCGCGACTGTATATACTAGACTGTGGTATTGCTCTCATTCTTGTAGGTAAATTTTGTTATAAGAAAGAAAGGTGAACATTTGCATTCTGGAATATTTCTGAGTTCCACATTATAAAGTTTTTATCTATCGCTTGTTTAACGATTCTTCATCTATTGCAAAGTTATGTAGCACCCGCCGTTAGAATTGGTGATAGTAAGATTGTATTTTTGCTAGACTAGGTCAAGGATTCGCCATTTGTGGGAACCTTGGCTAGGTAATAAGCAGGCTTGTAATTATTTTTTTAACTTGTAATTATTTATTTATTTGTTTATTTCAAATATACAGAATAAAGAAATATAATTACAAAACAAACAAAGAGAAATACAAATAAAATAATACAAGCAATATAAAAAGAAGATACAGTAGTATTAACAAAATTTGAGACCGAATGAGCAGCGCTCGTGCTCGGTCGCAGTTCAGATATAATATTAAAATAAAAAAATAATAATAATAATAATAATAATAATAATAATATAAATATATAAGTAAAATAAAATAGGAACTAAAATATAATTACAGCGGCAATGGAATTATATAATATAATATTAACACTAGAGAAGAATAATATCGCACGTGAAAAGTAGGACTAATATATATTTCAAAATTATAGAATACAAATATAATATAGGTTGATTAATTCATACACATAGGCTATAAATTTATTTAATCAAATTGAAGATATTAACACGTTTCTAATTTTCTTGTTATATGTTAGTGGGTTACATGTTAGAAGTTCTGGGTGTAATTTAGTTAAAGCATTGTACAACCGAGGGCCAAAATTTATGCCATGCTTTTGACCAGCAGATGTGAGACATTTAGGTTCTACTAATGTTGAATTAATATTTCGTCTTGTGTCATAATTGTGTGTCTGTAATACAAACTTATTACGATTTTTATGATAAAATTTTAACAGCGTATGCTTATAAATTTGTTCAATATTAAATACATTAAATTCAGAATAAATTAATTTAGTTGGATAATCGAAACGTTTCTTCAAACAAATTTTAATTATTCGTTTTTGTAGTAAATTTAACGGACTAAGATTAATTTTTGTATTTCCACCCCAAACAATTATACCATATTGAATGATAGACTGAATAATGGCCAAATAAACATTTCGTAGAACTCTAATAGGTAAGTAGCATCGAAGATTAACGAATTTATAAATTGTTTTACGAAGCCTCTTACAAAGATAAGTAATGTGATGAGGCCATTTTAAATTCTGATCAATAATGATACCCAGATATTTGACATATGTGGCTTCTTTCAAAGGTGGACATTTACAACTTTTGGGATCTAAACAATTTTCACTGTGTATTATTAGTCTATATTTATCGCTAAATTTTAACCCAACTTTTTGGCACAGCCTCGGTTTGCTCATCTACCTCGATAATCTTTAACTATCTCGACAGCCTTTATTAAAGACAGCAGGTGCTAGGAAAGAATTTTCCATCTGAAGTAGGAAAAATGTCATCCTGAAGTTAAATGTCGATAACAATTTGAAACCATAAATTCACTTGTCATTTATACTAATTTGATAGCCTATTCAGGTGATGACTTATCGCTCCCGAAGTAATCAGATTTGGAGGAATATCCGTGGAACTTCTGACTTTATAGCACTAACAGCCTCCTGCTTGTGAGATGTGCAGCTGAGCGGCATGACTGATGGGTGGACATTAGGGTGCACTCGTCGCGATAGTCCAGTCTCTGCTCTCTAAAGCGAAGACAAAATCACATTACCATTATGCTGTCTTCATCACTATCACGATGAATTCACTATTATGATCTTGATTACAGTCGCCTCAATTGTTTGATTGATTGCAGTCATTTCGTTTGATTGATTGATTGCAGTAGCCTCGATTGATTTATTGCAGTTGCTCTATTGATTGTAGTTGGCTCGATTGATTGTAGTCGCTTCTATTGAGTGATTGATTGATTGTAGTTGCCTCGATTGATTAATTGGACGAGGTTAAGCAATAATAGACCAACCGACAATTTGAAAAAAAAAAAAAAAAGATATTTGCACAAATCTGTTGATGGCAGGCTAATTTAACTCGGAAAATATCAAGAATGCGATATCTGAATTTTGCTGCTATTTATAAAAGCAAAAATTCGTTAATTGCATAAAATTCATTTATTTGTTTTGCTGTGAAATATTAATTCAACTGCTGGTCTCTTATGAGAAATCGGTTAGCTTTTGTTGGTATTATTTGCGCTATTGTTTGTAATAGTATGAATGTTATAATACTTCTTACATAAAATGTTTGATGAAAAAAAAAAAAGATTTATATTAATGGCCAATATCTCGAAACAGATTTTTGGCGCTTGGTCTATTATTGCGTAACTCCGTCCAATTAGTCTCCATGATTAGTTGGTTGATATTGCAGTCACCATAATTGGTTGATTGTTTGTAGTCGTCTCTATTGATTGGTCGATTGATTATAGTGACCCCGGTTGATTTGTTAATTGTTTGTAGTGACATTGTTTGAGTGATTGATTGATAGAGATCGTCTCTATAGATCTGCTTGTTGTAGTGCCGCGAGTTACTAATTGATTGATTGTAATCTTACTGAATGATTGGTTGATCGTAGTCGCCTCCTTTGCTGGATTGATTGATAGATTGATTCATTCATTATAATCGCCGCGGTTGATTTATTGTTTCCACCAGGATTTATTTATTTATTTATTTTATTTATTTATTGAGTGTAGTCTCAACGATTGGTAAATAAATTGATTGTAGTCTCCTCGATTGATTTGTTGATTGATTGTAGTAACATCGGTTGACTAATTAAATTATAGTAGGCCACGATTGGTTGGTTGATTGGTTGGTTGGTTAGTTGGTTGGTTGGTTGGTTGGTTGTGTCTTCGCGAGTGAGTGAGTGGTTGATTGAAGTTGTCGCGAGTGAGTGATTGATTGTACTCGCCATGAGTGATTGATTGATTTTACTGGCTTCGATTGATTGATTGATTGACTGACTGACTGATTAGTCGCCACGAGTGATTGAATGTAATCTCTTCCATTGAATGATTGATCGATTGATTGATTATAGTAGTTTTATCTCGTTATCGTTGCCTTCTGTGCGTCGTAACGTTTTTCTGTAAATTATCTTCTAAACCTGTCGCAGTGATTTCTGCAGCTTCATCTCCCGCCATTTCGCAGGCTACAGTCTAAAATTATATTATGATTTGAACTGACAATATCTGAAAAAATGTTAACACCCGATATTTGACATTTTAATTTACAGAAAAAGGAAACTGGTGAACTGATTTTGGTTGGGGAACTGTTTTTCCATCAATTTTCGCCAAAACTGTTATTCAAAGACGGCTTTCGAGATAAATTTTGCTTCGAAACAAGCTAAAAAGTAGTGAAAACATTAGTATTCATTTTTAATCACGTTTTCACTCAAACGTTTATTAAAGTAGGGTAACCTCCAGCTTGAAAGGGAATGAGGCGAGATAAGCTTGTGTATCGCGTGAGCAGTCTCCTCAACATTTACTTTTTGGGGAATGTGCAACGACGTCTTAGATACGTTAATCACGTAAAAACGTGGAGCTTTTCACAATAAATAAATAGATTATCAGTCAATTAGTTCACTGCAAAAAAGTCCATAATTAATGTCCAGTAACATACATGTCCCCAGTTATCAAATGTCCAGTATAAAGTTTGACCACAGTCATTAATTTGGTATTGAGATGTGAGCTAAATTTGCAATATTCTGTAACCAATTTTATTTCTACTAATTTTTTTCTCCACTGAGGCCGGCATGCAGCTTCATAAATCGTAATCGTTCATAAATGGTAATTTCTTCACCGGAAACTGCATTTGAATATCGCAAAAAGTGGCTCAGGTCCTGGGGACTTGGTGTTATATATTCCCCTTCCTTCACGTCCACATATTGCATATCAGCTTGGGGCTCTCCCAACTAGAATTTAACCCATCTGCCTACGACTGACAAAACCACAGACCTCCCGCCTTGAATCGCAGGAGGAACGTGTCCGATCCACTCCAGTCTCGTTGTTGTAGGTGTGTTCATCTGATGTAGTAGCTCTCTTCAGTGTGGCGTAAGCCAGCTCCCATTCTGTCAATTTTGAAGATGTTTCATATTTAGAAGTTTAACAAAAACTTGTCCAACTTCAGCTTAACCCATGATATAATTCAGCAATTTTTCATCTGTGGCTTTCTAATACATTCGAACTTGTCTTACTCGAACGTTTTTAATTCGAAATTGTGAATAATTGGATTTTTCGCACAGTCCTTCGGCATTTCTATACAATTCATTCAAAATTCGTCTGCATATAGAGGTTTTAATTTGAAATAAAATTCAACGAAATTCAGTTCCAGAGCTGAAAAAACCATCCCGTACTAGCGCGAGCAGATTGTTGCCCTGTCTTCAGACGAAAAATAAGAATATCCCGAAATACCATCGTATACAGACCATGGACTACATCCAGAAGGTTCTATGTTGAGGGACAATAAAATGTGAGAAACAGTCTTCCAGGTCTCAATAGACTCAAAGAATTTTACATATCTTAGAGATTAAATGCTAAAATTTCCGTGTTTTCCCTAATCGTTTGTGGATTTTCTCCTAACATATTCACGTCATCCGCATAGACAAGAAACTTATGTAACCCGTTTAATTCCAAACCCTCTCTGTTATCATCAACTTTCCTAATGGCATATTGTAGAGCGAAGTTAAAAAGTAAAGTTGATAGTGCATCTTCTTGCTTTAGCCCGCAGTGAATTGGAAAAACATCAGACAGAAACTGGCCTATACGGACTCTGCTGTAAGTTTCACTGAGACACATTTTAGTTAGTCGAACTAGTTTCTAGGGAATACCAAATTCAATAAGAATGTTATATAAAATTCTGTCTTGACCGAGTCATATGCCTTTTTGAAATCTATGAATAACTGATGTACACACCGATTATTTAGTCCTGACAGCTCAGCGACGCGAAAGAGAGGAAGTAATAGGAGTAGTGGGGAGAGTTCCGGAGTAGAGATAAGGGCGAGCAGTCGGTAAAGAAATGCAGTACAGCGCTATACCGCATGCATGACATCCGATCGTTCTGACTGCAGGCGCCAGAATACCTACGTCTATTATTCCGGTTGTAACCTTAGCTGCATTGAAAGGATCAATTGCTCTCCTGAAGCATCACCCATATTCGAAATCAAACTAAGTTCATTAGCATTCTTTACTTTTTTGGAACACTTACCTCTCTAAAACTAGGTATATTTCCACTAATCTCAAAATGTATTTGCAGTTATGTACTTGTAGGAGTCTCATTGTTAAAACAAAATCAATGATTCAATGAACTTGTAAAGATTTATATGGTTAAGTACTCTTTGTCCCTTGTGGCAGCTCACGAATGGTGAGAAGATTTATAAATTAATTTCATTATCCTCCCATTTTTTCTCCAATATCTGTCGAATACAAACAATTTGATCAATAGTCGATTTATTACGCCTAAAACCGCACTGATGACCCCCAATCATATCATCTACGTACGGAGTTAATCTTCTCAGAAGAATATTGGACAACATTTTGTACAATGTTAACAATAGTGATATTCCTGGAAAGTTACTAGACTTAGTCTTTTCCCCCGTCTTAAAAATAGGTACAAATAAAAAAAGGTTAACGTGTATCTTTATTTCCTGCAATTAGAAAGTCTGGAAACCCTGCAAGAGTGACTAAGGGACGAAACTCTAATGTTCAAACCCAGTGCGCGAGTGTTCTCTTAGGCGAGCCAACGACACACCGTTGCCAAATTACGCAGATTTGCAGCCTAATTTTCTAATTAACCATGCACTTAATTTAAAAAACGTATAATAGATTTTGTATTCATTTTAATACATTCTATTGCCCTCTACAATCTGCACAGTTACATCACTGTTATTCTGTAAGTCTATAGGTATAGTTATACAGTATGGTATATGTAAATGTAGGAAAATATAACATAAATACACAGTACGGAAGAAAGGTGTGTATTGAGGTAGATTATTGTGTTGTGCCCATTTCAGACACCAATTTTTGTTATACTAATTTTGACTCCAATATTTATTATACCATTTCTGACACCATAATTTATTGTTAAGCTCTATCATATCTGACACCAGTGTTTTGTCATGCCACTTGCCACGACAAGGGTGGATGGCTTATCTTTGAGATAATCGCGAGTTATAATCTCTATCAAGATAACACAAACGAATCAGAAACTGCGTTATACTTTATAGACTGTTCTTTCGTATGAATAGGAGGGATTCCTACTTAGAATGTGATCTCAGGCTTTCGAAATAACCACAAGTGTAGAAATTAACTATTACTAAGTTTATTAATAAGAATATCAATTTACTACAGATAAAATATTGAGTATTGAACGATTTGGAAAGTATGAAAGTTTCTGTTTATTCTGAAGTACCAAGATAACTAGTTAAATGAAAAGTTTAAAAAATGATCTGATGATTTTACTTACAATAGATAGTAGGGCGAACCCTAATGCTGTTCACAGATGATGCCATATTCTGGATTTCTTCCTGGACGTCGGGAAGTTACGAGCGCTACTCCATGACCGCTGTCTTGACCAATAACTAATGACCGCGTTTTCGACGTTTCATGTCCTTTTATAAATTCTCGAACCGCATCCTTTGTGACGTAACAGAGTGACGCTATTTTACCCGCGAATCTTCTAAAAAGACGGTATTGCATTCACTAAACACCACGCTTCTGATTCTTAACCATTCTTTCAAATCGGCGTTTCCGGTCGTCACTTAGAACAATACAGATTTAAGGAACTCTCACGACTGAATCTCTGTTTTTGATTTACCAGTAACCAATAGAAATTGATGTCTCACGAGAGACGCTGCACGTTATATGTCAGCTGTTGCTAAGACTGACTTCGTGATAAAAATGTAAGCGTACGCATTTCTGCATGTTCAAGGACTGGACTATGCTGACGTTAACTAAACTGTACTCTGTAATCTTTCGAAACAAGAAGCGATCTCTATCGTATGTCAAAGGATGTCTGAATGCTTTAACAAGTACGATTTCATTACTTTAAATTAAAGTGAAAATATATTGCTTATGGTTATAACAATGTTATGATTGCTTATCATAATCCCTGGGCACAACAATTGTATTGAGGTAGATTATTTACGAATGTCGCATTTTATTTACAGTAGCATCAAAGTAAACGTTGAAAACAGCGACCTCCAGCGTCAGTGCAAGTAGATGTTCCTTTTTATGGAAGGGGGGGGGGGGTGGAGGAATAGTATTTATACCTCTCTGCACCTCTAGGGTCTATATGGACTGTTGCTTTCGCTTGCAAAGGCTCTTTCTTTATGGAAGAGCAGGGCAGAGAACTATGCAAGGTAACAGGGAAAATAAGAAGATAATTTAAAATGTATTTTAGAAAGAAAAAAGAAACACAACGGAATAAAGTACGATACCTACCAGAATGAAGCAAATTATAAAACACAAAATGACAGAACCCTGTGGCGATAAATTACGACAGCGAGGTTAAGGTTCTTCTTGAACGCAAAACAAAGTCTATTTTTATGAGATTGTATTTACAGGCAAATATTTGTTGAATGTCTCTTTTGATCCGTCACTGATGGGAAAAAAATTCTGAAATGCAAGGGGAAGCCAGCGGTTTCACTTTTGTCCCTCCTACTCTCCTTCAAATATGAAGAGTCTGAAAAGAAAAGATGGAAAGAAATAGATGTCATCGATCATTGAACGCGACGTCACAGAAACACATGACGAACGAGTAAGCAACACATTCGAAAACAGTTGAAAGTTCAGCCGATGACATTCGCTTGTCTCTGTTGTTACAGGAAAGCTGGAAATGGCGGGGATTTTCCGATTTTAGAGTGCAAAATCTCTATCAATTCTCCAAAAATTATTCTTGACGGCTTTAGTGAGTGTATTCCTCTATGTGAAGCAGAGATGATACAAGGTACACTTTATTTGCAAATTTATAAGCTAGGTAATTCAAACTTTCTAAAATTCGTTATTTACTATGTATGGGTAAAGTTTAATACTTCACTTCTACCGAGAGCGATGGATTTTTATGGACTGACCAAAATTGATAAAATCTTATTTTGTCTTATTCATTAAACTCAACAGTATATTAGACTGGATCATTATTTTGTCAGGTGTTTTCCCGGACTGTGGAGCGTATTCAGAAAAGAAAATTAACGTACTAGGTGCAAATAGTAAGGCGTTAAAATGAAGCAGATGAAGTCTGTATAATTTAAGATCCGTGCCACTTTTAAATGCTGAGCTTCGTAAGTATAAAAAATAACATTATAAATAATTGTAACATATATATATTTGTTTTATGTGATTTTATGTAAACTTAATTACACACAAGGTGATTAAAAGTACGGAATACTGCTTCTAGCTTTCCTATTTTTAATTTTATCAAGAAGCTCTACCTGCAGTTATAGGGTGTGAAAAAAAAGGTTTTTAAACAAATACTATTTATAGAATAAGTCTGTATTCAAAGATTCTAAATCCATTGCACTTATCTGCCAAAACAGTAAACTTGCAACGTGTTTTCTAAAACTATGTTTCTAATTTATAAAGGGTGTACAATAGAGCTCTGAAATGGTGGCGTCCAATGTTCCTTTTCCTTAGAGACGATCCTACTTTTTGGGGTAGAATGGGAGTGTGAAAAAAAAGGTTTTTAATCAAATACTATTTATAGAATAAGTCTATATTCAAAGATTCTAAATCCATTGCACTTATCTGCCAAAACAGTAAACTTGCAACGTGTTTTCTAAAACTATGTTTCTAATTTATAAAGGGTGTACAATAGAGCTCTGAAATGGTGGCGTCCAATGTTCCTTTTCCTTAGAGACGATCCTACTTTTTGGGGTAGAATGGGGGTGTGAAAAAAAGGTTTTTAAACAAATACTATTTATAGAATAAGTCTATATTCAAAGATTCTAAATACATTGCACTTATCTGCCAAAACAGTAAACTTGCAACGTGTTTTCTAAAACTATGTTTCTAATTTATAAAGGGTGTACAATACAGCTCTGAAATGGTGGCGTCCAATGTTCCTTTTCCTTAGAGACGATCCTACTTTTTGGGGTAGAATGGGGGTGTGAAAAAAAGGTTTTTAAACAAATACTATTTATACAATAAGTCTATATTCAAAGATTCTAAATCCATTGCACTTATCTGCCAAAACAGTAAACTTGCAACGTGTTTTCTAAAACTATGTTTCTAATTTATAAAGGGTGTACAATAGAGCTCTGAAATGGTGGCGTCCAATGTTCCTTTTCCTTAGAGACGATCCTACTTTTTGGGGTAGAATGGGGGTGTGAAAAAAAGGTTTTTAAACAAATACTATTTATAGAATAAGTCTATATTCAAAGATTCTAAATACATTGCACTTATCTGCCAAAACAGTAAACTTGCAACGTGTTTTCTAAAACTATGTTTCTAATTTATAAAGGGTGTACAATAGAGCTCTGAAATGGTGGCGTCCAATGTTCCTTTTCCTTAGAGACGATCCTACTTTTTGGGGTAGAATGGGGGTGTGAAAAAAAAGGTTTTTAAACAAATACTATTTATAGAATAAGTCTATATTCAAAGATTCTAAATCCATTGCACTTATCTGCCAAAACAGTAAACTTGCAACGTGTTTTCTAAAACTATGTTTCTAATTTATAAAGGGTGTACAATAAAGCTCTGAAATGGTGGCGTCCAATGTTCCTTTTCCTTAGAGACGATCCTACTTTTTGGGGTAGAATGGGGGTGAGTATGGATTAGTATGAATGTGGTTGTCGTGCTGTGCTACTATCCGACCGCAATATATCCGTTACTTAGCTTCCTAGTAGACCTATTATGCTGTACTAATATGATTGTGTAATTCTCAATTATTACTCTTTAAATATGTATTTATTTATTTTAAGTAATTGATTAACTAGCGGACTTACTCGTGTTAATTATGTAAGTCTGTGCGTCTTATAGCTGTTTCGGTGCTTCATCACACCATCCTCTGAGCCTACTAGATCTCGGCGTCATCTCGTACTTCTCTGCCTGTTGTGTGGGTGCATTTGATTGTTGAAAAGTGGAGTCAAATAGTGTGTGTATACTGAAATTGATCTGTGCGTTGAGAATTTGATCGGGGTGTGTTTTAGTGTGTAGTGTCTCAACACACAGATCAATTTCAGTACACACACACTATTTGACTCCACTTTTCAACAATCAAACGCACCCACACAACAGGCAGAGAAGTACGAGATGACGCCGAGATCTAGTAGGCTCTGAGGATGGTGTGATGAAGCACCGAAACAGCTATAAGACGCACAGACTTACATAATTAACACGAGTAAGTCCGCTAGTTAATCAAATACTTATATTCAAGTGTTAAAAGTAGTGTACGCAAGATTCAAAATATTTATTTTATTTCGTTAAGGCTCAAGCGTGAAGCAAAATAAATCTTACACTTTGAAACTGTACGTTAGTTTTATGGAACAATTGTTTTCTGTCATAACTTTACAAAACTCCCACCTCACCTACTTGTCGTGACCGTCTTTTACCGATTTACGTTTTTCGCGTAAGCGAGTGCCATGTTTAGTAAATACTGTATTATATAATTCTACACACGTTTTTGGGTATGTGTAATTAAACTTTATTATTATTAGTATTATTATTATTATTATTGTTGTTGTTATTATTATTATTATTATTATTATTATTATTATTATTATTATTATTATTATTATTATTATTATTATTATTATTAACCTAGTGCCATAAATTTCGTATTTTTAAAGGATGCAAGTAATTATCGTAAGAATTCCCGCAAAAGAGTGCTTTACCCTTTTTAGTGCTTGTAGGTATTCTTTTTGTAATGATTTTTGTTATTTTCACCTTCAATTAAACTTATATTTAGGAGAAATATCGAGGAACGAATTTCTAATTGGATAAAAGACAGTTGCCATGCGGGATGCACGTTCTTCAGCTCAAGAGACTACTCAGTCCTCTCCGATATGAGAATCTCGAATTTCCCGGGATGTGTTTTAGAGGAAGGAAAACAATATCGTGACATCAGCAACTCCCATTGTTATTACATTTAGAAATGGGAATATTGTGTGAGATCTCTTAAAGCAGCAGGAAGATATTAAGTTGGCTGTGTCTGTCTGTACTCTAGAAGCGATTCGAGAAAGAGTGACAGTGATGACGTGACTGCCATTTCTTACTGTTACTAGAACTCAGCCAGCTTTTCTGTTAAGCAGTGCTGCACATCCTAAGATTGTTCTGCTTCTTCTTGAAAGATAATGTTTTCCTTTATCGTGGAAGAAAGTGACCTATATTAATCCAAGTAAGACTCAAGCTATAATAATTATTATTGGACATAAGCGTTTTGTTAACTCTCTTAATAACAGTAATCTTTCAGTTGTTACCCTTAACAACACGCTAATCCCTTATTCGTCTGTCGTAAAAAATCTTGGCTTCTTTTTTGGTAATAATCTAAGTTGGAATTTTCAAGTTAAAGAAACGATAAAAAAAAATCTGTTCCTCTATTCACTGTTTGAGTCGCTTGAGAAACTTCTTGCCTCAGCAACTAAAACTTACCCTAGTACAAACCCTAGTAATGCCGCATTTCGATTATTGTGACGTTTTGTTAAGTGACCTAAGTTCTGAACTGTCAGTCAAGTTACAGCGAGCTCAGAATATGTGCGTCAGATACGTGTGCAACATCCGACGATATGATCAGCTATCACCGTCCTTCGCAAGTCTTTCGTGGCTCCGACTTAAAGAACGCAGAACTTTACACTCTTTGTCTTTACTCTATCGAATTCTGCACACCTCAACACCAAATTACCTTTCGTCTCGTTTCTCTTATCTATACTCTAACCACGACGTAAATACCAGATGACTTATCTGTGGCACGCTAAGTATACCTCTTCATAGAACATCTTGTTATTCATCATCTTTTACAGTATCCACCTCGCATCAATGGAATTCCTTGTCACAAAGTATTAGGGGCTGCAAGACAACAAACACCTTTAAGAACAGCTTAAAAGATAACCTTATTAGCATTTCACTCAAATCATACTGATTTAAATTATCACTGACTACATTGTTACTTCTTTCTTTAGACATCATACTGATAGTGCTGTATTTTCAAAATTGTCTCATAATAATCTCTTTCTATTATCTAATATTATTTGAAATATATTAACATTCTATGTATTTTAGTTTAATCCTGCTACACAGTTTATTTTAGTGTTTAATTAATAGTTCATAGTTTTTTGTTGTTTAATTCGTAAATAACTCTTGTATACATGTAACTCTCATCTAAATCAAATTGTTGAATTCTTTGTAAGTTCATGCATATGTATATATACTTTCTGCTGGTTGAGTGGAAGAGAATGCCTTTCAGCCTTAACTCTGCCAGCTAAAATAAATTATTATTATTATTATTATTATTATTATTATTATTATTATTATTATTATTATTATTATTATATTACTTACCAGAGATCTGCAATAGATGATGTAATCAAAGTTCAAGATTTGAGAGGAGTGGTACTGGAATAGTAGTGAAAAAATGTGTGTAAGTGACAATAAAACTTGCAACATGTCAGAATTTTCCCCACTGCAGGTCTTTCAACAAAAGGAGTGTGTAGGTACAAGAAAGTGGGAGCATCACACTTTCATAAAGGATACTAAAGTCCCGTCGCTCTTATTTCCGGCAGCCAATCACGTTGCAGGTCGGCTACATTTAAACATGTGCGTCTTGTCATTCGCTGCTGATGATGTAATTCACTTCCTAAGGCTCTATACAGGGTGTATGTAAATTGGTGTCAAATATTTCGGGGACATGTTCCTAACACCAAAACATTACAAAAAGTTCATATGAACATTGGTCTCAAAATAATTTATTTCAGAGTTACAAGACAAAATTCAATGTTACAAAAATTGCTCGGAGTGGCTTCCTCCTGCTTCGATGTGTGCCCTAAACCTGCGTTACATGCTCTGGCGTACTCTGTTGAAAATTCCTGGACTGTTCCGTATTTCGTGAAATCCAGTTTGGATATGCTCTCAGAATATCAACATTAAGTACAGGAGTCGCATAAACCAGGGACTTTAAATGTCCCCAGACGAAGAAATCCATTGTAATCAAATCAAGCGATCGAGCAGTCCATGCAATGAATCCCCTTCGACCAATACATATTTGGGGAAATCGATCATTAAAAAATTACGAACTATCAGACTGAAATGAGCTGGAGCAGCATCGTGTTAAAACACATTCGTTGGATGACGTCCAGAAGCACACCATCAATTAAATGATGCAAATCATTTCGTTCTGTTCACTCACAGAATACATTTTCTTCTGATTTCTATCCTCTACAAAATACAAACAAACAAAAAAAACCATCAAACAATCAGCGGTCAATGAACGCACAAATCCTTTAATGACTCCCTAACGAATGGCTTTCAGACCCATGTTCTTATTAACTTTTTTAATTGTTTTGATGTTAGGAACACGTCCCCGAAATATTTGACACCAATTTAGATACACCCTGTATATTCTTAATACAATCACCCGCCATTTTGGTTCTTTCGTTGGCGTTCGCAGTAAACACACGAGGACGTTATTTGCCGCTCAATTATTTGCTTAATTACAGTGTGTTTGATTTATTATCATAGGAGCTACGACATGATAATGTTTAACGGTGCGACAAATAGATTCCTCGTCCGGTAGCTCGGCAACGAAAAAACAAAAATGGCGAACGATACTACCTACCTAGACTTTATAGAGCCTTCACTTCCTAAGACGTAAGCAAAGAGGAGGAGTCACGCCGGAAATAACAGCGACACGACTATAGCTTATACGTCGCTTAACGATAGGTCTATTAGGACTTGAATTATTTTCACAACATAATTGAATCGCTATGGTTTACATTACATAAGCTATTCTGAAGCTAACACTTGTACATCGAAAATGTATTGCAAAGACAAGGAGAACAAGGAAAAACAAGGAGAACAAGAGGAATACAAGTAGAAACAAGAGAAAGACAAGGAGAAATAAGGTAAATACAAGGACAAATAAGGGGAAGACAAGGAGAATAAGGGACAGGCAAGGAGAATAAGGGCAAGACGAAGAGAAAAAAGGAAAAATAAGGAGAACAAGAGGAAGAAAGGAGAAATACGGTAAAGACAAGGAAAATAAGGGGCAGACAAGGAGAACAAGGGAGAGACAAGGAGAACGAGTGGAAGACAAGGAGAAACAAGAGGAAGACTAGGAGAAACAAGGGGAAGACGAGGAGAAACAAGAGGAAGACTAGGAGAAACAAGGGGAAGACTAGGAGAAACAAGGGGAAGACTAGGAGAAACAAGGGGAAGACGAGGAGAAACAAGGGGAAGACTAGGAGAAACAAGGGGAAGACGAGGAGAAACAAGGGGAAGACTAGGAGAAACAAGGGGAAGACGAGGAGAAACAAGAGGAAGACTAGGAGAAACAAGGGGAAGACAAGGAGAAACAAGAGGAAGGCTAGGAGAAACAAGGGGAAGACAAGGAGAAACAAGAGGAAGACTATGAGAAACAAGGGGAAGACAAGGAGAAACAAAAGGAAGACTAGGAGAAACAAGGGGAAGACGAGGAGAAACAAGAGGAAGACTAGGAGAAACAAGGGGAAGACAAGGAGAAACAAGAGGAAGACTAGGAGAAACAAGGGGAAGACAAGGAGAAACAAGAGGAAGACTAGGAGAAACAAGGGGAAGACGAGGAGAAACAAGGGGAAGACTAGGAGAAACAAGGGGAAGACTAGGAGAAACAAGGAGAAGACTAGGAGAAACAAGGGGAAGACTAGGAGAAACAAGGGGAAGACTAGGAGAAACAAGGGGAAGACGAGGAGAAACAAGAGGAAGACAAGGAGAAACAAGAGGAAGAGTAGGAGAAACAAGGGGAAGACGAGGAGAAACAAGGGGAAGACTAGGAGAAACAAGAGGAAGACGAGGAGAAACAAGAGGAAGACTAGGAGAAACAAGGGGAAGACAAGGAGAAACAAGAGGAAGACTAGGAGAAACAAGGGGAAGACAAGGAGAAATAAGAGGAAGACTAGGAGAAACAAGGGGAAGACGAGGAGAAACAAGAGTAAGACAAAGAGAAACAAGGCAAAGACAAGGGGAAACAAGGGTAAGACGAGGGAAATAAGGCCGATATTAGTACTATGGTTGAAAACAGTGCACGTTGAACACTAGGGTTCAAACAAACGTATTGCATCCATGCCTTTGGTTTTGTATGTCTGAGTATATGACCTGAAATACGTGTGATTTTTATGTATAAAATTTAATAATGCATTAATATAAATTTGATGTACTCGTATTTGTAACACTTTATATTCTAAAAACAATTTATCAGTAGGATAATCAATATTTTTTAGACATATTTTATTTATTATTCTCTGTAATATATCTAGTGGATTAAGGTTAGTATTATAAGTAGCCTATCCTAACATTCCATATTGGGTTATACACTGAAATAAGACAAGGTAAACTGTACGTAGTACATCCATTGGTAGGTAATTTCGTAACTAAAAAAAGTAACATATAATTCTACGTAATTTGTTACAAAGATAGTTGATTTGATTGTCCCAATCCAGATGTGTATCAATAATGATTCCTAAATATTTAACCTCTGAAGATTCATTTATAATTGGACAATTACAGCAAATTGCGGAACAACCAAAATTGTGTAGTTCAATGTTTAGGGTATAGTTAGGCAATCCATAAAATTTACTAGTTAATGGAAAAAGGAATAAGTTAACAGTAGTTTTAGCAGTGTTAAGAGAAAGATTATTCGAATCAAACTATGTTTCTATTAATTTTAAACATTTTTCGTTAAAATAAGTAACTACGACTACATTTTGAGAACTACATTCTGAAAAACACGCATATTTGTCGCAGTGATACAATTATTTTTTACTTTTGTGTGTAACTATCGAAAATGTTCTTTATTCCTATGCCAAATGTTGTTTATGTTTCTGAACACACGGTATGTGTATGTTAAGGGGAGAGGATGGTATTTATTGGTGAAAAATGAGTAAATTAAAAAAAAATGTTTTTCTTTGAAATGCTCTGTGATATGTGTGGAATGCATAGCATAATATTTTGTGGGTATTTGTGCCCTTATCAGATGTTGAGACGCCATTTTTGAACTTCCTGCGTTATGGATTTTTAAATCACTCGACCCCTTTTATTGTTGTTTTCGGTAAATTGAATTAAAAAAAAATCTTTAAAATACTCTTTGATATGTGTGTAATGCATTGCGTAACATTTCGTGGATATTTGTGCCCTTATCGGATGTTGAGACGCCATTTTTAAACTTCCTGGGCTATGGTTTTTTACATCAATCGCCACCTTTTATCGGTTTACGGTAACCTCATTTTTTTGCTACATTGCCAGACAAAAATATATATAATTTCTGAATTATTAAAGATACATGCATGAAATTTAGAACACACATTCTTTAGGCTATTAGGAATCTTTTCTCTGTAACAGAAGTTTGTTAATTGATTTCATTTTAAAACTACGTCCGTTTGTTTGCAAGAAAGGAATTCAGAAATGTGTTATTAAATTTTAATTGTTTATTTTACAAACGTAGGGACAAATATCACAATTCTGTTACAAACAGTTTGTAGAGCATGCTTTTGCAAGTACATTGCAACAAACGGGATGAATCTACCTTTAAAAATGGTTTAGATATATCGATTTTAGTAAAATCCTGCATTGGGTATATTTTTTTTCAAATCTGGGCCCCCAAATTATTTTTTTTATGTTTATTTTTGGTTGAGTTTCTACAGGTATGAGCTCTCTACATACAAAAAATTAATATTTTACACCAAATGGGGAAAAAAGTTTTAAAAAATACCGTCCTCTCCCCTTAATAAGGCCTTTTTTGTTTTATTTTGTAAATCATCTCTCGCGATCCCCTTCAGCTCATGACCCCCAATTTGGAAACCACTGCGTTAGGCATTGTCAGCGTATTACCCATTTGTCATAGAGTTACTTGTAAAATAGTCTATATGAGGAAACAATATACCATTTTCATGGAAATTATTTTTTTTTTTACCGGAATATAACATGTTCGAAATATGTGCTCTTACTTACGTCTTTTTAATTGTGGTAGCTAAAATTTTAAGGCGCTAAATTTTAAAATTTGTTAAAATCTTGCCCATTTTAATAGCACCAATAGAAATTTAATTGTCCTTCGATGGGTAAAGTTATTTAGTTGTTTCCATAGCGATTCCTGTATTACATTGCTTCTCATAATTTTCTGAGTTTGTTTTGTCTACTACCGGCAGACTATATTTTATACATTTTACTGTAATGCCCTCAAAGCGAGGGGTTTTCATTAACATTATTTGATTTACTTAATATAATTACGCTCTCCATTGTAATTTTGTTCTTTTTGCCACAACGATGTGTCCTCTAGTTGTACAGTCCGTCCAAAATGAGTGTCTGACACAAAATCCAAGATACCGTCATTTCCCATAACCACGATCCTGAAACATCACTATGGTCCACGATACAACTATTCAAATATTGTACTCCATAATGTAGTACCTCGTTTATCTATATTTATGCTGTACTGTAGTTTGAAGTCAAGTCACTGCAGCTATCTACGAACTGTCTGCGTTACTTCTACAATGTTCTTTGAGTAGTTGTATCATTGACCATAGTTGTGTTCCAGGACCATAGTAATTGTTATGGGAAATGACGGTACTGTAAAAAGTAGAGATGGGATAAACTGTTATTTTTAAGAAACAGTTTCGACTATAACTGTTTCATGAACGAAACTGTTCCAAAATAACAGTTTCAAAGAAACAGTTTCATGAGAATATGTTTACAACATCAGTGCCAAGTGTTCCAACTGTTTCAACATCTCATATGCTTCGGGAACATGTTTCAAAGCCCTTGAATCGTCTTTAAATCAGTTGTTCAGTGTATTATGACGACGAAAGATAGTTTTCGTAGGTTACTGTTAAGGGTACAGTAAATAACTACAATTCAAAATGAATCGATTTTAGTAAAAATAACGCATATAGCCCTAGGAGAGTTTAATAACGATGACATTAGCCGATGATATTTTTCGCGGTATATTAATAATTAACACTATGTTAGGGCACCATGAACATATTCTCCATCAATAGACAGCTAGTAATTAATATCAGATTTATTAGGGAATTTGATTCGTACAATTAAATTGTGCGATCATAAATAGGCTACTGTTGCACGAAGGCCGTGTGGAACATGGATATTATATTATCTACTTTCGATTGGAGGTCAATGATAGGGCTGCACACGCCTTTGCAGATAACAAAGAAGAGGAAAACTGTTTAGAAACTGAACTGTTTATCTGTTGGAACCGTGTGGAATGTTGAAGTTATATACCACTGGAGGAGTGTAACACTCTTTGGAACAGTTGGAACAGGTTATATCACGAAACTGTTTCGATATGAAACAGTTTCAATTGTAAAACAGTTTCAAATAAACTGTTCCAGGTTTTTTTACCCATCTCTAGTAAAAAGTGACAGGGGATTTATACGTAGAGTCGCTATAATTGCGTGAAAGGTTTATGCTGTACGTGATTGTTATTGTGAGCATGATTGGAATTGTAAGGATGTTTGAGATTTTAAATAAACGTTTGGTATTTTTTTTTTAATTTCCTCTTCATATTCCCCTCATTTAAATTTAACAAGGCGGAGCCTTTTCTTTAATTACTAAACTTCATAATTGCTTCTTCAATCCGTGAGGCCTAGTCTCGAGACAACAATGCAATTGATAGTCGAAACGACTCACACATCAGTATTACGCCAGTGAGACGTATGAAATTTTATTGAAATGAATAATCACAAATTAACTATTTCTGTCTTTATTCTCTCCGCATTTATTAATTAATCATTTGTGTACGAATAATAAGGAATTAATTTTTTATTGGTTGTGTTTAACTCCTGTTATAGGTCTTAACATACTTCTTAAAGGACCGAACACTTCAACAAATCATTAACATTAAGTGGACACTTTTGCAACTCTAAACCAGTACGAACTAAAAAAGGCGTTCTTGCAACCCAGGATTAGAATGTTTTTTTTATAAAAATCTATCCGAATTGATAGAAATCGAACCTTTGTACTTCGAGACCAAAGGCATTAAGGGGAGGCAGAGGTGAAATTTTGAACAAAACTGAAGAAAAATTTTTTTTTTTTTTTCATTTTTATTATCTTTATACACTATATTTTCATATTCCGATGTTAGTTTTTGATTTTGTGCCCTTTAAAGTATGAAATTCAAAACAAGATAACTGTATTACTATATTATTCCCATAATAAACTAATACTTATCATTATTTATATACCTCCTCTGAACATATAAATAAAAAGAAATATTGAAAATTTCTTACAATATGGTGCATGGAGCATTTTATATCAAACGATATAAAGTTTTATAAAATTATTAATATTTACAGAACTATTGTACTTAGAAAGTTGAAACTTGGTATGTCCATTACTAATAACATACTTAGAATCCATGATCAATTTCAAATAAATCGGATAAATTTAGTGGATTTTGAAATATTCACCTCTGCCTCCCCTTAAATAACATTATATATAATGTTAAAATCATTGGGTGATATCGCTATAATAAGTAAAATGATGCGAAGGAATACTTTCATTTTGTATGTTTGTTTATACACATCGAAGTATGGGGTTACTACAGCCACTGTCTGTCGTTCAATTGTGCACACGACGTCCGCCGCGCCGACTTCGCGTTTCATGAAGATGGGAGTGTGATTAATGCTCCCGAGGCTTTCAGCCTGATTACAGCCGTGATGTCTGTCGAACCTGTCTTGAAGGGACGCCAGCGCGTTATACATACAGTCTATTTCTATTAATCTGTGTAACCGGCCATAACAGCGTCTCTACCACGTGCAGGGCGGAGTATTTCTGAGAGGCCGTGATAATCAATGACAAGGGAAGTAGAAGACCGTGTCAACAGTGAAGTCTCCACTTCTGCCATCGTCCAAATCGGCCTGTTTTTAATCATGATCGCTGTCGTTATTGTAATCATCTTTGTCGTATGTCGTAATTAACGTATAAGGTGATCGCGACATAATTTTTATTTGTAGGCGATTGCCCTATGGTTATCTTTAGTAGGCCATCGCGTCGTCCGTCGCTGTCCGTCGTAGATATTGGCGACGTAGTTATTCGTAGGTGATCAAGTTGCCATCATCATTCGTAGATGATAAACCCGTCATTATCTTTCGTAGGTAATTGCGGCGACATTATCATTCGTAGGAGATTACGGCGACATTATCAATCTAAGTGATTACAGCGACATTGTCATTCGTAGGAGATTAAGGTGACATTATCAATGTAGGTGACTGCGGCGACATTATCATTCGTAGGAGATTACGGCGTCATTATCAATCTAGATGATTACGGCAACATTATCAATCTAGGTGATTACGGCGACATTGTAATTCGTAGGAGATTAAGGTGACATTATCAATCTAGGTTTTTTATTGGATTATTTTACGACGCTGTATCAACATCTCAGGTTATTTAGCGTCTGAATGAAATGAAGGTGATAATGCCTGTGAAATGAGTCCGGGGTCCAGCACCGAAAGTTACCCAGCATTTGCTCGTATTGGGCTGAGGGAAAACCCCGGAAAAAAACCTCAACCAGGTAACTTGCCCCGACCGGGATTCGAACCCGGGCCACCTGGTTTCGCGGCCAGACGCGCTGACCGTTACTCCACAGTTGTGGGCTCAATCTAGGTGATTGCGGCGACATTGTCATTCGTAGGAGATTAAGGTGACATTATCAATCTAGGTGATTGCGGCGACATTTTCATTCGTAGGAGATTAAGGTGACATTATCAATCTAGATGATTACGGCAACATTATTAATCTAGGTGATTACGGCGACATTGTCATTCGTAGGAGATTACGGCGTCATCAATCTAGGTGATTGCGGCGACATTACCATTCGTAGGAGATTACGGCGATATTATCAATCTAGGTGATTACGGCGACATTGTCATTCGTAGGAGATTAAGGTGACATCATAAATCTAGGTGATTGCGGCGACATTATCATTCGTAGGAGATTACGACGTCATTATCAATCTAGGTGATTACGGCAACATTATCAATCTAGGTGATTACGGCGACATTGTCATTCGTAGGATATTAAGGTGACATTATCAATCTAGGTGATTGCGGCGACATTATCATTCGTAGGAGATTACGGCGTCATTATCAACGTAGGTGATTACGGCAACATTATCAATCTAGGTGATTACGGCGACATTGTCATTCGTAGGAGATTACGGCGTCATCAATCTGGGTGATTGCGGCGACATTATCATTCGTAGGAGATTACGGCGACATTATCAATCTAGGTGATTACGGCAACATTATCAGGCTAGGTGATTACGGCGACATTGTCATTCGTAGGAGATTACGGCGTCATTAATCTAGGTGATTGCTGCGACATTATCATTCGTAGGAGATTACGGCGACATTATCAATCTAGGTGATTACGGCAACATTATCAGGCTAGGTGATTACGGCGACATTATCAATCTAGGTGATTACGGCAACATTATCAGGCTAGGTGATTACGGCGACATTGTCATTCGTAGGAGATTAAGGTGACATTATCAATCTAGGTGATTGCGGCGACATTATCAATCGTAGGAGATTACGGCGTCATTATCAATCTAGGTGATTGCGGCGACATCATTCGTAGGAGATTACGGCGTCATCAATCTAGGTGATTGCGGCGAGATTATCATTCGTAGGAGATTACGGCGTCATCAATCTAGGTGATTGCGGCGTCATTATCATTCGTAGGAGATTACGGCGTCATCAATGTAGGTGATTGCGGCGACATTATCATTCGTAGGAGATTACGGCGTCATTAATGTAGGTGATTGCGGCGACATTATAATTCGTAGGAGATTACGGCGTCATCAAACTAGGTGATTGCGGCGAGATTATTATTCGTAGGAGATTATGGCGTCATCAATCTAGGTGATTGCGGCGACATTATCATTCGTAGGAGTTTACGGCGACATTAATCTAGGTGACTGCGGCGACATTGTCATTCGTAGGAGATTACGGCGACATTAATCTAGGTGACTGCGGCGACATTGTCATTCGTAGGAGATTACGGCGACATTGTCATTCGTAGAAAATTACGGCGTTATCAGTCTAGGTGATTGCGGCGACATTGGCAATCTAAGATTACGGCGACATTGTCATTCGTAGAAAATTAGGCGTCATTATCAATCTAGGTAATTGCGGCGACTTTATCAATCTAGGAGATTACGACGACATTGTCATTCGTAGAAAATTACGGCGTCATTATCAATCTAGGTGATTGCGGTGACTTTATCATTCGTAGGGGATTACGGCGTCATTATCAATCTAGGTGATTGCGGCGACTTTATCATTCGTAGGAGATTACGGCATCATTATCAATCTAGGTGATTGCGGCGACTTTATCATTCGTAGGAGATTACGGCGTCATTATCAATCTAGGTAATTGCGGCGACTTTATCAATCTAGGAGATTACGACGACATTGTCATTCGTAGAAAATTACGGCGTCATTATCAATCTAGGTGATTGCGGTGACTTTATCATTCGTAGGGGATTACGGCTTCATTATCAATCTAGGTGATTGCGGCGACTTTATCATTCGTAGGGGATTACGGCATCATTATCAATCTAGGTGATTGCGGCGACTTTATCATTCGTAGCAGATTACGGCGTCATTATCAATCTAGGTGATTGCGGCGACATTGCCTTTCGTACCTGATCGTGATGTCATTATCATGTCTGCTTTGTTCAGATTGACAGTTATTTAGAGTTTTAATTTCTTCTTGAAATGTTCACAATATCTTACAGCTTTAAGATTTGTAGTTGTGGAATGTAGCTACGATTAATTGGCTTACGTCAGTAATTGGTAATTCTGCTGCCCTGATCACGTGGTATCAATGCGTTCATGAACTATAAAACTGATTATTTTCTGTCCGTCTATTGCTTCGAGCCAAGGCGTTCAGCGCCTATAAGTTTCGAAGAAGAGACGTCTTTTTTTTAGTCTTTATTAATTATGTTTTTATAGTTGGCTTCATACGACGTGTTTGTTCTGCTGTAATAGGTTTTCCGTTGGTGGTTATAAGAAAATTCTTTTTAATATTCATCAATAAAGCTATACAAGAGGAAGCCTTGCAGACTGCATACGCTGCAACCAATATGATTTTGCCCTCCGCTTGTTATTGAGTTCATTACTGCGTTATCATCACTTGGCCGCTGGAACTTTAATGAATTTCGCAAGAATGGAAATTATATTACCTGACGTCGAACTTGAAAAACTAATAAAAGCACATTGCTGGACATTTCCGACCCTGGGGTTCGTTTCACGCAGAAAACAGCTGCGACGTGTCAACCCCTTAAATGTGATTACTAGAGCCCGGAAGTTTGACGAGACTCATTTTTTTTTATCGCGGGATGGTTTATGAGCATTTTTCAATAGATAAACGTTCTCATGTCAACAATATTGCATTTCTTTTGTTCTGCCGTCCTTCCCTCTAATATACAGAAGTAGTTTTAAGATGTAGGCTATCTTAAAGTGTTTACTTTTTATGTTATTGCATTACTTGAACTAGTTAGTGTAGATTACCGACAACCATATTTTCGTTCTTCGGCTTTAAAATTTAATCATTTTCTGTAGACTAAAATTATATTTGCGTTTATATGTTAACAAGTATTTTAAGCCCTAAAATTTTCATTTTAATTGGTCCTCCGTCCATTTAAATGCCAAACAAAATTATGAAGTACATTCCTTACGTAACATTTTTAGAAACCTATGTCTTTTTTTTCAGAAGTTGTTACAGAAAAAGGTCTAAAATATTTTACACATATCTCCTAAATATTGTACGAGACGGTTCCAGAAAGTAAGTTCCCCTGAGTCTGTTTAGAGAAAGAAAGAGCAATTTCATGGGAAGATTTATTGGAACATGGTTGGCGCAGTTGGTATAGCGCTGGCCTTCTATGCCCGAGGTTGCTGGTTCGATCCCGAGCCAGGACGATGGTATTTAAGTGTGCTTAAATGCGACAGGCTCATGTCAGTAGATTTACTGGCATGTAAAAGAACTCGTGCGGGACAACATTCCGGTACACCGGCGACGCTGATATAACCTCTGCAGTTGCGAGCGTCGTTAAATAAAACATAACATTAACATTTATTGGAACAGAGACAGCAATTATTGAACTATTTTTTACATATCCTCACAAGAATTAAGACATTTGTCATATCATGGGATCAATTTTTGTATTCCTATGTCGCAGAAGTCTACTGCCTAGAATCGGAACCAGTGGGTGACAGCCGATTGCACTTCTCTGTCACTGTGAAAATGCTGACTGGACAGGAATTTCTTGAGGCCTCATATGGCTTGGAGTTTCGCTGGGAGGTGTTTCAACACCCATCCTACAGCCCGGATCTCGCTCTTAGATAGAGAGGTGCAGACGGCTGTCACACACTGGTTCCGATCCCAGGCGGCAGAATTCTATAACAAAGGGATACAAAAGTTGACCCACGGTATGACGAATGTCTCAATTCCGATTAGGAATATTAAAAAAAATACAATAACAAAAGTCGACAACAAACACACATTCAAAGTCTACAGAAAACCCACAACAACAACAATACACATACACAACACAAACAAGCTGCATTCCGAACAATGGTACACAGACTACTCAACATACCAATGATCCAACATGAATACAAAGAAGAGCTGAACACAAATACATAGCACAAGAAAACGGATACAACCCCAACATAATAGACAACACAATACGAAAGACAAAACATAATCACAAAAAACATAAGAATACAACACAAACACAAGAACACAAAAAATACATCACACTAACATACGAAAACAAAAACACACACAAGATTGCAACCTTATTCAAGAAATTAAATTACAACATCGCATACAGAACAAATAATACTCTACAAAAACATCTCAACACACATACAACACAAACAAATAAATACAGTCACACAGGCGTATACAGACTCAAATGTAACACCTGCAACAACTTCTACAGACAGATAGGCAGATCATTTCAAACACTTTACAAAGAATACAACACAGCCATAACAAAATTACAAAACACCTCCACATATGCAGAACACATCACAAATGCTAACCACACATACAGAGACATCAACACAGACATGGAACTTCTACACATCTAACCAAAAAGCAAGAAACTAAACACACTAGAACAATACTAAATATACAAACACACAAAAACACATCCAAATGAAATTCTCAACACACAACTCAATTTCAGAACACACACACTCTTTGACTCCACATTACATTACACAAACACACCATAGGAAACAAAACAAAAGGCGCCAAGACCAGCAACAACCAGTTATGATGATTGCCGATAGCAGGCCGAAACATGTTAACAAGGTAACATAAAATTTTACACGTGAAAGATATATAATACGTTTTCCAAAGTGATATAGTGTTAAAAGTTGTGTAATGAATATGTATCAAGATGTATTAAAAATAACTCAATAATAATTGCTGTATCTATTTCAATAAATGTATCCATGAAATTGTCTTTTCCTGTGAACGGCCCCCAGGAAAACTTACTTTCTGCACGCACCTCGCTGTATGTACGTACGAGAATAAGATGTAATTAACAGTGCACGCAAGTTCTGTCCTGAGCTGTTAGAACTGTATGCAGTAAACCGGCCTTGCGCTTGCTATGAAGTAGGCTTAATGGGCCTACACTTCAATGGGAGACACTGAACACAAGCAAATGCAGGAGAGACTTGTGTGTTCCTACAAAACCAATGACCGTAGATAGCGATACCATAGTCAATTATGTACAGGGACATCATTTTATTTTTACTTGCATTTTTAATATACCTGCATTTCTGAATGTACTTCACTCTCACCCCTTCACTAATGTCCTTGCTCCCGTCAGACACACAAACTTACGGCCGCTGTTGCGTTCGAAGTCTTCAAGCAGTGAAGTAAACACTGCAGTGTATAGTGTGTTTAAGAAATATGGTTGCGTTTTCTATAGAAGAAAGAACCTATATTAATAATATTGTACTAAAAAATTATATTGAAAAAAACGATAAATTCAATTTCAGAGGATATGATTCAAAATGTTTTTAATAATATGCGTAAAGAATTGAAGCCTGCATTGTAATGAACGGCAACCATTTTCAGCAACTTGTTTAAAAATTCATATTAGCTTATTTTGAATTGAGGTGGCTAGAAGCAAAGGAATGCTAGTGACATTTGTAATAACATGAGTTAAGTGCATCCAGTGTAAGCTAAAGTATCTAAAATTTTAGTGGCAAAGGGGGTATTTTAATCGCATCACACATTAAAATTTAAATAAAAATGTCACCGGTTTTACGAAAGCTTAAATATTTAATCCCCATTTTCTCAAAAGTAACTTAAGTGCACTTACAGCCCTTTACTTATGACCCCTCAATTTAAATGCACTCTCTATATTGTATGTTAACATCAATAATTAATATGCTAAATAAAGTAGACATTACATAACGAACATAGTCGTCTGAAAAATTGAGTTTTTAGAAAAAAAAATGTTACTACTCTACATAAATTCCGTAAAAGTGATAATCAAACTGAAAATCGTAATATCGTATTTCCCTACAACATAAATGGATACACTACTTTTCTCTCCTCCTATAGCTAGTAAAATGATTTGTTTACATATTGCACTAGTAACATCAAACTCCTGTAATGGAAGGGGGCAACAGTGTTTCCGAGTATAGCCAGGTTAATGTTAAAAATGTTGGTAAAAAGAAAGTGATGTCCCTGTACAATATTTGCAAGAATAGTGGATATTCTGCATTTGGTGAGATCAGGGATATGCTATGTGAAAATACAAAATAGTCTCGGAAATATTACAAATACACTCACATAAATTATCTTTGAGAAGGCCGAGACGAAGATGGGAAGATATTATTAAAATGGATTTTAGGGAGGTGGAATATTATGATACAGATTGGATGAATCTTGCACATGTTAGGGTCCGATGGCCGGCTTATGTGAGGGCGGCAACGAACCTGCGGGTTCCTTAAAAGCCATCTGTAAGTAAGTTAGTGTAATAATATTTTTTGTATCTCCACTGAGTTCATTCATTCATAGTTTCTGCCCAAGGGCAGGTCTTTCACTGCAAACTCAGCAATCTGCCCTATTATCTGCTTTCCTTTTAGTCTGCGAATATGATCCATAGATATTAAGTTCGTCTATAATCTGGTATCTTGTTGTACCTCGAACTCTTCTCCCGTTCACCATTTCTTCCAGTGCATCCTTCAGCGTGCAGTTTCTTGTCAGCCGATGACCTAACCAATTCCTTTTTCTCTTCCTGATCAGTTTCAGCATCATTCTTTCTTCACTCACTCTTTCCAACACAGCTTCATTTCTTATTCTGTCTATTTCACCCACTCCATTCTTCTCCATATCCACATTTCAAATGCTTCTTGTCGCTTCACTTCACTTCGTCATAATGTCCATGTTTATGCCACATACAATGCCACGCATTTGACTAGTCTCTTCCTTAGTTCTTTTTCTAGAGATCCGCAGAAGATGCTCCTTTTTCTATCAAAAGTTTCCTTTGCCATTGCTATCCTTCTTTCGACTTCTAGCAGCACCTCATGTTACTGCTTATAGTATACCCCAAGTATTTGAAGTTGTCCATCTGCTCTACTGCCTCATTTAGAATTCGAACGTTTACCATCTTTATTTTTCTTTCGATAACCATGGTCTTCGTCTTGTTTGTATTTATTTTCATCTCATACTGCTAACAGCTGTCATTTAGCTCCAGTAGCATATCCCTTAGTATCGTCCCCTCTTCTGCCAACAACGCCATATCATCAGCAAATCTTATGCACGTTCTTCTTCTTTCTCCTATTACCACCCCTCCTATGTTCTGGAAATAATCCTCCAAGTAGATGTTGAACAGGATAGGTGGAAAAGGGCATCCTTGTCGTTTTCCTCTCCTTATTTTACTTCCTTCTGACACTTCTATATATATTATTTGTCGCTATGAGGTTGAATTTTGAAAAAAGCAAGATTTAGCGGGAATAACGCTAAATTGGCGACACTGATTCCATGTCACGGGAGAGGAGAAAAGCTCGCAGAGACTTGATGATCATATTCGTAATTCATGAACTTAAAGTGCTCCAGTATGGCACAAGCGGCAGCTTTCCTACTTGCAAATGCAGCGGACCAGAGTTTGATTCCTGGAAGAGAGGTGGAAATGTATCTGCTTTTCGCAGGACTGATAGTCAGTGTCTGGTATTGTGTGTGGCCTTGAGTTGTAGCGTTGTGCATCTCGACCGCTTCTTCGTTATTCAGAAAGCAACAGTGTTAAGCTTGTATTAGTTCTAGAGCAATTAGGATTTAGCAAGATATCAACAGAAAATGCTAATCTAGAGTGATGGATTATATACTGAATTCTATACACTCTAAATTACATGTTAGGTGAGTAATTTGTGATTTAGCTAAAGCATTTGATTGTTTAAATCATAATACATTGATAAAAGAATTAAAATATGTTGTGACACTAAGGATGAGGGCTTACGTTACTTATGAAATAGAAAACAAAAGGTAATAGTACATTATGCAACGAGCCTATAATGGTAGTAATTAAGACGCGAGTATGTTTATGAAACTCGCTTGCGCTCGTTTCATAATTTTCATACGAGCGTCTTAATTACCATTATAGTCAAGTTTCATACGACTTTTTATGCTCGACCATATTTCTAACTTAAAATTTTTCAGAAGCATTCATTTTATTCTTATCTGACTGAGGAGCGGAACTGACCTTGTGCAATAGCTCGTAAATTGTGAGATGTGCACAGACGCGAAAGTATTGATTTTTTCCGAGAAACCAATGTCCACATTGACCTTGATATAATCTAGAGAGTAAAATAAACATTAATCTTGATATAGCATTGAAATTAAATTAGTCATTGAAATTAGACAAATTGAATTTATTTGAATATTATTTACAATTAACGCTAATTATTATAGTAACAGAACTGACTTTATTTCAAATGTAGGTGATTTATTGTGCAATTAGTGAAATGAATTTGCGGGAATGTGCTTTGTGAAAGGCTGGAAGATGACGGTGAATTGATGTTAATTTGTGTGTTGTTTTTTTCGACCGAGTTTAATATTGTATTTGAGATTTCAATTTTATTTTGGATCGATTCTTCAACATAACCTTCTGCGACAGTATTGGATTTCCAGCCTCTGCGACGTTTCGCTAGTTGTCTTTCTATTGCATATCCGAGAATAATCGATACTTGCGCTTTCATATTGCTATAATGCTATTTTCTGATTGGTGGAACACCTGAACTTTAATGAATAGGTGAAGTCCATTAAAGGGCTGCTACTAGGTGTATAATTAGGCCTACTACATTTCGGCATGGTCGAGCATAAAAGTAATTACAATGTCACAAAGTTACTCACTCGGAATTTATAAATGTTAAACTTGGAGTTCCCTTTTGTCAATTAATTTCATCTAGTGTTCTGCCCAAGGGCAGGTCTTTCACTGCAAACACAGTTTTCTCCCATTTTTCCTAATTTATGCTTTTCTCTTTATCTTCTCATATGATCCATATACCTTAATGTCGTCTATCATCTGATATCTTCTCCTGCCCCGAACTCTTCTCTAGTTCACCATTCCTTCCAGTGCATCCTTCAGTAGACAGTTTCTTCTCAGCTACTGACCCAACTAATTTCTTTTCCTCTTCCTGATCAGTTTCAGCATCATTCTTTCTTCACCCACTCTTTCCGACACAGCTTCATTTCTTATTCTGTCTGTCCACTTCACACGTTTCATTCTTCTCCATATCCACGTTTAAAATGCTTCTATTCGCTTCCCTTCACTTCGTCGTAATGTACATGTTTCTGCCCCATATAATGACACACTCAATACAAAGAACTTCATTAGTGTCTTCCTTAGTTCTTTTTCCAGAGGTCCACAGAAGATGCTCCTTTTTATATTTAAAGCTTCCTTGGTCCTTGTTTTTTATTTTTATTTTATTGGGTTATTTTACGACGCTGTATCAACATCTAGGTTATTTAGCGTCTGAATGATATGAAGGTGATAATGCCGGTGAAATGAGTCTGGGGTCCAACACCGAAAGTTACCCAGCATTTACTCGAATTGCGTTGAGGGAAAACCCCGGAAAAAACCTCAACCAGATAACTTGCCTCGACCGGGATTCGAACCCGGGCCACCTGGTTTCGCGGCCAGACGCGCCGACCGTTACTCCATAGGTGTGGACTGGCCCTTGTTATTCTCCTTTTGACTTCTTGGCAGCAGCTCATGTTACTGCTTATAGTACATCCCAAGTATTTGAATGTGTCCACTTGCTCTACTGCCTCGTTTAGAACTCGAAAGTTTACCTTCTTTATTTTTCTTCCTATGACCATGGCATGATGAGTCTTTTATCAGTTTTGGGTCCATTATTGTTTCTAGTTTATATTCATGATTTAATATCAACTATGAGTATTTCATCCCATGTAATCTTATTTGCAGATGATGCAAGTGAACAATATCGCTTTATAAACACTAATAAAACTCTGTTAAACCTAATGATAAAATGGTGTAGTGCAAATAAAGTAGCGTTTAATATTGGTGAAACCAGTGCAGCCCCATATTAAATAATAGTGCTCAGATCTTCTACGATAGGCCTATTAGGCCTACATTAAATGTAATTGATCTTAAAGAATCCATAAGCACAAAGTTTCTTGGTTTGAACTGGAAAACACATACAGTATCAAAATATAATGATTACTTACAAATTGAATTCTGCTTGTTGTGCATTAAGATCCTTATCTTCAGTAGTAGTAATAATAATAATAATAATAATAATAATAATAATAATAATAATAATAATAATAAGTTAATAATAATAACAATAATAATAATTTTTTTAACTTCCAGAATTAAGTTCATTCACCCTTCTCTTCCACTCAACCAATGTGATAGAAAATTACTACAATGCTATAAACAAAACATAATTAATATAATACAAGACTGGAGATTTAAACACGCTTAATAGTAATATACGTTACAAGAGCGGTATGTTGACGTTTTCATGGTCGAGGAAAATATTGAAAAAGCGAAACGTAGTTGAGCTTTTTTAATTTCCGAGAACACGAAAACAAACATACCGCTCGTGTATCGTACATTATTTTGTGCGAAGATCGTTTATTACATACCTGAAAGACGAATTTCTAATTAGTTGCAATGAAATCTCCATGTTGGTTTCTGTTTAATGACGCCAACTTTGGAACACCAAAATATCTTTCTTCAACATTGTTGCTGTAAAATGTTTTCTGTGTTTACTATACTCCAGCAGGCCGTGATATACGTCTGTCTTTCCCCCCCCCCCCAGTCTATAAATGTGAACTTAAAACAAACGGTAAGGTTATGTAATGATTTATTTTTCATTTTAATATTTTAACAATATTATTTATATAACATATTGCAGTAATAACATCGGCATCTGGAATCTCGTTGATTTTTTCACGGCTTCCTTAATGTTACTTGTATCAGGAATGCAATAAGTTTCGTGGAGTAGTAGACTTTACTTAATTTTTGCAAATATTTAAAAACAATAATTAACATTGCAATTTAGGTGAAATTGCAGTGGTAAGTTTCCAATTTATAATTATTACTATGTTAAACGTCTCTAAAAATAATATGTTAAAAGCCTAAAGCAGTAAAATGAATGTCGCGCATAAGCGGTAAGAAGAGGGAAATTGTTATGTGTGTTACGTTGGGAATACTGAATGTGGTATTTCACACTTACCGCGTATTGGTTCTGTGCGGAAAACAAGCAAATACGCACGATCTCGCACAAAATATCATACTTTGTATGCTCCCATTCTATAACGAAATATGGATTGATATTCTGGGGAAACTCATCTGAAGCTAAACACATCTTTGTTTTACAAAATAAGGCTCAAAGAATAATGACGGGGTTGCATGGAAGGACCATGTAAAAAAATTTTCCAAAATTTAGAAATGTTAAACTTATAATTTGAGTTCAGTACACATTCTTTCTCTGATAATATTTTGTATTAGAAATCAAAATAGCTACTTTTAGTGCTAAACAGAACATTCATAATTTTAATAGCCTATGATATGGAAATCAGATATCCATCGACCTTCTTCTGATCTCAGGCGATAAGATGCGATATGATGATGATGATGATGATGATGATGTATCAGTTTTATTTTCTGAAGATGGCTTGTCGTTTCACAAGTTATCTCCACGAAAATGCCTTGTTATGCATCGTTTACTTGATGAAGTGAATCAGCATTTGCATAGCTCAGGGGTAGACGCGTTTACTGCTGATTCGCAACTGTCCTTTGGCGTTATTCGATTCCCGATTGGGCTGAGTACCTGGTTGGTTTTTTCCGAGGTTTTCCCTAACTGTGATGCGAATGCCAAGTAATCACATGGAGAATCCTCGCTAACATCAATTTCCTCAACACTAAATAACCTAGTAAGGTGTCGTTAAATAACCCAGTAAAAAGAGAAGTGAAATCTTTAAGCCCATTATCGTATGAGTGGAACAGTGATACTAGATTTGAAGTTGATTAGAATGACCTGAATATGGTGCAGCAGATGAAGATAAGTTATAGGTATACAGAATTGTCAAAAACAAAACCATCAAGGCTGTGTTCATAGCGTTGTTATTTCTAATCTGTTTTGTTTAAGGACCGCAAATAATAAATTTTCAATTTATAGCTAGAATTCCAACATTATCTACAAATTTGTAGGGTAAAATGTTTCCTGTGTGTTGAATATGGTTAAAATTCGTTTCATTGTTTTGGACGAAATGCTGTGCGCGGACATATGGACGCATACCAAAAATTGTTTTTATATTAAGGAATGCTGGAAATGTGTGTCGCTTCGAATTCTCGAAAAGCATTTTTGCAATCACAGTAATTCCTCTGTACCTCGCACACTGGAAAATTGAAAAGTCGATTACCAGAATCTAACAGAAGCTCTGTAATTTTGGCTTCATTTTAACAGAAAGGCTTTGATTTAAACCTCGGAAAATCATGTGAAATTAATAGGGAACGAAGCGACTCTTTAGGTAGCCTTTACACTGCTGCGCCGCCTTAGTAGCTCTGTTGGCAGACCGCTGACTCACGATGAATGTGGACACGGGTTTAAATCTTAATAATGACGGATTCTTTTTTGTGGTAGTTCAGGTGGTTGTGATAGTCGCTTTGATGGTTATGATGATGTTTGGTTTCATGATGATGATAATGGTTGCATTGGAGATAATTTTGATAGTTTGATTATGGTGTTTTCTTTTGGTGTGATGATGGTAATTATGATTGCATGGTTTCTTTGTGTGATGTTGGTGGTTGTTGTAGTATGATCGTTTTATGGTGTGATGTTGATGGTTTCTGTGGTGTGATGGTTTTTGTAGTGTGATGTTGCTTTCGTGGTGTATTGGTGGCTTTTGTGATGTGAGATTGATGATTGTTATGGTTTTTGTGATGTAATTGTTATGGTTTTTGTAGTGTGATTTTGATGGTTTTAATTTTATTATTTTGATGGTTTTTGTGTTGTTAATTGTAATGGTTTTTGTGGTGTGATTTTGATCACTTTTGTGGTGTGATGGTGAGTTTTGTGGTGTAATGTAGGTGGTTTTGGCGTGTTTTAGTTACTTTTGTAGTTGATAGAAGTCGTTTTGTAGTGTGATTTAGGTGATTTTTGTGGTGTGATGGTTTTTGTAGCGTGATGCTTTCGTGGTGTGTTGGCTTTTGTAATGTGATTTTTATGGTTTTTGTGATGTGATTTTTATGGTTTTTAGTGTGATTTTGATGGTTTTTATTTTGTTACTTTGATGGTTTTTTTGTGTTGTTGATTGTAATAATTTTTATGGTGTGATTTTGATCGTTTTTATCGTGTGATGGTGAGTTTTGTGGTGTAATGTAAGTGGTTTTTGGCGTGATTTAGTTACTTTTGCAGTGTGATGGAAGTGGTTTTGTTAGTGTGATGTAGGTGCTTTAGCTGGTGTGGTGAAGGCAGTTTTGGTGTTGTGATGTTACTGCTTCCTGGTGTGATTTTGCTGGTTTTTGTGATGTGATGTTGCGGTTTTTTATTGTGATGTTGGTTTTTATGGTGTGCTGTTTCTGGTTTTGGTGGTGTGATGTTGCTGGTTTTGGTGATGTGATGTTAGTAGTTTCGGTCGTGTGATATTTGTGCCTTTGTAGTGTGACGGTGGTGGTTTTGGCAGTGGTCTCTTCGGTGGAGGTGATCACTATGGTAGTATATTGTGGGTTTAATTGCTATGGTGATGCTAGACACTTGAGTTACATTGATTGTGATGGTGGTCAGTCGTGTCTGTCTTTCATCCAGGCGGCCCACTTCGATCCCCGGCTAGGTAATTTTAGCATTTTGGTGCAGAGGATTTTCTAACAGCTCTCGCGTTTATCAGTTTCATTATACCAGCACTTTCCACCTCTCTCTCATTTTATATGAATCATCATCTTTAGTTAGACATAGGCTTGGGTGAAGTCTTGAAGATAGTATGGGTTTCCTATGCAGATATAGGAAGCGCTGCTCATTCGGTCTCAAATTGTGTTAATACTACTGTATCTCCTGTTTTATATTGTTTGTATTATTTTATTTCTATTTCTCTTGCTTGTTTGTAATTATATTCTTTATTCTATATATTTAAATTTAAATAAATAAATTAATAAATTTGGCGATTCTGATCCAGGGTATTATCAGTTAGTCGTCTGAGGGCGGGAACCGGTTCTGCCAGAGCTGAGGCCCACCTGTCAGCATCGGATGCACTAATGCAACCAGGTCACAGGTCGGACTTCGACATGCATTTTAAATGGCCTATAGGGCACATAACGAGTCACTGAATGCCTAAGGATACGAATCCGTTGAGAATCCGGTCCACTATGGTGCATGATGTTGGATGTTGTGGTAATAAGGATAATTTAAGTGTTGTATCGTATACATCTCGGAATTGTATTACTTTCCTCAGTAATTTCTCAACGATCTCCATCTGAAGCTATATAATCTTTTCCATTTACGTACGAGTATATCAATCGATAGTCGTTCTGAGGGGCGTGTTGTGTTCCAGATGCGAGATCAGAGTCTAGTGGAGCGTGCTTTTCAAACCAGCTTGCAGCTTGTAAAAATATGAGAATCCAGCCAGCTTCACTTCTGTCTGACAGTTGTTGGAATAAGCAGGCATATTTACTTCCTTCACACTGTATGGAGAAACTATAAGATCGTGAAAAATTGGATTCCCAGATTCAATATAAATTCTAGTACCAGTACTGGGATATCTCCAGCATTGTGAATATATTTTCTGAATGCCGTTATTGTGTATCTCATATTTTGCTTCTACAACTCAAATATAGTAGCCTAAGTTAAAACGTTTCAATTCTGTTTTTTAAGTTACTTTCAAGTTTAGTTTTTCTCTCGAAATTCTTAAGTATAGAATTTTTTTCCACTTTAAGTATATGAATTACTTTTCCAAAATCATCATCGTCATGTATTAAGTTATGACTGGTTCCAGTTTCTTTTTCAAAGATCATCGGCAGGAAAAATCCTCGCATCAGGTTTTATTTGGGCCGGGGGGAGTGGCAAAGACGAAATAATTGCGACAGATTACTTAGAAGAAGGTAAATCTCTGATGGGAGCGTATTATTCTACTTTAACTCTTTCCGCTCGAATGAGTCAATTTGGAATCACTAACATTTCTATAGGCCTAATCTCTGACTCTTATGATTTGCCTGATGATTCCATTTGGTATCCTTAGTAGTAGTTTCGTTCTTTACCGATAGAGTGCAGCATCCGCCAGGTCCTTGGTCAGCTGTTATTAGGAAGAGGATAGCTTTGTTTTTCTATTTCTCCATGGTATCTCTATGACCTTGTGATTGTACTACGATTTTAATGCGTTAATTAAATTTCGTGGTATTTTATAATTCTCTAATATTTTTCATAGCTTGCCCAGTTTATACTGTCATAACCTTTTACGTAATCTAAGAAGAGGAGATATAAAGGTAGATTTTATTCTTGTCGCGTCCACACCTGTGGAGTAATGGTTAGCGCGTCTGGCCCCGAAACCAAGTGGCCCGGGTTCGATTCCCGGTCGGGACAAGTTACCTGGTTGAGGTTTCTTGCGGGGGTTTCCCTGAACCCAATATGAGCAAATGCTGGATAACTTTCGGTGTTGGAACCCGGACTCATTTCACCGGCATTATCACCTTCACCTCATTCAGACGCTAAATAACCTGAGATGTTGATAAAGCATCGTAAAGTAACCTACTAAAAATATTCTTGTCGCTTTTATATTATTCCTTTGATTGTGCTGTTTAATTACTAACTGAAAGAAAATAACCCTAGTTAGTTATTGTGGGTGTCAATCAACTCAGCAGAGTCTCCTTTATGATTGGTGATTTTGGGTGGACCCTATGACAAGCGAATGGGCGGAGCCTATCAGAACGGTAGTGTATTGCGGGCTGCATCGGCTCACTGTCGCTAAGGGGTAAGATGAGCGTGACAGAAGGTGATAGGTAGCGGTGGCATTTTAGACCTATAATCCCGTCGCTCTAATTTCCGGCAGCCAATCACGTTGCAGGTCGGCTACATTTAAACGTGTGCGTCTTGTGATTCGCTGATGAAGATGTAAAGCATTTCCCAAGGCTGAATAAATACTTAATATATAATCGCCCGCAATTTTGGCTCTTTCGTTGAAGTTCGCAGAAAGCACACGAGGACGTTATTTGCCGCTCAATTATTTGCTGAATTACAATGCGTTTGATTTATTATCACAGGAGCTACGACATGATAATGTTTAACGGTGTGGAAAATAGATCCCTCGTCTGGTAGCTCGGCAACGAAAGAACGAAAATGGCGAACGATACTACCTACCTAGACTTTATAGAGCCTTCACTTCCTAAGACGTAAGCAAAGAGGAGGAGTCACGCCGGGAATAACAGCGTCGCGACTATAGTTTTCAATTAATGCGTCCCTCCAGGACGGTGATTGTACTGGCGTCCTCCACTCACCACTTGCCCAAAGGACTTATTTCGATTCCTATACTTCATAGATTCAGAAACGGAGCATAATTATCTGCTATAGTTCTGAAGAAAATTCAGTTTCTTTTGAGGTAAGGTGAAGCATACGGAACAGCTGACAATCTCTATTAAGTGTCCTTAAAAAGAGGAACGGTGGTAAATACAGTTCTGTAATATCAGTATTACTAAGAAATAAAATGCTTCGGTAGTTTCAACATCCCATTCTCTGTCTGCAACGACAGTTTGTAAACTTGTCAGCGATAATTCAACTCATCAGAAATGATGAAGGTTAAGTTGTGAATAAATTATGCGTTTTGTACAACGTTTGTGATGCAGTGTGTGACGGCGTGTTGGCAGCAGTTTGCACGTGAATACTGCTCGAAAATAGCCGACACCGACTCAGTGTACTCCCCGCGATGGTGAAAGCTTTTTTGAGCACCCGCAAACTTTTAAGAGACTCGTTAACCAAAGCTATTTCCCCGTGGATTGTACAGATTGTCCTCGAACACTACAATGGCACAAAATCGTAATTAATGTTTGCGCGATCATTGGAATAGAGTTTCTCCTGTAACCTAGACAGAGTGAAAATAGTGTTATAACTAGGGAACTGATTTCTATATGCTAAAAAAGAGAGACTAAGGACTTTATGCAATCCAATTTAGGACTTTGGGAGTTTATATAACATTAAAAATTAATAATTTTAGTAAATATTCCATTTTGGGTAGAATTTATGTACAAAGAACTGGTAGGTATTAACAATGAGTGCTACTAGACTGAAGACTCAAATTCTATAAGTGAGAAAGACTGATTGCTGATTGGTTAGTTTTATTTTGCATAACGGGGGTGTATTGACGCAAAAACTATTTTTTAAGCTCTCGCCTAACCTGAATAAACCTACCCCCTCTTTTATGTTAGGATAGACTTTTCCAAACGAACTTCAGTTCCAGGAAATTAGGTTAAATCTTCTTCCCTCTCACCTAAGACCAATATGGAACGAGCTTGCCAGTGTTTGTCTTTAAGATAATTTTTTTACATTTTAAATAGCATTTTTTGTAGTGTTTTTTTTTTTTTTTTTTTTTTTTTTTTAGAATTTTGGCATTTTAATACCGGGGTGTCAAAGGGCCTTGTTAACATAGCCTATTTACATATTTATTTAACCAAATCAAAGATAATGTGGCTTATAATAATAATTTATTTATTCTGGCGAAGTTAAGGCCATCAGGCCTTCTCTTCCACTTAGCCAGAAACAAAAGAAGCTGTTATAATTTTACTAATATTTAAAGAACACCAATAAAAAAATTATACAATCATACCAACACAAGTTGAGTAAATTAATGCAAACATACTAAATAATAATAACAAAATAATATTAAGGCTCGAAGTTACATTCAATGAATATGCAAACGTAAGTGAAGCAATATTACAAATTACAAGAATAACAAAGTCAAAGTAAATTATAACTATACAACACTGAGGAAAATTACGTATATATAGCCGCGAAACCAGGTGGCCTGGGTTCGATTCCCGGTCGGGGCAAGTAACCTGGTTGAGGTTTTTTCCGGGGTTTTCCCTCAACCCAGTATGAGCAAATGCTGGGTAACTTTCGGTGTTGGACCCCGGATTCATTTCACCGGCATTATCACCTTCATCTCATTCAGACGCTAAATAACCTAAGCTGTTGATAAGGCGTCGTAAAATAACTTACTATATACACACACACAAAAGAGAATTAAACATGAATACTGGTCACGTGTTTGAACAATTTACTTTTAAATTGCAATATCGTTCGACATTTCCTGAGGGAGCTGGGTAGGGAGTTCCAGGAACGAATTGCTGATACTGTGAAAGAGGAAGAATAGTGAGCTGTTTTATGGCAAGACATAGATAATAAAGGGTCATTTTTAGAACTAGTACCCATGCTGTGATAAGAGGACAAGAAATTAAAACGCACCGGGAGATAGGGTAATGTGGTCGTATTTGCGGATGCTGCAATCTTTGGGCAAAGTTAGAATTTAAATCTGTTATTAGACTGTCACAGTAGTCAAAATGTGGCAGCACCAATGTTTGTATGAGAATTCTTTTTAATTGAAAGGGTAGAAAATTTTTCAGGCGATTTAATGAATGAAGGATGAAGAAGACGGTCTTGCATGTGTGTGTGACTTATACATGCCATAGGCTGTTAACAACCAGAAAAATATGGCAATTCTCTTCTGTTTACAGTAAAAATTAAAATGTATGCAAATGTAAAAGTGGGTTATCATTATTATTTACCCCCGAAGTATTCAATTGTATGAAATTAAACTATCTTTAGGTCGAATAAATAAAAATTTGTTTTAGATACAGTAATTTTTTTTACGTTAAAACTTACTAATACAGCCTCGTATATAATAATTTTATTGTTTCTACATTTCGATGAAAATTTAAGAAAGTCCATATTTATAAACAGGCAGTAAATGGACTCCCTTTTGTTCTCTGTTATTAAGCGGCTTACATTTTCGAGTAGTAAAAACATTGTTATTACTCAGTGAAACTCTACAGCAAAATATTCAAATGGAAAGCTTCGCTCTAGTGAGTCTTATTTATAAACTCTTGATAGATTTTAGAATTAATTTCATTTTGATGCAGATTTTCCTAAGTATAAAACATTATTACAAATGATTACAATATATGTCGACTAAAACCACTCGATCTACTGAAACAGTGGTTTTCAGTGCGTGGGTCGCGACATTTGGGAGTCATATAAATAGCTGACAGGGTTCGCTAGGTTATTAAAAATAAAACAAACAAAAATAATGCCTTGTTAACACATTTTTATGTTATGTTTTGAAACGTAAACACAAACAATGATGAATAGTAAAAGAAAAACAATGTTGTAGTAGTTGCAAAGTAAAAAATAATTAATGCAATAAATATTCCTGGTTTTGAGAAAGTAACTTCTCAAATCGGAACTCTATATTCGATACCCACACTCCGATATAATTTCAATTTCAACGAGTTTCTCGCTTTTGTTTAATGGAAATCATAGACTAGAAACTTATTTTCTGTAAATACAAGTTCAACTTCAGCCTATGCTTCAACCTCTGAGGAATAATTTAAATTCATACTCATTAATGTTCGTACTGCTCGGAGAAACCTAATTCTTTTTCGTTTGTTAGTACATATTTATTTGTATATTTTGCATTTTAAGGCATATTTGCATGCATATTTAGTAGTATTTTAGGGCATGAACTTCAGGGCCCTACTTATCAGGTCTGAAAGGTGCAATGGGTTCCGCAGCAATAAGAAACATCGAGCTGACGAGATGGCATGCAACGTAGGAGGGGTAGGGAGTGTTACTGTTATCTTATATGCAAAGAATTGGTGTGACTTAGGCCACACACGTGCGTACCACCCATGCACAATGATGTATTTTCTTTCAATAACAAGCTCTTATTTTGAATGTGTTCAGTGCTAAGTTTAAATTTTTTTAATGTGTAATAGCAGTGTTATCGCCTCGCTGAATAGGTTGCCCAAGGACCTTAATCTACAGGCCACTGATAAATGGCATTCCTGACACTGGCCAACCAGGTTTGCCAGATTGGGCGATATTTTCGCCGTTTGAGCTACATAAAGAGTAACTTTGCGATCTATTTTTAAAGAATTGCGGCTATCGCCTTTAGGCGACTTTTGCCTGAAATTCTGCGAAATTTGGCGACATAGAAAAACTCACGTAATCGTTTATTTTATAGGAGTAGGCTATGTGCCGGCACCGGGTTTCATCTTCTCCCTTCCTCATCTTCATCACCATCTTCACTCATTCCATACACTACACTTACACGAACATTTACACATACACTCACCCTAGTACACGACATAATTCTCCACAGATACTACACATGTACAACATGGTCCGCCGAAATGGTATGCAACTAGAAAATGGGTCACAGTCCTGCTATCTGTTCGTTATATGCGGAACCCGAATCGCGTAAAGTGAAGTGGGTAGGCATTGGATACATACTGTGGAAGCTCTTAAATTCGACAGAAAACAAATTCGACATCCTATAGTTCGACTGCTTACGTAGGAGAATTAGACACGCCCCTATACGGGCAGTAAGAAATGGGTTTGCCATTTGAATGGAAATTGGTTCTGTCTTGTAGTGATATTTTTGTTAAAGGAAAACAGAATATTTTATTGATTAGGACATCCATATTTAATCACTGATTTTAAATTAATGAACTCTTCTTTTTCTATTTGAGAATTGTGCCGTTTGTGAGACGGAACTGTCGAAACCCACTGTGGTACTAGAAGCGCATACACAAGTCTCGGGGCGGGCAGGAAATGCAAGTACAGTACTGTATTCGTTGATGGATAACCAATAAGAATTTGTATTCATTTCACCTGCCACACCCACTACCCTTATTGGACTGAACTTTCAATTCCGTTCAGTCGAACTTAGGAGAGTCCACTGTACGTACGTACATACATACATACATACATACATACATACATACATACATACATACATACATACATACATACATACATTATTTTATTGAGTAGTCCATTGTTGATACATCACTGATCCAGTCCAATGACTGACATGAAATATTGCACTCTCATTGTTGATGCACCGATCTTTGACTCTTGTTTAAATAAACGTGTCGCTCTTTCTTTCTCACTCCAGAAAGTACAGACCGATTATTTGGTCCTGACAGTTCGGAGACGCGAAAGAGGGGAAGTAATAGGTGTAGTGGGGAGAGCTCCGGAGTAGAGATAAGGGCGAGCGGTCGGTAAAGGAGTGCAGTACAGCTTAACTGTACTGGAAACACACCCCTCTACCGCACGCGTAACATCCGATCGCTCTGAAAGCAAGCGACTGACTAACCCGAACACCCCTCGGCGTAACTTAATGGACTCGCCTGATCCAGGCGCACATTGTCGGCGACTGTCAGGACTTTAATAATCGTACTGTACTGCGCTAGTTTTTTCTTAATCAGAGAACCAATAAACTTACTAACAATGGACCTTATAGACCATCGTTGTAAATAATTTTCTAGCGATGTGAAAAATGAACAAACTAACCTACTCCCACTCTCTAACTCTTTAATTCCTTAAAAAGTGTTAGTTGAGAATAGTTTAATTTGTAGTGTTTTGTAACATTGACTTATGTTGTGCAAAATTGGAGAAACGATCGGTACAAAAAAACAATACAAACATAATTATACCATAAATACTTAATTTATAGAATGTATTAATATAAATATGATTTAAAAATAATGATCTTGTATTAACTATCATACAAACGCATGCATACAGATTACCTTATCTTTAAAAGGGAAATTTGGCGACATTGGGCTTTATAGCAGCGAGGTTTGTAGACTTTAGGTAAAATCAATCTGGAAACCCTGTGGCCAGATACTCAGGTCGTAACGTATAAGTTGAAGGTCGTCCTTGATACGTGATTCGTTACAGCTTAATTACGCTGCAGATCCGCCTTATCTTCATTTAGATTTTAGGCCAGACTATTCCGCCCCGTAGCCTATACTTCCGACGTCAAGAAAGGATGGAGCTCCCAAGCGTCTTCATGACTTATTTCTTACTACAGTGCGTCTAGAGATAGAGTGGACCGCGGCGGCCTTGAACTGGGCCCGCCGCACCTACTGCCAGATTTACATGTAAACATCCGGCAAGTCCACTCTATCTCTAGACGCACTGTATCTTACTTCCACTGGCCGTAACAGTGCGCAGTGTTCTCTACTTTGTCTGGTAGCTCGTAAACATAGGATGTCAGTGTAGATACTTAGCAAGAATTTTTAAAAAACTTGAGCAGTTTACAACGTGAAATTACATTCCTTTATTATACGTAGCAGAAAGGATTTACACAGATGTTGTCCCACTTTCTTCCTTTTGAGAACCGTTGTTCTGACAGAAGCAGCGTTCTGCACTGAAGAATAACCAACGTTGATTTACCCTTTACACAAATTAACACCTTTTTATCCCGTTGTTTAAAAGGAAGCCATGTTTTAATTTTATTTTCTTTCCTAATTGCTTTGGAGATTTTCTATTTCCTTGTAAATGTTTCGACACATTCGTGACACTAAAGAGTATAAGAATGACATGCCATTCCAGCTCAGACAGTGATCGTTCAAAGTGTGTCCAAAATTATTTAAATTATATTACACTATTAGGTTTGGTATAGTCACTTCGCAATTTTATCTCTTAAACTTAATTTGCCAATCTCACAGACTTCACGACAGGGGTCGTAATCTTCGGAAGTTGAGGGAAAGACGACAGAGGACGGACACTGGAAAGTTGAAAAGTGTTCTTTTCTCAATCGTACTATCAGGGACTGGAATGCTTTATCTGCAAACTTACTAAAGGCTTTACCAGTAACCAAAAATGTATTTAAAAAGAAGCTTAAGCACTTTACTAATATATAGTAGTATATTGTGCACATTATTTAAAGGGTGTAATTGATGTATTGTTATTTGAAGTGTTGATCAGTAAAGTGTATTGTGTCAATGAAGTTCTTTACCCAGTTTATAGTGGTAGAGTAAAGTATTTGGACAGTGAAATGTAATCTAAATTTTCTGAATTAGTGGAATGCACCGTACTCTAAATTTTTTATTTAGTCCAGTGTAATTTAAAATTTCCGATTTAATCCATTGTAAACTAAATTTTCTAGTTTAGTCGAATGTAATAAAAATAATGTTTTAATCCAATCCAATGTAATCTAAATTTTGTAGTCTAATCTCATACAATCTAAACTATATTTCTCATTAAATGTAATCCAAACTTTCTTTCTAATCTAATCTTATCTGTTTATTATCTAATACGATATGATAAAATTTTACCTAATCTTTCTACTGAAATTTAATGTATCTATTGACTTAGTCGTGCTTCTTCGACTTTAGTACGCAAAATCATATAATTATGAATTTATCTCATGAGGTGACTCCACATTATTAATGTCGAATCACTTGCCGACTAAAGTTTTAGAATATTTCGTTGGAGACAAGTTAACTGTTCCGCTATTTTGAGTCCAACTTGCTCTCATTTTTTGCTAGAAAAGAAGTACCTTTTATCCCTCTTAACGACGAACTTTTCCAGTTCGGAGCTACACAGTGAATCCAGTTCACAAAGAAATGAATGTAAACATTTGCTCCAACACTAGTCTACACAAGCCACCGCAACTCCAATATGGCTCCTGTTGTAACGAATCATGGTATCGTGTCCAGACCTGTGCATATAGACCTTGGTTTTGTGAGGTAGTAGTCAACAGGTATTCTGACGAGGTTGATGTTACTCTGGAACTGACCGACAAACTCTATGAAGTAACAATTGGGGACAAGGTAAACAATTCTTAATAATAAACTCTCTTCTATAAATGCCACCCTTAATCGTTGTAGGGCGTAAACTTTCATGAAAGTGTCCGTTTAAGGGCACCCAGACGAGAGCATTCTACATTTTTAACATATATATTTTCTCTCTCTCTCTCTCTCTCTCTCTCTCTCTCTCTCTCTCTCTCTCTCTCTCTCTCTCTCTCTCTGGAAATATCAAAGACATCTGCATGAAATTTTTCTTGTACATTTAGCATAGTAGTGTGAATAAATATTGAAAACTACAAATACTTTGAGCGCAGTAAAAATCTTAATTCTGGATAAAAATTAAATTTAAGAAGAATTAAAACAACGTTGCAATAAAGTACTATTATTTCTAGATATCTTAATCATTTCCTTGTATGAAGAATAAGGAGAAAATTATGTGTGTCTAAAATTACTGTTATTGAGATCATTTTACATGAAATATTAACTAATTAAATTTTGTAATTATAAATTAATACATTTAAACAATAAAATTCTTTCTGGAATGCAAGTTTTGCAGCTACATTATAAGAAACTGGCAAAAAATAAAGATTTTATCATTGTTAAATGACATCCAAAATTTTATAGCAGTAGCTTAAATGGTTTTTGAGATATTGGTACTTTATTATGGCATTGTTTTAATTTTTGTATAAATTTTTACCCAGAATTAGAATTTTATTGTGAACAAACTGTTTAATCATTTCAATGTATATTTCAATATTTATTCACTCTACTGAGGTCAAATTACATGAAAATTTCATGCAGGTTTCTGTGTTTATTCCAGAGAAGAATAAATAAAAATATTTACGGAGTAACCCAAAAGTCATTACCCATTATTGAACTCAGATTGTATTTTAAATCTCCCGATGGATTTCAAATTACTCGCCTTTCACTTTTATCTGACATTTAGTTAATAATATAAACACTAGACTGCGTTGCTATGTAATCAATCAGCTGTTTATTTCGAGGTTTGTTTTCGTTACGATCATTGTTGACGTATGTTGAAATGTTTACGAAAGAAAGAATATTTTTCTTTAAACATTTTGTATAAAGGTAGTTACTTTTATTAATTTAAGAATGGAATAATCACGTCGACACTATCCCACACTTCATTTTCAACACTATGTAAGAGTTTTGCGAGACTATGTTGATAAGATGTTTGGTGATAAAGCTATTGGAAGACGAGGGTCAATAGAAATGCCACCCTGATCACCAGACCTCACTTCAGTGTTTTTTTTTTCTTTTTGGGGTTAGTTAAAGATATAATCTACGCTGCAAAACCAAACACAATGAAGGACTTGAAATCAACCATTGATAATGTTTTCAAGACATTGATTCAAATCCACAACCTTGTAAAAAAAGTGTGCGTAAGTATTTCACATCGTCTTCTGAGATGTGTCAGAGTGAAAACAATTTGAAAAAGATTTCTGTAAATCATCGTGTATTGTCATTAAAGTATTATTCGATCTGTTATTTTTTTTTTAATTTCAATAGGTAGTGACTTTTCGGTCATTCTGTATATTATATGTAGTATAATTATTAAACCCCTCCGACAAATGTACATTATCAATCACAAATTTCCATGGAAAGATTGCACGGTAAAAACCGTTCCTGAAATCATGATCTTCCCCATTACGTCTCCAATTGTCTCTGAGCTCACAAAGAGGAACATCTCAAATTCCCTTTCTTCTTCTACTGACGGTATCGGTTTACTCGTTTCCGAAGTCAGTCATTCAGAGAAATATATGAGTGTCAGGTGTGAATGTAGAAATGAGCAACAAGCGAGCGAGTTATTCTGTGTAATCTAAATTGAATGTGATTGATTTCGCTGAGAAAAGTATTAGCATTTTAATCTAATTTCTATATACATAGGCCTACTGTTATCTAGCTTTAAAAACATTTATTTCCTTGCTGCTTTTTTTTTTTGTACATATGCGCTTATAAGTTCTTTATACATTTTTGCATAAAAAGGGAGTCTAATATACGAGTAAATACGGTAGTAGTAGTAGTACTAGTAGTAGTAGTAGTCGTCATCCACAGAAAGGGAAAGGCGTAGTTTTATTTAAACAATATCCTGGTGCCAACAAATGAATTTGTAAACACGAAGGATTCTCCAACAGCGAATGGCGCGATGGCATTAAAATGGTTGGAAATGTTGCTGCAGTACGTGCTGTGCCGGGAAGATCGCATTGTCACAACGAGGTTGAAACTCTTGCACACGTCCTGGGATCCTGTCCGCACGGCGAAGCTCTGCGAAACGCTAGACACCACCAAGTACGATCAATTATAGCCACTGCCCTTAAAAATGCCGATTACAACACCTTTGAAGAAGTACATGGTCTCTCCGTCACTGGCAGTACATGGCGCATAGATATAATAGCTTTCAAGGAATCTACAAGATCTGGATACATAATTGATCCCACTGTGCGCTTCGAAACGGATGAGGAACAGCCAGCAGAAGTGGATAATGAAAAAAAGAATATCTACAATCCTACCATTCCCTATTACCTCAAAAAATACCAGCTAAAAGAGCTTGAAGTAATCGGACTTCTGGTTGGAGCAAGAGGTACCGCTACTCTCTCTTCATGAAAGATGTGTTTAAGAGGCTTGGAATACCTACATCTATTATTCCGATTGTAACCTTAGCTGCATTGAAAGGATCAATTGCTCTCCTGAAGAATCACCTATATTCGAAATCAAACCAAGTTCAGTAGCATTCTTTACTTTTTTTGTAACACTTACCTTTCTAAAAATAGGTATATTTTCACTAATCTCAAAAAAAATTATTTGCAGTTATGTACTTGTAGGAATTTCATTGCTAAAGCAAAATCAATGGTTTTTCATGAACTTGTAAAAATTTCTATGGTTAAGTACTCTTTGTCCCTTGTGGCAGCTCACGAATGGTGAGAAGATATATAAATTCTAAATTCTAGTAGTAGTAGTGGTAGTGGTAGTGGTAGTGGTAGTGGTAGTGGTAGTGGTGGTGGTGGTGGTGGTAGTCGTGGTAGTCGTGGTAGTGGTGGTAGTCGTGGTAGTAGTAGTAGTAGTAGTAGTAGTAGTAGTAGTAGTAGTAGTAGCAGTAGTAGTAGCAGTGCACGTCCCATGAACAAACTATAGCCTACAGGATGATTCAGCAAAAGCGTGCAAGAATTGCATAGGACATAGAGAGATTATGTACTGAACATTTTGAGATAGGGAACTTGGAAACTGCAACACATTAAGGCGATCAAGTCAGTTTCGCTATAAATATGTGGGTCGACATTGTAGACCACAATACCGTCTCATATCGCCATATCTCTTACCTGCAGTTCTGCAGTCCAACATATTCTGTCAACAGGATGGGGCTTCCCTCACATTAGAGATATGCTCGAGAGTCTCTCAATAACATATTTTCATGTCTCTAAATCGGATGAAGAAAATCGTGTCAGACCACCACGTTCACCCGACGTAACTGCATTGGATTCTTTTTTCTGGGGCTACGTTAAGGACATGGTATATTTTCCTACGTTAAGGACATTGTATATGTGTTTAAAGTGCCTGACTTACGAACCATACGGCCCCATATCTGTGATGTGATTGCTATGGTAAGATTGGACATGATGAAAAGAACATGACAAATTAATTTAAGGTTCGATGTTGTGAGTGCCACTAATGGGTTACATATATAGATTTACTAATGCATTTTAGACTTAACTGCATTCTTTTAGTTGCTCTTGCATTTTTAATTTTCCCAACTTTCATACTTTATGCTTTACGATGTTGAAATATGAGAGGTTTCAACAGAACACGTACTGTATTTTTAATTAATATGAATGACTTCAGGAGCGTTAGTGGAGCTTCGAGCCGTCAGTGGCTTCGTCTTTAATGTAATTTATTACGTAGTGGAGGATCATTCGAATTTAGCGCAGCCATAAATGCTAGCTTCCTAGTGAGTAGAAGTAAATTTTTGAAATGTGAGTCAATTAGAATCTAATCATGAATTGAAACAGCCTTACATCGAAAGAAATGTGATTTGGTCTAGTTAACGAAAGACGAATTCAAAGTCGTTCTTCGTGGAGTTAATGTGATTCCGTAGAAGGGCGGGCTATATTTTTAAACGAGTACTTTATTTTATTTCTAGAACTTCAAGAATTAAGCGCTGTTTTCAGGTCTAAGGTAAATTATTGTAAGTCAAACAGTTCCATACTCCTTCCTTATAACAATTATTGTTATTATTACATTGTTTTATATTTAACAATGTTTTTTATTAATTTTTATTGAACTTGATTTAAAAGATGTTTCTATATTTGGGAAACGTACGAAACTTTCGGGACATGCAATGTACAGTCTCAAGATTATTTTGAGCCTATAGCCTATACTAACTTCATTCTTATCAAAAAATAAAAATGAACAAGTGATAAAATGTTCAGGAACATACTTTTGGAAAGTACGAAGAAAGCGAATAATGGAAATAAAAAAGTTAAGAAATTTAAAATAAATTTAAAAATGTAGATGTGTATTGTGTATGAAATTTATGCAGACCTACCTATGCATGTACAACATGTACAGTGCATGAAGAAATTGTTGCATATTGCTTTATTGCAAACGTGTCAAGAAATATGCAAATTTATTTTCGTGCTCAAAAAGAAAAAGTACAATTCTTCATAAGTTTGTAATAAACTAATATGCAACAAATTTCTTAAAACAATATATATATATATATATATATATATATATATATGTGTGTGTGTGTGTGTGTGTGTGTGTGTGTGTGTCCCATATTTCATAAGTTTGTAATAAACTAATATGCAACAATTTCTTAAAGCAAAAAAATATATGTCGCGTATACATACGTTTGCAACAAACTAATGTGCAACAATTTGTTTGAGCAAAGAAATATATGTCGCGTATTTCGTAAGTTTGTAAGAAACTAATGTGCAACAATTTCTTAGAACAAAAAAATATATATCGCGTATTTCATAAGTTTGTAATGAAGTAATATGCAACAATTTCTTAGAACAAAAAAATATTTGTCGCGTATTTCATAAGTCTGTAATAAACTAATATGCAACAATTTCTTAGAACAAAAAAAGTATATGTCGCGTATTACATAAGTTTGCAATAAACTAGGTAATATGCGACAATTTCTTTGAGCAAAAAAATATATGTCGCGTATTTCATAAGTTTGTAATGAACTAATGTGCAACTATTTCTTGGAACAAAAAAATATATGTCGCATATTTCATGAGTTTGTAATAAACTAATAAGCAAAAATGTCTTCCAAAAATATATATATATATATATATATATATATATATATATGTCACGTATTTCGTAAGTTTGTAATAAACTAATGTGCAACAATTTCTTAGAACAAAAGAAATATATGTCGCGTATTTCGTAAGTTTGTAATAAACTAATGTGCAACTATTTCTTAGAACAAAAAAATATATGTCGCGTATTTCGTAAGTTTGTAATAAACTAATATGCGAAAATGTCTTAGAACAAAAAAATATATGTCGCGTATTACATAAGTTTGTAATAAACTAATATGCGACAATTTCTTTGAGCAAAAAATATATGTCGCGAATTTAATAAGTTTGTAATAAACTAATGTGCAACAATTTCTTTTAACAAAATATATATTTGTCGCGTATTTAATAAGTTTGTAATAAACTAATATGCAACTATTTCTTAGAACAAAAAAAGATATGTCGCGTATTTCATAAGTTTGTAATGAACTAATGTGCAACTATTTCTTAGAACAAAAAAAGATATGTCGCGTATTTCATAAGTTTGTAATGAACTAATGTGCAACTATTTCTTAGAACAAAAAAATATATGTCCCGTCTTTCATGAGTTTGTAATAAACTAATATGCAAAAATGTCTTCCAACAAAAAAATATATATGTCGCGTACTTCGTTAAGTTTGTAATAAACTAATGTGCAACTATTTCTTAGAACAAAAAAATATATGTCGCGTATTTCATAAGTTTGTAATAAAATAATG